>NC_082417.1:614716-922074 GCF_004011695.2 Ascochyta rabiei
AGAGGACCTTGCCCCTCTGCACGCGCTGCTCTCGGAAGAATGCACCGCGCGCCTCGCCCTCGAATCGCGCGTCCTCGCCCTGCAGAGTGAAGTCTCGGCCCTGCACGATCTGGTCAACAAACTCATCAATCGATCGACGGTTGCAGCGACAAGTCCAAACTACCCCACGCCCAGTCCAGATAGCATCCATCGAAGCAGCGAGGACATGCTGCCGACGCCGCGAGCGGGGAGACACGAGGCAAGGAGGCAGGGGACCGAAGACAGTGAGGTAGTGAGTCCAGAGGTGTGGGCTACGCCGAAGGAAGAGGCGTTTGGGGAGCTGAGCAACAGGAGCGGGTTCTTCCATGGCGGAGAGACGATGCCGCAGTCGAACGGCATCCACTGAGGCAGTGTCGGAATGAGTGGCATGAGGGTGATGGAAGCCAAAGTACGCAGTACGGCTGTTGCACGTTCACGATCCGCATCACAACAAACGTTTTCATTGATTTATGGATGGGCTATTGTACAGTAATGGGCACAGCGCGGCGCTGATAGGAGTTGATTTGCGGGTTCGAGTTTTTTTTTCTTTTTTCTTGCACGTAGAATTCGGCTTCGACTTATATCCATTCGTTCTTGTGATGGGTGTTTTGTGCACCTTTGAGATGGCTCTCCGTGTAAAACGTAGGTGAGAGAGATATTCCTTGGCTTGTAATGAGTCTCACCGGGCTGCGGGTGACGGTTTGTTTGTAGCAAACGCTCGGTTTCACCTTCATCTCGAGGTTTGCAGGCTATCATTGACAGTCTTCAACGATCCAACACGTCGGCTCCTAACGTTCGACACTCACTTCCCTCCTCACACGACGCTCGACTCTATCATGGCGGCTTCTGATAACGAGATCGTGGCTCCCACAGACAATGTCCCAGTGGCTCCAAGTAAGCATCACCTCGCAGGCCGGCGCCCATGGCACCACCAGCCCCACTGACCGCACCGCAGAGAACGATTACTACACCGTTCGCGCCCTCCCAGGCAAAGGGTACGGCTGCATCGCACTCCAGCACATCCCCCGCGGTACACGGATCCTAACGGACACGCCTCTCCTCAGCGTCCCAGCAGCCGTGTACATGGGATCAGACATCGAGCACGCCTTCGGGCCGCTCAGCCCGGAGCAAAAAGGTCTCTACCTGGCACTGCACAGCGGGCACGGGCAAGCGACGTCAGCGTGGCCCTCGACGATGCACGCCTCGGTGCCCACGCACGAGCGCCAGCGCATCTCCGAGCAGCACGCCGCGCGCACCGGCCCGCACGCCACCCTGCTCTCCCTCTTCCAGACCAACTGCATGGAGATGGGCCACGGGGCGGCCGTGTTCGCGCACGCATCCCGCTTCAACCACGCGTGCAACCCCAATGCGTGTTTCAGCTGGAACGGCGCGATCGGACGCGAGACCATCCACGCCATGCGCGACATTGGGCCCGGCGAGGAGATCACGCTGTCGTACTGCGATGGGCAGCACGATAAGCGGCGCAGGGCGTGGGAGCTGTTGCACTATGGGTTTGTGTGCGCGTGTCCTGCGTGCGGGGACGAGGACGACGTGAGTACAGGAGTACAGGATCGACTGCAGATGTAGTTCTTGGGCTGGGACAAGGGAGAGGCTGACGAAGATGCAGGAGTCTAGCTTCGCATTCGAGAGCGCGGAGAGGAGAGTGCAGATTCAGGAGCTCGACCGAGAGACTCGGCTGCTGAGAGGTGCCAGGCTGGCTGAGGGAGTCAAGCAGGAGGGGTTCGTGAGCAAGCTGCTGAAGATTGCGGTTCTGCTGCAGGAGGAAGGGTGCTGGGATGCGAGGCTCGCTGGCGTGTACGTCGCTCTCTGCTACCTCTTGCTTCTTGTGCGTTGGATAGGTGGTTGACGAGACACAGATTCCTCGACATTGCGCTCGTCTGCGAGCTCAGCGGAGACTTCAAGATGGGGGTCCTGGCCGGTGAGAAGGCACTGCAGATCAAGAGGGATAGCCAGGGTATTGATTTCCCGGACTTCAAGAGGTACGCCGAGGCTGTGGAGAGAATCAAGGCGAGTAGGAGGCGCGAGATGGGGAGTGCCAATGATTGGAAGGTCTGAACGTGTGGCCTTGGGCAGCTGGCTGGCTGGCTTCAGGGCATGTGGTGTGTTTGAACAAGAATCCTCCTGGAAAAATGGGCGTTTTACTCTTGTTCACCAATTCACTTTTGACTTTGATTTTCCAGTCGTTGCGTGCTGAACTCCACGGGATGGCAGTGAGGAAGTCGCGATGCTGGCCTCGCTTATGCGTCGATTAGCGCCAAACCCTGGTCGTCCCTCGCAGACCCTGCAGCTGAGACTCGTCTGAGGCACGGCTGTCATCGCCGCCTTGTCTCCTCACCGACACTTGCACCGCTCTTCTGTCAGTCAGGTTGCAGACGATGGGCAGGCCAAGAAATGTGTAGCCAGCACCAAGCTCTTCCCCAGTGTTCCCTCCCGGGCCAAGACCGCAGCGGCCGCTAACTTGCAGGGTTCAATGGCCGCTGACGTCGCTGCTGTGTTGCTGCGCCGGAAGCATCCTGAAACTTGTCGCGCATGCTCTGAGCAGCCTCAAGTTTTGCCTTTGATCACCGAGTCTCACGTACACGTACTCCAATCTGCTGACTGTATACAACCGCCTCTTTTCCTGCTCTGCACTGTCAGCTCGTATACACCTGGTTTGCCTGCTCGGCCTCTGACGAGCGATCGTCCTCACACGCGCTTCTAGCTCCGGAAAGCACAGCTTCCGTGAAGGTCAACGGCCACCTTTCCAACTGCGCACCAGAGATTGTGCCTTGTACGCAAATCTCGCGCTACCTGCAGCCACCATGGCGACTTTGGACACCAAGACGGCCGCTCTTCCTCCGGCATCTGCCCCCGCGCTGCAGACTGCAGCCGCACCGCCCTCACCACCACATTCGTCAGGCCGCGAGACGCTGCCCAAGCCTTCGATAGACGCCCACGACAACACAACACCGCCCTTCTCGCCGGCCAGCGACACGCCAGTGCTCCAGAAGGAGCAGGAGGAGTTTGAGGGCACAGTCAACGTCAACAACGATCTGCCCAGCGACAAGGACCTCAGCAAGGTCGAAGACCTGCTCATCCTTGATGCTGCCGGGAAGAGCCGGCCGTTCAGGGAGCTCTACGATGCGTCAGGTGTCGCGCCCCGGCAGCTGGTCATCTTCATCAGGCACTTTTTCTGCGGAGTGAGTCGTGCCTCGTGCGATCCCCACGCCAAACACTGACCTTTCTTAGAACTGCCAGGAATACCTGCGCACACTTTCCTCGTCCATCACCCCCGAAGACCTTCTCGCTCTCCCCACGCCAGCCTCCATCACCGTCATTGGCTGCGGTCGCCCAGAGCTGATACCCATGTACACCGAAGCAACCGGCTGCCCGTTCCCCATCTACGCAGAGCCCACACGCAAGATATACGACTATCTAGGCATGACACGCACCTTCGACCTCGGGTCAAAGCCCGCGTACATGCAGACCCACGTGCTGATCAACAGCGTGCAATCGATATTCCAAGGCCTGTCCACGGGCCGCAAGGCGCTCAAGGGCGGCGACTTCAAGCAAGTCGGTGGCGAGTTCCTCTTTGAGAACGGCAAGTGCACATGGGTGCACAGGATGAAGACGACAAGAGGCCACGCCGAGGTCTCTGACATACGAACACTCCTCGGCCTCGACGACAGGCGGCCGCCCATGCGCAAACGCTGGAGCCACAGCATCAAGCAGGAAAAACAGCAGAAAAGGCAGAGCATGAGCTGGGGGCGACTGCGGAGCAAAAGCAAGGGTGCAAAGGAGCTGGAGAAGAGCGGCAGCACCACGCCGGAGCGGGTTGAAGAGGAGGACCCAAGTAAGTGGATCGGGAGGACAACGGCGTAGCTGTGGCAGCGATCTGAGTTTGCTTGGTCTTGATTGAAGCGTTTCTTTAGCGGGTCTTGGACATATGCATATACAACCATCTCAAACATGGCACATACACACACTCTCTCTCCTCGACTCTAGCCCACACTCTGCTCAGCGGTTGCTGCACACACACAAAGTCTGCCTGACCCCTCCAGACGAGAAAGTCAACTCACCACCCCTGCAAGCTCTTTCCTATCGTACCACTTGGGATGCAGAGTCGGGAGGAACAGCAGCAGCAACAGCAACAGCAGCAGCAACAGCAACAGCAGCAGCAACAGCAGCGATAGACAGCAGCAGACAGCGTTGCACAGCGAAATAGCGGATACTGTAGAAAAGCAAGCAGGACTGAGATGCGATAGAGAAGAAGACAGAGAGGTGCGAGCTGGAAAGAAGCAAAACGTTTCGATCCTGAGGATAACAGATTTGTCAGTACACACGCACAGACACACACACACATGACCAACGCATATGCGATGCACACCTGCAAAAGCGAGCGCAATTGTTAAGCTGAACGAGTGTATTGGTGAGACTAGCAGTACAGTATGGGTTTATTTTGTAGATTTTCTTTCCTTACGAGAAACATGTTCGTGCGAACAGCAGCCCAGATCGCAAACCATGGGCGTGAAGAAGAAAAAGTGTGCCTCGACATGACGCTTTCTCTAACTGCCATGAGCGTTTGTGCTTCCCTTACAGTCGCCCAAGCATAGCCGGCGTACATCAAAATCAAGGCGATGATCCAGCCCCTGTGTTCTCCCTAGCGAGTGAGTTGTTCTAGAGAACAGCTCTGCTGGCTTATGGGGGCAGTCCTGGTCCGCTGAGCGTGCTATCGATATTCGCTGCATCATGGGCTGAGTCCAACGTGGGGTCTGAAGCCCTTGAGTCAACTTTGATCGGCCGGTGACGTACGTTCGACAGGCGTACCGTCTGGCTTGCCCTCGTCCTCGTGCGGAGTTCAGACTTGAGTCGTGTACCTTTGGAAGGAATGGTCCTGAGGTGCTATCAGAAATGCAATCAGTCATAGTTGCCAGGCCCACCGATTTGACTGGCGAAAGCAGTAGAGACACTGCGAGCATCGTCGTCGTCAAATCCGAGACCGTTACGCAAGCCACGACCAGCAGCAAATCCACCGCCCATGTTGGGACCCTGGCGTGTCGACTCAACAAAGCGGTTCAGACGATCAGACTGGCTGAGTGACGTGGGCTTGTTGTAGTCGTTCAGGTTCAAACCAGAGAGGCTGATGCCGCCGGGAGCATCGCTGCGGGTATCGGTCAGCTCACTCGCAGCGATAGATTCGCCGGCAACGCTCTGTGGTGCTCTGCTCTGACCCCTGGGACCCTGACCGTTGCGACCAGGAAGAGGCCAGGACTCCTGAAAGTTGGAGAACATGGGAGGATAGTTGGAAGGAACGCCACCAAGAGCAGAGGAGTGAACCGAAGACACATCATCGGGAATATAACCGACAATAGAGCCGTTGTCGTTGAAATCTTGACGAGTCGGCTTGCCGCCGTTGTAGCTACCTTGGCGACCGGAAGTCATGGCATTTGCATGCTGGTACGCCATCTGGTAGCGTTGGGGTCCGCGGTATGTCTGCTTGGGACGGCTGAATTGCAGAAGCGAGACCTGCAGGTTGGACAGGGGCCCTTCAACGAGGCAGTTGCGTTCCTTGAAATGGAGCAAGAGGTAGTGCCACAACGGGTGCTTGCTAAGAACCTTCGGGTTTCCAAGAATGACGAGACCGTATTTGGCACGCGTGAGAGCGACGTTGAGACGACGAGGATCACTCAAGAAACCGATACCTTGGTGGTCGTTGGAACGAACGCAAGACAGGATGATGAAATCCTTCTCACGACCTTGGAAGGCATCGACGGAAGCAACCTCAACCTCTTTGTAGTTCTCCTTCTTGAAGCTGCCGGTCGCCTGCATGGAGCTGACAACGTAACTGCGCTGACCCTCGTACGGCGTGATGATACCAATGTCGCTCGGTTGTACGCCTGCCTTAAAGAAACGAGTGACGATCTTCTCGACATTCTGCGCCTCGGTACGATTGAGGTAAGACGTGCCACTGGCCGAGATCTCTTCTGCACCAAGGTTGGACCAGAACATCATGGGATTGTCGCCGACAGGCCAGGGGAAATCAACGTCGCGGCGCACACGCTCCTGCATGGTTACACCATTTTGGAGCGAGCCTTCGTAAAACATGTTTGAAGGAAACTCGGACAGGCAAGGGTGCATGCGGTACTGAACTTGTAGGCGGATTGGAGAGCAGCCCAGGATGACCAGACGTTCGAAAAGGGACTGATTAAGCCCGGCGGTAGCAGCCTTCTTGTTCATAATGACAGGTCCGAGTTGCTGGTGATCACCAACAAGCACGACCTGCTTGCACCCAAGGACCAGAGGAATCATGCACTCGGGTTCGGCAGACTGCGTAGACTCGTCAATAAGGACCGTGCGGAACTTCATCTTAGAAAGGCGCGGGTCTCCAGCACCAACGCAAGTGCAGCAGATGACGTCGGCCGCATTGAGAATTTCGCGTTCGGCTGCACGAGTGAGTTGCTTGAACTTCTTCTCATCCTGGCTGGACAGCTCGCCAACGTCACTCTTGAGCTGGTTGAGCTTGTTGAGCTCGACGTTGGTGTCGTTCATGCGAACCTGCTCGTGGAGAGACAAGAAGCCGACCGGAGACTCGACATCTTCCCTGGACTTTGCAGTGACGCGAACAGTTTTCAGGCCAGTGAGATGGATACGTTCGCAAAGCTGGTCAACAGCGACGTTGGATGGTGCACAAACCAACACTTGGCTGCCGCTGATCTTGCAGAGGTGGTAGATGATCGTTGCTGAAGTGACGGTCTTTCCGGTACCCGGGGGACCCTGGATCAGACTAAGAGGCTTTTGCAGAACGCTCTTGACCGCGTTAATCTGACTGCCGTTCAGCTCTGGCAAGCCTGGTACACTGAACTTGCGAGGGATCTGGATCTTCATGGGTGCCGATGCGACCTCATGGCCCAACAGGCGGTGGAAAATGTAGCCAGACACGCTCATCTCGTCAATTGCAAACGTCTTCATGGCGTGCTGCATGCGGTCGAACGAGGTCGCCTTCCATACGTAGTCGGCGCTGAAGTTGTGGGTACATTCGGTTGGGACCGACTTGTGGTCGCCCTTTGTGCGCAGCTCAATTGTCACCTCGTCGGACTGGTTGTTTGGGATCTTGATGACGTATCCGACTCCTTCCCAGTGAGGACGCAGCTCTCCCGTGTATCGCAGGCGCATCTCGTCTCCAACGGCAAGCTTGACGTCACCCAACTCGAGCTTGGGGAGGATGAAGCTGGCGGTGTGTTTATTGTTCAGCGCCATGTCCCAGCGAACGATCAGGTTGTCCTGCGATTGCGACTCCTTCAGCTTGCGGTCGTAGTCCGCCTCGATCTTGACCAGAGGACCAAAGACGTTCTGGTATTGGAACGCGTCGTCGTAGCGAAGCAGAACCTTGGCAATGACCTCCTCTTGTCCGGCGCCCTTCTCCAAGTCCGCAATGGTAGCGTTCGCGTTGTCTTTCCATAGCTCCTCGAGCTTCGCAATCGTCTGTGGGCTAAGGTGACGAGCGCGAAGCTGCTCTTGGTCGGTCGGTGGGGGCACAAGCCAAGGAAGGAAGGAGCGGTCTTCGATGAGCGGCTGCCAACGTGAGGTGTCCCAGTTCATGTCTTTCTGTGAGGGCATCGAGGCGCACGGCTGACGGCACAGCAGCACAACGACGGTATCCGACTTGGCAGGAATGAAACCAA
Organism: Ascochyta rabiei; assembly: GCF_004011695.2. Classification (NCBI taxonomy): domain Eukaryota; kingdom Fungi; phylum Ascomycota; class Dothideomycetes; order Pleosporales; family Didymellaceae; genus Ascochyta; species Ascochyta rabiei. The sequence goes on from NC_082417.1 coordinate 622,417, forward strand.
GCAAGAAGACGTTCTTCACGCCGCAGCTGTAGCACTCGAGCGTCGTGTCGCCGAGCGACGAGGCCGGGTGCAGCTGAACTTCCTTGTGACGGGCGCGAACAAGGTGGTTGATGATGTGCGACGACGACGAGTTGCCGCGGGCGCTGCAGAACCATTTGTTGCAAGCCAAGCACTTGACGACGCTGCCCGCGTTGTGGATACCGCAGTATGCGCAAGCGTGTGCGGGAAGCTCGACCTCCTCTTCTTCCTTGGCCATCTGCTGTCCGTTGGCTCCTCCGGCGGGCATGTCCATGATGCTCTCGGCATCGTCGTCAAACAGGTCGTCGTCCTCGTCGTCATTCCTGCGGCGGCGAGCACTTAGTCCCGTGATTTCGTCGTCGCCGGCGCCAGCGTTGATGGTGGCTGCCGAGTCGGACACCAGGTGGTTGCCCATGTGGGTGAAGGCGCCCTCCATGGTGGCGGTGGTGGTGGTGGTGGTGGTGCAGGTGCGCTCGAGTCGCGTTCGGTGTTGGTTCGATATTTCGTTGGCGAGTGCGAAAAGTGTCCGGGCGGCAGCGAGTGCCGGCGGGGATGGGGTCGTGGGGTTCAAGGAACTGGCCGTTCACACCATGTCCAGCGCGTACAGATTTTGTGCGCCGTGTCGTTGCGCGCACGCAATATTCTTGTCGATATGGTGGCGGCCCGGTGCAGGTGGAATCCTCGCCGTCTGCTCGGAAGTCGGAGGGAAGTCTTGGCAGCAGCCCCTCCAAGAACGAGGAAGGCGCAAACGACTACACACGCAGGCCTTCACCTTCACCTTCACCTCCAGGATCATAGTCAGCTTGCTGTACAATGCTGCGTGTCTGCTCTAGACGCGACAACGTCTACGCATCATGTGACAGCGTGCTCGTATGCATAACATAGATGCGTCCTGCAGCCGCCCTGATATCGTCACACAGGACATCATAGCTGCGACAACTTGTCTGGCCATCCATCGTGAATGCTGCATGATCTTGATTTTGCTCACATGGGAGATGATTGATTCGGTTCATTGAATACAGTCCTGGGTCTGTCACGGCTCGCATGTTTTGGGGAGGCAAAATTTCCTATGTCAGAACACATGGCTGTACATAGGCGTGGTCACGAGTGAAGGGTAGTACACCACTTCAGCTGGTTTACCCATATCGCCAAATGCTTGCCCCAAACGTGTATTGCTTCTTGCAGATCTGGGCAATTCAGTTCTCTTGGGATTCTCACACTGCCTCATCTTTCCTTCACCTGGATGCATCGATTATCAAGTGGTAACGCGCAAGATGCCTCATACAATGTGGATTGCGGTCTTGGTGGCCGAGTACTCCTCAGAGACTGGACCATCTCAAAAGTCAAAAGGTTTTGCTATCCCCTCGCACAAGCCTCATGGTACTTGGCCGCCTCGGCATGTATCTGAAACATCACCACTCACAGCAACCAACCTCCCGTCCTCCTACCGGCCGAACGCGACACAAACGTCGCCATCGTTATCGAATCTTCCCACCTCCCTCCTATGCCTCGTCACCCTTGTACGTTGTCTGGTAAGACGTGCAGGTATCGAAACGGCCGACCGGGCGGTGGGTCAGACACCCAACATCATGGCATGTTGAGGAGCCGACATGCCCCCCCAGACCCCGAGCACTATGGGGAGACGCAGGGAAGTGGACCAGGCCCAATCGCCCTGCTGCGCTTCTCGGCAAGGGAATGAAGAGGATTCTTGGGTCAGGGGCTCGATATTCTTCGAAGATTGCTGATGGTCCGTGATAAATGAAACCTCATCCGCACGCCGCATGGGGGGTATCCATGCCCCGTTCCTGTGAGACACGAGATGGGTACCCCGGATCAGCGAACGCTAGGATCGTGTGACAGGACTAAGCGCGCGGAAGTTGGCAGTTTCGAGGGACCCCGGCCGCGAGAGATGAAGTGGAGGGGTGGGGTGAATGAGGGATGTTTCGAAATTCCGACGTTGAGAGATCCAGGGTTCGACGTTGTACGTACGTGGTCCGAAACTAACGGTCGTTATGAGGAAATGGGCGCCGAGGCTATAGTGAAACATCCAGGTCTTGAAGAGCCACCCGGGTTGCCTGATTGCGGTGCGCGGATGCACGATAGTCGGTACTACAGACGAATAATGCTCTGCTGTAGACGAAACACATGTTTGGTTGTAGGGCAGTGTACAATTGCATGGTCAACGGAAGAAGTTGAGTTTGCGAACGACGAGTTGTAAAATCTAATTGTGACTGCAGTTTTTGCTCGTCTGGTATCATAAGGCTACTGTCTAACAATGTTGTTCTTCAAGGCCCATTGCCAATGTTAAAGGAAATGCAAATTTACCACCACAAAACGCTGGATGCTATGTCGTCAAAAGAAAAGAATAGAAAGGTAGAAGGTGCAAAGGAAGTTGCCTGCAAGGGACTTAGTCCTCCTCAATGACACCGGTGGATAGCATGCTCTCTTTAAGTTGCTTCTTGTATTCGCGCTCCATTCCATGTCTGACGGCGGCGAGCACGTCGTTGACAGTAGCCTTGGGGGTAAAGTTAGGCTTCGTACCGGCCTGGTAGACACCAGTCTGAACCAGAATGGAGTACCAGTTTGCCTCGTCGGTGTGCTTGTCAAACTCGTTGGTTCCCCTGATGTCCGACTCGGGCGTGTCGCCAACAAAGTAGACAGTCTCTGGTGCTTTGTTGATACCGTGGGTGTCCTTGCGCCACCTCTTCAGAAGGCGAGTGGCGAACTCGAATGTGCCGATTTGGGGCTTGCCGAACGCAGTCGTCTGGAGTTCTTTGCCAGTAACTGCCTTGTACATAGCCTCAAGAGAAACGCGAAGGGCACCCATACCGATGCGGGTAAGGTCGTGAGATGCACTCCAGACAACATCGTTGTGAGAGAAGAAGACCGGTGGGCCTTCATCAAAGGTCTCAGACCTTGTGCCGAGGCGACCATTCTTGGACATCAGCAAATCCAGGATGATCTGTTGGTCAGAAGCCCAGTCGCGAGAGTCAGCAAAGACGAAGATGGCTTCAATCTCAACTTCGGCGAAATTGCGGGTTCGCGAGTTTCTGTACTCCTCCTCGGTCAGCGAACGGAAGGGTGTCGTATCCTGGTTGTCCTTGATGATGTCTCCTGGTGTGACAACGTCCTTGAAGCCGTAGCCCTCAGCAACAATACGGCACTTCTCGCCTTCTCCGCCGACAACGAGGACCGTGCCGTACTTCTCTGCCATCTCACCCATGGGAGTGTGGCCGCAAATGAACTGCCCGGGTGATACCTCCATCTCGAGTTGTTGGCTGAGCTGGATGCAGCGTTCGGCTTCAGTCTTACCGCCGCCGTTGGTGACGAAGATGTAAGGTACCTTGATACCGTATTCATTCTCACCGTTCAGCATCTTCATGGCTTCGATGGCTTCTGGGATTGGGCGACCGCCACGAATGAGGACACCATCGATATCAAAGGCATATGCGTATTTGTCGGTAACAGTAGTCTCGGTAGGCGTTCCGCTGGGGGATGATGTGCCTGACTCTGTGGAGACATGAGAGTCTAAACGGTGCCTCGCTGCCTCGAATCCTGTAGCGACTTCTGAAGCACTAGAGGGAGCCATCAGGTGCTTTGGGGGAACAACGACGGTTGGGCCCATCTGGACACTCTCGCGAGTTGCTTCAATGGAGGACAGGCGTCGCGTATAGCGCCCCACTTGAGGCACCACAAGAGAGGGTGCTGACATGGCGGAAAAGAGGACAAAGTGGTTCTTGGTAGATAGGAGTGGGCGAAAGACAATCGTCTATGCTTGTGGTGAAGGCAGACTGTGATGATCAACCAATGTGCGGGTCGCTGAACTCTTCTTATAGCAAAGATCTAGAGAGCCCCTCGCTGGCGCGGAGAGAAAGAGTGGGTACTGCGGAGGTGGTAGGTTCAGGATGGAGAAGTGGGTATATTTAATGGACCCCAATCGTAAGTGTCTCAAGGGTTTATACAGAAAGGAAATGCCGCAACTACCACCCTGTCAGTGCTCATGAGTTTATTTGTTGCAACAGTAGCGGTCAGAAGTTTGAAGTTGACGTCGATGTGCCGGCTTGAGTGTGCAAAGCTTATCAGTTAGACTCAGCTAAGCCCTATTCGGGGGGGCCAATGCGTCATCGCCGTCGTTCAACGAGTGAGCTCAGTAACTTCATACAGCGGCGCCGTGTCGTAGATTGCACGCCCAGGGTGGGTTCAGCGGTGATGCTGTGATGCTCGGGTCTCATTCGACGGCTGCTCCCAGCGCAGTCGAGAATAAGTGGGCATCGATCGCAACAAACGGCCCTGAAAGCACATGGCGCGGTGCTGCAACGGCCTGGACGCGCAGCGCAACTGCCTATGACAGCTTCATGCCGAGCCAGTCTTCGATTCGGCCGCGCTCGATAGTCCTTGGTGCGGGACGGTGTTGCAAAACTCAGAGTCCGGATGCACTGTGATGTCACAAAGCCTTCGCTGAGGCGCCTCGCCAAAGGAGCCTCAACGGGCCAGGCTGTGCCCGAGAGACGCCGTAAGGAACAACAAAGCTTGCCCAATCACAAGCACATCGCGAATCGAGTGCTCCTCTCTACTCAGTATGGATCGTCATGTCACAACACTTCGGCGAGAACAAGCCGGCACACGTTCTCGCCGCCAAGTCCCATCAGGGTCCGATTTTGAGGCTGAGGGAACAATGTTCGGTACAGGTTCCGTCACATCATGTATTCGACTACGTGATTAGCTATTCGATCACCTCGGCCAGTCCTGCCTTTCACCGATGTCTACAACGCCCATCCAAGCACATGTGAAATGAGAAACACACGTGTAAAGATGCGGCTTACTTGTCTCTTATTTGTCTCTTCACATGTTACGTCGCTGGACACTGGTCAGAATGCAGGGTATGCATAAGGCGGCAGACCGTATCTCACATGCAGTGGGCTCATGTCAAGACACTGCTTGAAATCCTCAGCGCGGCATATGACGTCAGATGCGGCTCTGCATGTTCAATTGGTTGGGCAGGGAACTTTACACTATATGGACCCGGTACTGCACTGCAGTCGCGGAAGCTCGGCCAAATGCTGTATTGGTATGGATGCAGTCGAAAACCGCTGTAGCGAATGGACTGGACAACGCTCTTCGGCGCTGGTAAAGTGAGATCGGTGTAGCTCAGTTGTGGTGTTAATCTTTGGTGACGCAGAAGAGACAGTGACGGCGACAGTCATTCGTACCGACAAGCAGACAGCCGCAGTACGCGATTTGACGGAGAAGACAGCAATCCATACCAAGTACTATGTGGGTCCTATGCAATGAATGTTTGCACCCCTTGGATAACAACTTCCGTGCTTCCGGAATACATTCCTTCTATGCGCAGTCGAGGCGAAGCAGCAGCAAAACCGGGTACATCGCCGGACCAACAAACAGACGGCGTGCCAAAAGTGGAAGGCCAAGACGAATGGAACAGTTGGCGTTCGGAAGCAGGTGTCTTCCCACCACCGTCTCAGACGGTCAGAAATACTGGATGTTATTACATACAAGAATTGCTGCAGCGCGCAAGAGTCTCTGCCGAGACAACCGAAATACACGAGCGACGATACAGCATTTACTGACATCGACCGATTGCCGCAGGCCAGATGGAAAACAACGGTAGTGGGGAGGTCGTTCGAAACAATCTCCTACTCACGGCGGCGGGAACCTAGTTCTCTCACCATCGTTGGGTCCGGGTCCGGCCATTTGATCTGCGTATTGAAGTCCCAGACGGAGCGCATATCCTTCTAAAATCACTCTTACGCAGTCGGGAAAGCGACATACGCGGTTGGGACAAATGTTTGTGTGAAACCCCTAGAGCGGACCGTCTCTCCATGGGGTTGACAGGGCGGGGTCGCTCTCCACGACGCTCCACTGCTTTTGCGGAGGCCTGGGATGCAAACCTGGGGGGAAACACCGTAGTGAAGCCGACTCACCGAGTGTCACAGGATTGTCGATCAAGCCGATCACTGAATAGCATACTGGGCTCTCCTCATTGCTGACGCGTTGTTGTGGTGGTGGTGGTGGTGGGCATGCGCTGTTGATGTTGAATTCCAAGGAGTGAGAGGTCACCCTCAGATGGAAGGCACGCGACGATGACACGCCTTGATCGCTCCCGCACAACTTACCTATCCACTGGACAGTCAGTGACCTGAGAAGCATCGCGCATCCCAGCAATGAACTGGACGGGAGGGAGCCTGCAGCGCACCAAGAATGCCAACAAAGGTGTGATTCAGAGACAGAAGGCTCACTTCGCACGCGCTCGCACACAGCTCCAACAAAGCCCTGGTGCGTCTGTCACACCGTTCCGTCCAGACTATCTTTGTGATGGCGACGGTCATCAATCAGGGCAACATCTGCTTTCATTTAGATCAGACTTAACACGCCACACTGGTCACCCAGCTAGGAGGCCCCATGAGACAGATGAACGTGACGCCTCACCAACAGCACGCAGCTCACACCATCCGCAGAAGACAAGTCCTCACTTCTGGTCGGGCAAACGCGGCAGCGCAACCGAAAAAGGTCAGTGTTTCAAGACTGTCTTCTCTCATACTCGAGTGCGGGTGGATTCGTCTTCGAGGTGACTGACGTATGACAGAGAAGAAACGAGTAAGGGAAACGAGAGCGACAGACATCAATACTGAGATGCAACTGCTCGAGGCCAACAAGAAACGGCTGTTGAGACAACAAGATTGGATTGGTGTTGCGCCTTCAAAGCCTGTTGACCTGCAATTCCTGTCGGTCAGAGAGAAGAACCGAATTGGAAAACGCAGGAGAATAGATGCGAAGAGCAGAGTAGCTGCTCGCCGTCTGAGCCCTGCTGCATTCCCGCATCGAACCGGTCAAGATGAGCTCGAGGGTCATGGGAACGCCTTCATGAGTGGCGCACTGCCCATACTCCGTGCTGCTGACAACATCCGCGTTCGAATTGGATCACATGCCTTGACTGCTGCTTCGACGCAATCGAAGAACGACGCCGCGTCACAGACTAATTCCGACTCCATGCTCTTTGATGAAGAAGGCGAAGAAGTGGCACGGCGACAAGGGTCAGAAGCCCCGCAAAGTATCGCTGCATATGGCCACGTACTTGCTGCTACTCCAAGATCCATGAACAACCAGCCTATGGAGTCATACGAAGACCACCCGCCTCGGCATGATCACTACACACACCATGGTCTTACCGCACAGCTGAACAGCGATGCGGGAGGTCATATTTGGACGAACACACTAGATCAGTCTATTCAAGCGAGCGAAGCGACTGAGCCAGGCTATCAGATCACACACTACGTCGGGGGTGTCGAGCGCCCTCTAAAGCTAGTCTTCGGCAAACAAAGCTCTTACAAAGCAAGTCATGTAGCATCGCCAACTGACCAGACTGGCGAGGCGCAGCAGGCCCATGCAAGCATCGACGCCGAAGAAGTCCAGAGTGGACGCGCATTCCAGAGTGGACGCGCATTGCAGAACATCGGTGCGACTCACCGATCCAGCTTCAGAAGGCCTCCCATCCCATCTGCAATCGTCGATGATGAACCCTGGAGGACGTACCTGGGCATAGACCAGTCAAGCTCTGACCACGTCTGTGTGGACGACGGGACCGGAACGAGCGTCCCGCAGCCTCACGCTCCTGCACGGAACACAGGAGCTGATCGCACAAGCTGGCCACGGCATACGACTCAGGGCAACCTGACGCATGCCAACTTGTCGATTGTCTCCGCCTCTTTGCCTGCTCCAAACCAGCCAACTGGACGCATCCCAGACGCACGCCCCTATCTGCGAAGCAATATGGTCAAGGAAATTGACGAGCACGAGAAGCTCTGGCGATCCTTTGCGCTCGGTAGCGATCCCGAATCTGCAATCGGCACGATTCACACTCACAACGACACAAGCGAGGACTTGATGTCTCGAGCAACAAAAGGCTATGCCTCGACAAGGCTGCCGCTGTCTACCGCTGTCACTTCTGTCAGCTCGTCACCGTTCAAGTCCACACCGTTCAGGTCGTTATCAGGACAGGCTTCTCGCATTAGCGACGACGTACAGCATGCGCCATATTCAGGGTCCCGGTCGATCACCCCAGCGGCTCCATCCTACATCACGTGGGGCCGTATTGATTCACACGACGAGGAAGACGTCCAGGGTGAGGACGAGAGTCGAGAGATGAACGCCGGCAGCTGTTTCAGCGAGCGGTCGGCCCCTGCCTCATTGCAGGATTGCGGGTCTCATGATGGTGACCTATACGGTGATACAAGAACGTCCCGCAGTCATCTGGACCGGCTTGACCGCGCATGGGACGATGTTTCGAGGCGGGCACAGGCGAGTGGAAGCGTTGTTTGGCGTCGAGGTCGGGTTTCATCTATCAGGGACGTTCCCGATAGCGATGATGTAGGTATCGACCTTGTAGACGTGCATAGATTGACATGAGCTTGTTTCGTGTCAGGTTGCTGCTAGCCAAGACGCGTACATGCCACAACGCGACTGGTGGCGCATTTCGGCTCTTCTTGTGCAGGACCGTCTGGCTGTGGCCCATGTCAGGAAGGGTCATCATGATCAAGGGTCTACACATATCAACGTTCTCGTTAGACAGATGCTGTGTCACGCTTTTCCTAGCGTGAGCTGAGCTGAGCTGAGCTGACTTCCCAAAATGATCTTCCTCGCTTCTGTGATAAGCTGATCGCCCTCGATGTGTGTGGGGGTTGTGCTCAGACCCAAAGGCTGACAGCAGGTTCTTGCACGCTTTCCTACCTCTCACCGCAATTCTTTCCTAGATGCAAGGCAACTTGACACGCATGGACCCGGGTAGCAGAGCTCGGTGCTCGTTCCATCCTACCGTAAGCCCTGTGTGTCTTTTTGTCAAGGGTCGAATGCATGTCATTATTTAATCTCGCAACACGAAGGAGCAGATAGAGATACGTGCGGCCGCTATCTTCAGCCTGCCCTGTCATTTGCAAAAGCCACACATTGTGCATCGACACGCAGGGCTGAATCGGCACATGCCGAGGAGCTAAGATACGAAAGAGATAAACACCGCGCTTGACGAGTGGCTTGACGAGTTTACCGACTTGTTGAGCTTGTTGTTTGGCTGTAGAACTCACTGAAGCAGTTGGACGATTGGTTGCCGGTCGCCTTCGAAGGGAGGAGATGCCACACCGCCAGCAGATCACATGGACGCGGTCGCAGCCGGATGTTGATGTGCGGGGAGTGTGATCTGATTCGTGAACGGCTTCAGGGGTGGGAGCAATCTTGCTGGTGGCGGCTTCTCGAAGACGGGGCGGGGAATCACGCGAGTCGTTGCATGACAGACACGTGCAATCATTACATGCAGCGCAGCGTTATTGCGGATGCGAATGCATGCCAGGTAGGCCGTTTGTGTCCAGTCAGCTGCACGGCTCTACTTTAGGATGTTGCCAACTTTGCGCTTTGTGAGCATCGAAGCGCGGCGTAAAGTTTACACGATAAGACAGTGAGTCGCAGGTAATGAGTGGGCAGCATCGTATGAGGTGGTTGAGACCGGGTATCCCTAACCCGTTGTCGCGGCCCATCAAACAGGCGTGGGCAGGGGTGATTGACAGGGGCAGAACTCAAACCGCTGTGCCGGCTTCGCCCTTTCGTTTCAACATGACGGCAGTCCCGCGCCACGTGCAGGGAGGGTCGAGGACAGCCACAGTCGCCTGTCACCTATTGCTTAGGTCGTGCGACACGCTTTACAACTTGCTGGAGGCAGATAACGATGCACTCGCGGCTCCAGAGCCAGCGAGCAGTTGATGAATATCAGAAGCGTAGTGGCGCAGTGGCGGCTGTGCAATGCCGTGTAAGATTGGGGCCGGTAAGGTCGGATCTAAATGACGAGAGACAAGAGGGTCAGGTACTGCGAGGGGTTTCTGAGGCCACCACTGCGACCAAGGCGCGCGACTAACGGCCTTTTGTTTCGCAGCAGGCAGCTGGGCATGTTCGGCCTTGTCGCAGCGCCACGTTTGCTGCCGACTCTTCCGGCCATGTGGAGAGAGCGCGAGAAAGCGAGAGAGGGAGAGGGAGAGGGAGAGGGAGAGGGAGAGGGAGAGAAGGAGAGAGAAAAGAGAGAGAGAGAGAGAGAGAGAGAGAGCAGGGCTGAGCGTTGGCAGGCTGGCACAGGCTTCATGATGGAATGACGGCCGGGCGGTGCATGCCGTGAGCCACAACGGCCGTGTGTTGAGCAGGCGTCAGGCCATGTTGGCAGCGTGTTAGCAGCGTGTTAGCAGCACAATCCTGGAAGCCTGATGATGGCACTGTGGAGAGACACTCCGGCGCTGGTGTGATTGGCGCCCATTCCTTGCACCTTGCAGCAACGGTAGAGACGTCATCTGCGAGCGTTTCATTGCTGGGAGGGGGGGGGTGCCCAGGTGCCGGTCCCGCGGCTCTCCAAACCCTAGGGCGTCGCTAGCAGCCCGCCAGCAAGGATGAGGCCTCGCGTGTCCAACGTGGCCGAGGTGGATCGAATTGAACGGAGCGGCGTGGAGCCCGGCGACGACCTGGTTAGGGGGCAGTTCAGCGATGCGCAGGATGAGCGTGTGCTGGTGTAATATTAGCAAAGAGTTTTTCAGCGAGCCTTGCTGCTTCCAGGAGAAGCGCGCCAAGCCCGTCGCCGTTTTCTCGACGCCGGAGTGTACCTGCCACAAAACGAGCGTTCCTTCCACCAGAGCTATCCGTCGTTGCCGTGCGCACTACTCACTTCCAAACTTACAAAGGAGACCCAGGACACAGTCACGACGCCTCCAACGCCCTCGCCCGCCTGCCTTACTGTCTGCCTGTCTGCCTGTCTGCCTGTCTGCCTGTCTGCCTGTCTGCCTGCCTCGCCTCGACCTCACACCATCTCATCATTGGCGGCCTACTGCTTTGCGCAAACAAACGCTGTCCACGTTCCACGGCCTTCGACTGGTTGATTTTGCAAACAACCGCATTCGGCATCCAAGCACCCAAGCATCCAAGCATCCAATCCAGCCCCCACCAGCGGCGCTCCGTAGCCACTACCCAAAATACACTACCCCAGTCGTGTCTGCGCCTGCACGCCTGCACACCTGCACGTCGCTGCAAGAAATTCCTCTCAGCAACCCGCCTCACCAGCTGACCTGCGTCCCATACGCTCTTTGCCTGCGCGCCCGCCCAGCGCGCTTGTGCACCCCGAACCGTCTTAGCCGAAGACGCAACGCAGCCTACCGCCGTCAATCTCACGATGCACGAAAGCTCGTAGCTCATGCTCACCTAGGACCCCAGCTGGCTGTTGATCCTCGTTTGCTTTTATTCCCCATTGGCGCCCGCTCGCCGTGTCCACTCCTTCAGTTACTCATCTACGCCATGAAGAAGCACTAGCCCTGCCTCCCGCTACCCCTTCTGCATTGTTCCAGCAAATATGTCGTTACTCAGCGACTCGTTCACCAGGCCGCGAATGCCCTCGCCTTCCCCCAGTTTCGCACGCATGACCGCCGCCATCAGCATTCCCAGCTCCAGAGGCAGCCCAGCTTCCACGCCCTCCTATCTCAATGGCTCTCTCCAGTCGACCCCCGAGGGCATGGTGCCTATGATATCGAGCTCGCTTCCAGCCGTGCCGTCGTACAGTCTTCCCGAATCCCTTCTGCCGCCGCCGCCAATGACAGCTGCCCCTACCTCGTCTCCCTCCGCCATGGCCGAGGCTCTAGGCAAGGGACCCGGCTTGATTCGAAGGGTCAGCCGCGGTGCCCAGGGCATTCCAAATCGCTTCCGCCGGAACAACTCACAAGCACACCGGGACAGAAGTCAGGGACCAGTCGTCATGCGCCGACGCAGCGACAGCAGGACTGCTGCTGACGGCGAGGCCTGCGTCTCCGACTTTGACGCCTTCGAGGAGGAAGAGGCCATCGATGATGTCTATGGCGAGCCCATCAATGCGCTGGGCATCTCGAGCACACAGCCTAGCGTCAGCTCCATACCCGATTCCACCGTCGTAGCCCCGGTGCGCAACTCTCGCCTTGAACAAGGCACTGTGTTGAGGAAGGTTACCAAGAAGGACAAGAAAGAAATCAACCTGCGTCTCGATCTGGAATCCGCAAAGGTGTTTTGGGACCCTTCTCGACCGTCCAAATGCTTTTACATTGACGATGTAAGAGAAATTCGCTCAGGTCCCGAGGCTAGACACTACCGTGAGGAAGTTGGCCTCTCAGAAAACTGGGCCCCGTACTGGTTCACGATTGTATACACAGACACATCTCGAACCAAGGGCCGCATACGGACCATGCACCTCATTGCACCTGATGTCGGTGTGTTCAACATGTGGACGGAAACGCTCGAATCGGTGTCACGCAATCGTATTGACATGATGGCCGGCCTGCTTGGCTTTGCAGACAAGAGCGCTAAGCTTGTGTGGCAACGCGAGATGAAGAAGCGCTCGAATGGTGTCGATGCTCCGGATTCCTTGGACTTCCCCAGTACCATTGAGTTGTGCCGTAGCCTGCACATCAACTGCACCGAGGCCACGCTTCGTATCTACTTCAACAAGGCCGACACTCTGCAGACAGGCCGGCTGAACCAAACACAATTCTTGTACTTTGTCAGGCGTCTGAAGGAGCGCAAGGACATCAAACAGATCTACAAGTCCTTTCAATCAGGATCGAAAGTGGAAATGGACAAAAACACCTTCTTCTCGTTCTTGCAGCACGAACAGGGCATCGATGTTAACGAGGACATGGAGCACTGGACCAGCACCTTCGAGAAGTTTGCACGTGCTACAAAGACCAAGGCGACCCCAACAGAAGGTGGCGAGATCCCGTTGCCCCCAACGATGAGCTTCCCTGCCTTCCAGACCTTCTTGGTTTCGCCTGCCAACTCCATTCTCAAGCCCGTCGACAAAGACCTGCAGCTCAACCGTCCTCTGAATGAGTATTTCATCTCGTGTTCGCACAACACCTATCTTCTCGGACGTCAGGTCGCAGGCGAATCAAGCACCGAAGCGTACATCACTGCCCTCCAGAAGGGATGTCGATGCATCGAAATTGACTGCTGGGACGGTAGTGACGGCAAGCCTGTCGTCATGCATGGCCGCACCTTGACCACTAGTATCTCATTTCACGACACAATCAAGGTCGTCAACAAGTATGCCTTTGTCGAGTCCGAGTACCCCCTCATCTTGTCGCTAGAGGTACATTGTACCGCTGATCAACAAGCGTCAATGGTCAAGACCATGTGTGAGGAGTTCGGCGACAAACTGGTCCTCAAGCCTCTAGACTTCGAGTCTCAGACGTTGCCTTCTCCAGAAGAGTTGAAGAACAGGATCTTGATCAAGGTTAAGGCTGCTTCGGAAGAGCTGGACGCTAGAGCTCTAACCAACGAGCTCACAACACGAAGACGAGAACGCAGCTTCAGTTCGCCTTGGTCTCGCCCCATCCAAATGAACGATAATGCCATCCCCAACGCACCTCTCGTCCCAAGCCCACCTTCGATGAGTCCCCCAGAACGTGCGGCCATGTTCTGGGCATCGCCTCGTACCTCTACCACTTCAACGAACAACACCGTCCCTACCTCGGCGCTCGTCAGCTCAGCTGAAGACAGTGATAGCCCGCAAGTGACTGCAGCCGAGGAACGCAAAAAGCCAAAGAAGACCAAAACAAGCAATATTACCAGGCTTCTTGGGGATCTCGGTGTCTACACCAAAGGCTACAAATTTACCGACTTTACTTCCAGCGATGCGCAGACGTTTAACCACATCTTCTCCGTCAACGAACGTGGCTTCGAGAAGATGACCAAGCCTGGCTCACGTGAGAAGCACCTGCTTGAGGCGCACAACATGCGATGCCTGATGCGTGTCTACCCTCACGCTTTCCGAATCAACTCCTCTAACTTTGATCCTCTAAAATTCTGGAGGCGCGGAGTACAGATGGCTGCTCTCAACTGGCAAACGTACGACCTCGGACAGCAGCTCAACGAAGCCATGTTCGCAAGTGGCAACGACCGTACAGGCTACGTATTGAAGCCTGCTGATTTACGCCTGGAGCAAACTCCTACCCAAGGCCAAAACAAAGCTCCTAAAAAGGAGGTCAAATTTGCTGTGAGGATCATCTCGGCCCAGCAGCTACCTCGTCCTAGGGGTCTTTCCCAAGACGCCAACATCAACCCCTATGTTGAGTTTGAGATGTACAGTGCCGAAGACAATGGTGCTAACGCTGTCGGTGTTGGTGGGCAAGACGCTTCTGCGCGTAATGGGCACTCGGGTATTGGCAATCCACTGCGCAAGCGCACTCGCATAGTCGAGGGCAACGGATACAACCCAGTGTTCGACAGCGAGCTGCAGTTGACCGTTCGCACGCGATTCCCTAGTCTAGTCTTTGTGCGCTGGACTGTCTGGAATTCACTCGATGCTCGCACTACCAACCATGCTCCGCTAGCGACCTTCACGGCTAAGCTCAACAGTATTCAACAAGGCTACCGCCATCTGCCCTTGTTCGACAGCAATGGCGAACAGTACTTGTTTTCGACATTGTTCTGCCAGATCAAGAAGCAGGACATCATCGATGCGCCAGAGCAAGTGCTGGAACGTACTGGTTCTCGCAGGTCTTCCATTGAGCCTGCCAGTCCTTCTATCGAAGCCATAAACGCCAACCCGAAGCGCAGTTTCGTCAGACGCTTGATAAGTCGGGCTCCTAGCGAGCGTAGCAAGCGCAGAGAGGAGCGCATAACTAGCGAGTCTCGCGAGTCAGACCTAGACTCGATAAGTCGCTCCAGCACATTCGAGCGGCAATAAGCGCTTGTAGACGTAACCCCCCACCCAGCTGACGACGACGTCTACGACGTCCCAGGCCATTGCCACGCGTCTCCACAACCAGGACCAGCTGTTGTTGTATCCCGCATATTTTACTTGTACGATTTTCATCCTGGTATTTTCTGGTGTTCCGGACGCAGCCAAGCTTTGTTGTAGCTCACGCCACGGCAGGAACCGTTTCTTGTTTTCATCTACTTCTCTCGGGCATGATGTCCACATCGAGTCACCAGCACCGCGCCCACATCATTTGCTCATTCGCTCCTATGGATGCGTCATTGCGCGTGCGCCTGGCAATTACTCACATCGATGCCTGAGCTTTGCTCTATTTCAGATCCTGTCAATCAGACAGTGATCTTTGCTTACTTTACCTTTGCATCTCACATATACCCTTTCCGTTGCTTGCATTTAGGTTGTATTAGGGTCGTTGGCGCAGGGCTATACAAGGATCATTCTGCACGTCTGCGGCCACGGCATCTTGAGCAACACTTTGGCGATATCCTAGAATTGTTTTTTCTTACCTGAGCTTCACTGCTCCGTCGTTCCGACACCTGTTGTATTCTCATCATCTCCTTTGTTACTTCCGTACATCCACGAAGCTACGACTCCACCTTCGATTCGAATCTGCATACACTATTTACCCGTAGCAAGCGCTCGGGGACCAACCAAAAGGGGGTTAAATTAGGATTCTGCGGTTGCCCATCTGTCGATTTTCTCTTTTCAGTTGCTCGGGACCAGTTCCCTTCGACGCGCACACATGCAGGACAGTTTTTCGACACAGCAGACATTGCCTCTCACTTGGATCAGGGCCAGGCCGGCCTGGTTAGGCTAGCACGAGGGGCGACGTTGCTGGATGCACCCCTCGGTCCTTCCCGAGCATTCGCGAGGATTCTCGCTTTCAAAACTCGTAAAGGATAAACGGAAATGGAAGTACACCAGCTACGTAATAGCTCAAGGGCCAACATAGAAATGATACCATCAGGCTTCTCCTTGAATGCCGACCCTTCCTTGTCAGATTGCCATGCGACCTCTTCAGCGACCACCTTCCAACTGAATGACCTGTGCCGCACGGTACTCATTGTGATCATCACCGCCTTTCTTTTCTGCGCACGAGCGAGAGCTGCGCGTTCTCTGACGGGTGTCGCCGTTGCAATAGCTCATCGAAGATTTACATTGACGTGTCTAGCTTCCGTCACTCCATCACTAGCATGGTTTATTTGACCGTTCCCAACTGCCAGCGCATGCACTAAGCAATTGCGCCGAATCGCGTTTCCAGGGAGGGCAACAACCATCAGAAGTCCTACCACCTTCATGCGACAGCAATCACCAAGGGCAAAGGCAAAAGCAGAGGACCGAGAAAAGCAAAGATGGAAGACCTCCAACCCTCGACGGTGAAGTAGCCGAGGAGCTCCGGCGGCACTCAAGTTCCGCGCTGATGGTTGCGAGTGCGGGAACCGTTGTTCCCCCGCACCACGGCACGTTCTGGATGCACATGGGGCGGCGGGTTCTCCGCAAGCCATGCGCAAGCGTCGCTTGGCTGTGTGGATGCGGCAGGTTCTGTGGATGTGTGCCTTGCTGCCTGCTTGGCTGGACTCCTTGTTGGCGTGACGCATCACAGCCCGCGTCTTTTTATTTTTATGTTTTTTCTTCCAGCTTTGAGAAGAAAGGAAAGGTGGAGCGGATGCACGCATACCTGCATGCAGACTTGCAGGCGTGAGGTGTGGCTGTGAGAGCGGCAGTTTGGCTGTGCTTGTGTCATGGAAGTGAGGCTTTGGGTAAGTGGGTTTTCTCGCACGCTGCGTGCATGCATGGATGCACGGATGTATGCATGCATGCATGATGCTACATGTCGTGATCATTGGAGCCAATGTTACCCCCACGCTCCTTCGAAATCAAGGTTCTCTGCTCGGTGCATAAGCGGCCTGTGTTTCCTGGAGGAGCACTACGCCACGGTGGTTCGAAAAGTCCTTCCCGTCGTAAACGTATCGACAGGGTCAGGCTGACTTGCATACATGCCATCCTCTCCCCGTAATGGTGTCATCCTGCAGGATGTACAGGCACGAGCCGCTGATCTGGAACAGCTGCTGGGTACCGCGATAGTTCCGGGCAGCGGCGGAGGTGGTGAAATATTGGTTCTTCGCTGTTGGCTGGGAGGGTTTTCCGGACTGCACACAGCATATCCACATGATGATCGATCAGCACGGCGATGGGCGACGTGGCTTTGATTTTGCTGTCAGGAACTCCAGGCGGAGTTGCAGTCGGCCTTGTACACGGGGCTTGATTTCGTGCGTGGTGCTAAGAGCGGTCAGAATCAGATCAGATTGTGTTACGCTTTCATCGGTGAGGTTGAACGGTGAGCTGAACCTCGAGATTGATGGACGGTTAGTAATGACGATATTGACTCAAGTTTGAATCTGAAATAGGCATGCCTGTACGTAGAACAGAAGCAAGAGTAGCCTGACAAACTGCATCTAAATCCATGTCACACCTACAGGTGATTTTTCCTTGCCTGTCACCACACTATGCGTTATCCGCTGATCATGTAGTTTGAGAACAATAGTGTGCAGCATTGGCCTTGGTGAACCGGGTTTGGGCATGATTTGTAGATCGCCGCCTCGTTCTTGAGTTGCAGAAGACGAGAGAAGCAGCTGTTGCACGTAGCGGGGTAGACCTCAGATATGCTCGTACGACACAGCGTGCACTCGCAGCTCTATATCTGGCTTATGTGGTTCGATAGAGACTGATTCATCGCAGCAGCTTATCCAAATTACCTGATCCTGTACGAGTAGGCTGCATAGATTGGAGTAGTGCGATGTTTTTCCGGTCAAGTACTTTCTTGTGTCAACGTGGATATGCTTGCATACTTACTGCAATGCACAAGTTGATCAGCAGACCACAGTGTATGCTCTGAGCAGTATGCTTACACCATGCCTCCATCTACGAGTTGCCTTGGACTTGCTAGCTCGAGTATGTGACCCTCTGCTGCTATTCGTCCGTCACCTTTTCGAAAACCGCCCCCACTGACGTTTCCTGCACTGACTATGCAGTGTTCTATCTCGAGGTTGCTTTCGTTCGCAGCATGCAAGGTTAGCCGCACTGCAATGCAGTGTGATAGCCTGCAACTGCGGCAGGATTATCTTGCAAGCCAAGGCTGCAGGGCGTACAGCGTTTTGCTGCTGATTGATGCTCTGGCAGACTACATGCTGCTGTGTCATGCTGTTGGCGGGAAGCTGTGTGGTCAGTGTCAGAACCACGTAGCTACGGCCAAAGGCGCGTTTGGCGCCTGCACCGCTCGAGGCACAAGTTGACTGGTAGACTGATCCCTGCATTGTCATGCGTATCTACTGTGTAAGCTGTGCACCATTTGTACCCCACAAGGAGCTCTTAGATCTGGTGCGATCGACCGACCTTTGCCGCAGGCGTTGTTCGCTTTGCAGCCCCAGTCCACAAGCTTAGGCTAGCCTGGTCGAGCATCAGAGGATAGCTGGTGCACGTTCTGCATCCTTAGCTTTGTACAGCGCAATCTCACGATCAATATTGGCCCAGTGCAAGGTCCACTGAGTGAACGAAGAGTCCAGCTTGGTGACGTGGAATTGGAGAAAACCTCGAAGTGGCGAGATGGAAGCGAATGTATGGGACGATGAGTCGAAAGTGTGAAAGAAACTCAGCCGTATCGCCAGAGCGACGCGAAGATGGAGACATGAAGCGGAAGCGCTGCAGTTCAGACGCTAGGGCTAGGCTGAATTTTGACGCTGGCACAGACGGGAACGCGAAGGACGGCTATCAAAAGCAACAAGATCATTGTATGGGACTAGTCCTTAACGACAGAAGCAGAATATTTACAAATCGACACGAACAAAAGAAAGTCTGCTTGCAGGATTTTGAGTGTCGACGGCCCAGCCAGATGTCTCCCCACAACAGGCACGCATACACACACGGCAAAAAAGAAATCGTATCTCTCCGACGGGGAATCGAACCCCGGCCTCCTGCGAGCTGTCCTGTGGATGACAAGCAGAAATACTGACCACTATACTATCGAAGATATCCAACTTTTGAGCTGGGAAGAGATGTGATCGATGAAGGTGGGACAAAATGTGTCGTTTATATCCTAACAACAGAATTTGCTTCTCGCTAGAGACACCTGACCATCAGGAATATTCTCAACTTACAATCTCAATACATGTATGTCTTCATATACAACAGTGAGTTCTTTTTCCACGTTCCGGACCAGCATCACCGTTTCCTCTTCTTGCTTCTCACGGGGGCGATGCTCCGTGCAAGGGCCACATTATCAATGTCCTCGACCTCGTCCACGAACCATTTCGTGACGGTGATAATAACATGCTCCGCCTTTGGCCAAAGAAAGTTTTCTTCGTACAGCTTCACATATCCGTAGTAGTTCCCGTGTTCGTCAATGTGCTGTTCCCCGAGCCTGGAGTCTGTTTCTTCGCGCAGATACTTCTTGGCGAGGTTTTTGGCTGCCGTGTTGGCACCGGACTGCGTGCTGTGTATGCTGTGTATTCGATTGTACCCAACCTCATCGTCAGGGTCGGGCCCAAAACTGTTGTGTTGAACTGCATAAACGTATATCCTTATTTGTGCGGATGGAGTTTGTGAGACTGGTGTTTGCAAGGGTGCTGGAGAGGGGGCTGGTAAAGTTGATGGCAAGGGTGCTTGTGACGGTGGTCCTCTGGAGGTTGGTTGTAAGGTTGGTTGTAGAGGGCCTTGTAATGGGCCTCGAAAGAGTGGTTGTGACGATGGCTGGGAGGGTTGTAACGGGCCTCGAAAGACAGGTTGCAAGGGTGGCTGTGAAGGTGGTTGTGAAGGAGCCGGTTGTAAGAGCGGATAGGGCTGAAGCCGTCTGCTCATAATAACGGTGCCCGGTCTCGGGTTTAGTTTCTGTTTCGAGAACGCTGATGGTGTGCAATCTGAACACCCGTGAGAGCACTTCTCCGCAAGCAGAAAGCTTACGTCATCATTCTTAGGGAAAAAACTGCAAGGTGTACAAGTCATCGTTTTTATCAACTCGATGCATAAAGGTTGCGTTTTGTTATTTCTTGAAAATGTACCCCTACTTTCATGTTCCGCTCTTGCTTCCACAACATATGAACCGTTTCGTAAATACACCCATTCCCAATATCATCTTGACACAGTATTGTGCTTCAACAACAGTACCCATTGTTTCTAGCAATGTCGTTGTAATCTTCCTCCACTTAATATTGACTACCGTGTTGCATACAGCTCCCGCGGCTTCCCAGCACTATCACAGCTCGCAAACTTCCACCACGTCCAATTCCAACTCCCCGCGACATTTACTAGTCCCCATCTCACCGGCGCCGGCATTGGCGGCCAATTCGCCCACTTCCTCCCCTCATACGTGGCATCTAAATTCATGAGGAAGAAAGGCACGACGTCCGTCGTCCCCGCTTTGGTGACCGTCTTCTTGCCCCACGCCTTGAACACTGCCGCTGCAGCATCTTCCTCCAGCGACCCGGAAGCCGGTGCGGACTTTAGCTCGGCAAAAGACGCAATGGTACTGATCTCCGAATGAAAATGATGATTGAAAGACTCCTGGAACCCGACCATAATCGTCCTCAATATCTCGCCATCAAAGTCGTTCGGGGTTTTCAATTCCTCGAGATACCTGGCATACTCTGCCAATCCGGTGAGAAAAGACTCGTGCTCCTTGTGCGTCACGCCCCAGAGCTCGCTGTCTTTGCCACCCAGCACTTCGGCTACTTTGGGGAACAGCCCGGCTTCTTCGTCGTCGTGGTGCGATTTAACAAAGCGGAACCACGTCATGGAGTACCCCACGAATGCGGCTTTGTCTGCCTCTTGGATGTGTGGCGCTTGGTTGTAGATGGAGTTGTAGCCGCGCAGGATGGCGTTGTGGATGTGCGCCATGTGCGTCGCGCCGGTGGTGAAAATGTCGGTTTTATTGGTGGCATACTGGGGTGTTGTGACGAGTGCGCATGGTGTGTCGGCCCATGGCTTTTTCGTCGTTGGTTCGATTGTAGACATCATGAAGGGTGCTCGTTGGAGGAAAACTGCCAAGATCGTGGCCTGGACGATTAGGATGAGGGCGAATTGGTTAGTGCGAGACATGTCAAAAATTGTCTACGGTAATCGACTACATATATACCACGGTACTTAAAGGTGTGTGTATTGCGATAGGTGTCGGAGCTACAGGGGTGGGTCGCGAGGGGTGATGGTGGTGTGATATGGTCAGACCCATATGACAACATGCTGATTGGCCGGCACTACACACTTGAACCCTTCTGATCGAGGAGTACGATGATGCATGTAAAACTGAAACATACGAGTATGTTGTGATGAAATCTGTAAAGAATAGCCTTCCTCTAACGCCTCTAACGCGTGATCATCCAGAACGATATAGCCGACGATTGACGATAGACAAGATTGACTAATGAAGCGCTCTCAACGCCGGTGAGATATCTTAATGATGTCTTGTAATTTCGGATGGTCCTGGTCACGAACTGAAGGCCACAGAGAAGCATCTAGACATCCCAGCCCTTCCTCAGTGCCCACTCCCAACCTCCCCAACCATCATGTTCCCTAGGTCGAACCCTGAAAGACTCGGTCTTTGCAAAGCCACCAAACTTGGGCAGCTCCCACTCATCACCCAGCGCGATGCCATGAAACTTCATTCCATACCTAGACCCATCAAATTGAGCCGGAGTGAGTGCACGGGAATCGCAAGGACTGTCGAGACTAGGGAAATCGTTTGAATCCTGCAGAACACCAAGATTCTCAAGTGTACTCAGCGAAGGTACCGGTAGTTCGCCCATTAGAGCGAGGACGTCAGTATCGGCATCGTCAATGTCGGCTGTTGTGGGTGCCGGCTCGGGCCGGTACACTTGGGCAGGTGTGGGCCAATTGAAGGTATTATCGACAATCACTCGTGGTTGCTCGAAGGCCTGGCCGTGGTGTGACATATAGTCGGCACCCTCGTGTATTGGTGCATATGGCGTCCAGTTCGCATCTTCAGGGTAGATGTCCGCCGCTGAGGGCATGGGCCCCTGATCCATACGTTTCGCTCGTGATGCGCGTCGAGAATACCTTCTGTTTGATGTGTCTCGTGTGTGGTGTCGAAAGGAAGCAGAGGAATTCGAGCTGCGCCGATGTTGGTGCTGGAAGGCAGACGAACCCTTCGGAGCATTCGTTGTCCTGGTTGGAGCTTCTGTGTCAGCCCAGAAAGTAGTTCGCGCATTATCAAGCTTCTGAGTTGGGTCAAAACTGGATGGTGAGTGTGTTGCCCCTGTGGTCTGGCGAATTGTTGTCGTGGTGGAACTCAAAGAGGCAGCAGCTGGCGCTACTGAAGGGGAGTTTGAGTCCGGGTTCTGTAGAAATTCTGCAAGGCCTTTGGCGGTCAGAGGCTTATCCAATGCCCAGCCGATCAGCTTGCCATATAGCGCCCCGGGGTTCGCCTGCGAACGTCGAGATCTTTGAGATACGACCGAACACGTCTCATCGTGAGCATCGACTTTCAGTGCCGGAAGTCCAAGACCGGCGCTGAGTTCGTTGACATCCACTGCGCTGTAGTCTGATTGAGGCTGTCGTGTTGGAAATGTGAAAAGAGGCAGTTTGGTTGTAGTACCTGCAACAGCCTGCGTGCTTTGTGGGGTCTCTTGTGTTTGCGAGTGGGGTGCTTGTATTTCTTGAATATCGGGATGCTCTGTAGTGATCAGCACAATCAAGGCATAATTCGAGTAGTGCTTACCTTCCAGCTTCCTGACCAGGGCTTGCGTATCAGGGGTTAGGAATTCCTCTAGACGGACGGGTGCCGGTGTCAGATGATCTCTGCGGTAAAGTGAGTGCATACTCTCATAGGCCTGGAACAGCGAGTCTGGTAGGCAAAGATTAGCATCGGACAAGTGCAATCTCGGTCAGAAGTGCTCACAGTTGAACATTGGCGCTATTGGAAAGACCGGGGTCGTAGCCTGAGCTACTGTTGATGATATAGCTGAGAGTGATTCAGTAATCTCCAGGATGGGAGAGCTAACTACAGGACTGAAGGTGGCCGCCTCGGGGTTGAAGGATGTCGTCCGTTGCTGTAGTGCCGGTATGGAACGTTCCATGTTGATTTTCCCGCGGTCGTGAGCTGATCGCGCTTTGAAGACTTCGAGGCTGGAGCAGCCAGTGAATAGATGTCGACTTACGTTCTCGGTTCACGACATGGCCGTTTGGTGGAGAGAAAGGTGAGCAAAGTAAAAATGGCGTCGGTGATCGTGTTTGTGAAGTAGAATGCGATAGCCTTCTGAAACGTCAATGGGAGGAGTGATTTGCGGTGGGGTGTTGCAATAGGCTTGACCGTCCAGAGCTTTTTGCTATTTAACAATAGTTGGAACATTTGAGGTGAAGGGGACATCAGTCACAAGATACGGGCGCACCTGGTGAGAGTCGCTATCGCGAAGGTGAAGGCAGACGTATGCAATTTCGCATCTCTGCTGTGTCGACCATATATATCTCTTAGCCGTGTCGCCTTCGCATGTGTGGCGCAGACAGTGCCATTTGCTTTCACTGCTCCTTTCGCCAATGCTACGCACAAAGGTAACGTCGCATTTACGATTGGGCAGTATGCTCCTTCCAGATACTTGGACCTTCCATCCTCACACCACCTCGAAAACCTCAGTTTGCAGCATGCCTTTTGACCATCCTGAGCGATTGGCCAGCAGATGCAAACACAGTATACATCCTTCATCGTCCGCACACACCCCTTGGTGCCCTCAGTGCGTCCTTTCGGCGGCCCAAGCGGACTTGGAGAAAACGGAGAAAAGACTGGAAGCAGAAGGAGGGGCGGATGCGCCTAGGTACATGCGCGATCGTGCCTGGAACGTGGCGCGTCTCCAATACACGATCACAGTATTCAGAGCAGAGAAGACGAAGAAGAGGGATCAGCTGCGCCAGGAGGGAGAGGATATCTGGGAGGCAGCACACCAACGGTTTATGGCTCAGCGTGGGCTCTTTCCGTCCGGTCCGTTGTTGCATCCAGCATGCGCGGTGTGCGCGGTCATGAAGGAGCCATGTAGACTCGATAAGAGGCAAGCGACCACTTCTGAGATGGCCTGGTGGGAGCGGCAAGGTGCGCTCCCAGCTGACCAGATCTTGGTGCCCAACACACCTCCTCATTCAACAACGCGCATAAAGCACCCACGTCAGCCAAAGACAAAGAGCCCATCGTATTTGCGCGACTTCATACGAAGTTGCCGAGAAGTGAGAACTGTTTCGGACGTCCACAGGCAAGCATGGGAAGATCGCTGCAAAACCGAGAGAGCAGTCCGACGCAAATACGACCTGCCGGACGACTTCGACATTGACGTGGATTTTTTTGCAAACCCAATTTCAGCCTCACATGCTTGTCATCACCACAGGCAAGTCCAAGACAGTCAACGTTCGGCTCAGCGCCGCGCTAATCGGTACACGCGGCGTGCAGAAGGATACAGGCCCTCGCGCAGCTCGCTGGCATTGTCAGAGTTGGCCGGAAACGTAACGATGGACGGCACAGATGTAGAGAAGTTGAAATTGGCGGAGGATAAAGCTGAATTGCAGTGGATGGCAGGTGTTGTAGCGTCTGAAGTGGGATACCTGTACTTTGTTGGAGACGTGGATGGGTTCGAGGACTGGATGGACGACGTCGAGCAGAGCAACCTGTCTCTGATATACAGGAAAGTTGAGACAGGCGAGGAAGAAAGCGTAGAGAGCGAAGAGCCGTAGCAAACAGAGCAACGAGGGGATGAGTGTACATGAAAGCATGAAAGAACGAAAAACCAGACATTTCTCGAGGATTGTAAGTTGGATCGCGGCAACGAAGAATGTACGGTGAAAGAGCGGCGGTTAGGCAATGAGCGGTTCTGAAGCAAGTTCAGCTCTGTGCAGGACCCGTGTTTGCATACTTGGATGCGCTTCATGTATCGTGCGCATGATGTTGGTGAGATGGCGCGAGCAGGCACCGCGGGTGCATTGTGGCGTCACGGCTTGGCGTGAATGACGGCGCGTCTTGAACTTTTTGTCGGTGGCCCTCACGAAACCTCTCTCCACTCTCGCAGTCGTGGACTGCTGACGTATCGCAACATGGGAAAAGGCACCGATAAGCTCTACATCACCCACTCCGAGTGGTCCTCGGCCGACTCCTTTGGCAACGCGCGCGGCGCAAACGGCGCAAACCGAGCCTCTGCCGCGGGCCTGTCGTCGACGTTCAAGCGCCTGCCCTTCAACTACTGCGCCGTCTCGCTGCAGCCCTTCACCGACCCCGTGTGCACCGCGACAGGCACCATCTTCGACCTCACCCACATCCTCACCTGGCTCACCAAACACCCTGACACCAACCCCACCGACGGCACCCCCTTGAAGCGCGCAGACCTCATCACCCTCCACTTCGCCAAGAACGAAGACGGCGAATATGTCGACCCCGTCACCTACAAGGTCTTCACAGACAACACGCACATCGTGGCGCTGAAGAAGAGCGGAAATGTATTTGCGTGGGATACGGTGGAGAGGCTGAACATCAAGGCGAAGAATTGGCGAGACCTGGTCAGCGATGATGAGTTTACGCGCAAAGACATCATCACACTGCAAGATCCGCAGAACATTGAGTCGCGCAACTTTGGCGCATACAAGCATGTTCAAGAGGGCGACACGGTAATGCCGGGCTCAGAGAGCGGCGTCAACAAGGACGCGCTGGGCAATGCGGCAAAGATACTAAAGGCCAAAGAAGCAGTTGCAAAGGCGCGCGCTGATCGGCAAGCAAAGGCGCAGGGCGGCAAGGCACCAAATGCCGTCGCCACAGTCTCGAGAAACGGCACAGCAGCGCCATCCTCAACAGCATCCGCAGTACCCAAGAAGCCGGCCTACAACGCCGCAGTCTACACATCCGGAAAAGCCGCGGCTTCGTTCACCTCGACCGGCGTCACACCTCACACTTCCGGCGAACGCGCCCTTCTCTCCGACGAAGACTACATGCTGAAGCCGAAGCGCGTAAAAAATAAAGGTTACGCGCGCATGTCTACCTCACTTGGCGACCTCAACCTCGAGCTTCTGCCCGAGCACGCGCCAAAAGCCGTCTGGAACTTTGTCAAACTTGCGCAAAAGGGATACTACAGGAACACCATCTTCCACCGCAACATCAAGGGCTTCATGATCCAGGGTGGAGATCCCAGCGGGACTGGGAGGGGTGGGCAGAGCATTTGGGGTAAGCCGTTTGAAGACGAGTTTGAAGGTCCCAATCTGCACAATACCAGGGGCATACTGTCCATGGCGAACAAGGGCAAGAACACAAACACTTCGCAGTTCTTCATCACATATCGCGCGGTACCACACCTGGACCGCAAGCATACCATCTTCGCGCGCGTAGTCGGTGGGCTCGACACTACATTGCGAACCATGGAGCTTGCAGAAACTGGCGAAAAGGACAAGCCAGTGGATGACATTGAAATCCACGACATAGTCGTCTTCGTCGATCCCTTTGAAGAGTGGCAAAAGGAGCGAAAGGACAAGGAAAACAAGGACGTTGAGGAAGCAGAGATCAAGAAGCAAGGCGGCACTGCGGACGACAAGACCACGTGGACAGGAAAACGGATACGCGCCGATGGCACCGTCGATGGTGGCAGCGGAGACGGGTTGGGTGTAGGCAAGTACCTCCAAGCCGCAAAGCAGGAGATTGTTGATCAAGGCGACGATGAGATCTTGGAATATGTAGACGAAGAGGAGGATGTGGCGCCGGCGCGGAAAAAGGCCAAAACAGGCGGGTTCGGCAACTTTGACGCCTGGTGAGGATTGCTCCAGCATTGGATGTGCAAAAGCTATACAACGATACCCCGAATGACAACACAGCTACACAAGCATACGTCAACTCCAGTGGCGATGGTGGGGCAGCGCAGCTGTCAACCTGAGGAGAGTGATGGTCCGTTGAAACAATTGCGTTCATGCACGCCTACTCGTACGCGTGTCCTGGGATCATCGAGGTTGGACCGATACGCCTGATAGGTGTAGCTCGATGGACGTTTTATGCGTTTCAACCAGTCCAAGGTACTCGCTGCCAGCATTGTTTACAGTGCAAAGCGGTCAAACGCACTCGACCCCTCTTAAGGTGGCTTCGCAGGGCGCCTGCTTTTGTACAAGCTACCCAAGAGCGACAAGACTTCAGGAGCAAAGCTTTGCGAGCTCTCAACGCTGCGCGCGAATCAACACTTCTCTTGTGCAACACAGCTGAAGCGCGTCCCTGAGGGATGGAACGGGTGTGGCGCTCCGCCAGCCAATGTGATGTCAGCATCGCCGGGCGACCCGGACGCGCCAGACCCTGTTCAACAAGGCTGTTTCAGAACCGTCCATCTTTCACCGACGTGCGACGGGCAGCGCACCTCGCCAATCGAATGAGCACACGGTCCTGGACTTGGCCAACCGCCATGCTCCCTATGCGACCAAGTTGGTGAAGTCGCGTGTCCAGCGCGGACTTCCCTGTAGATCTTCCTTAAAGACGAGCGACTCGCAGCATAGCCTTGGGCCGGCTTCGAGGCGGTGCGTCCATGACAACCTCAGATTGGAATGACCGACGGTACATCGCACTTTCGCACCTTCGCACTTTCCTTTTTATGCTTCGTTTCTTAGAAGACGCCGTGCGTCATACCTATCTGTGCTTTTCACTCCTCTCCTTCCTATCAGCTTCCTTGCGCCGGCCGCAACTGAACATCCCCTCTTTTGTGTTTCAGTCTCTCTCTGACCTTGCAGCACGCGAACTCGGTGTTGCCTGTATACTGTATACACCATTGGTCTTTCTCACATAAGCCCCCCTTTCGCTTGTTGCATCTGTCCAGCATTGCGTCAGCAATTGTTGGTCTGACCTTCACCGAGCCCACCTCCTCACCGGTAGAGAAAGGAAGAACATCGCATAGCAACGTGCAAACAGCGGGTAGCGACATTCACTCATAGCGGACACCAACGCATCGCGAAACTTCACACCGCAACACGGCACGTCTCAGGACCCAGCTGCAGTATTCACTTCCCCACACACCACTGGTCTCGGCGCGACCACTCTTCGCTTCCCACCAGGCATTACGCACCTCTTGCGCAACAATCAATCGACAACACTCAGGCCCTCCTTGAGTACAGCACCCGCCCACGAACGCTCGACCCACCGAGCGCAAACACACAGTACTTCTCGACAAACACTCGTAACACCTCACAATGCACAACCTCTCGCTGGGCGCCGCCATGTATGGCATCTTTTTCGCTGGCCTCGTGGCTGCCGCAGGTGGTGAGATCTCACTCTCCAACTTCACACCCCGCATCGACAACCTACCCACACCGTGCAAGACCGTCTACAATACCAAGATCGATGCCTGCGTGTCCTCGGACTTCGTCGTCGGCGCGAAGTGCAGCTCAGGCTGTTTGGCTGGACTGACGAAGATCGGCGCAGCAGTCCAGACGGGATGTGCAGGTGTCGATGTGGGCGAGACGTCCATCATTGGCGTCTTCCAGAACAACATTGGCATCGACGCGCTGTGCCCCAACAACCAACAAGCCGCAACCAGCTCGAGCCCCTCATCCACAGCGCGTACGACTCTCCCCACAAGCACAAGAACTCCGACACCCACCACATCCACAGCGGCGACAAGCACACGCCAACCCACGAGTACATCGTCCTCCGGGCTGAACCTCGACCCCAACGCTACCTTTGCGACGTCGACTGTCACGGCAGCGCCGACAGACGCAGTAGCGACCAGCAGCGTGCCAAAAGGGAACAGCCAACTATCGAACTCCGATTCCGGAGGCGGCTCGCCTTTCGACGTTGTGGCCACGGGCGGCGCACCGCAGCTGCGAGCTACCAAAGCTGCGCTGGCGATCTTGTTGGCGGCAGTATTGCTTGCGGCATGTATATGAGCTCCACGACAAGCAGCATTTCTTTTGTTTAGCACGGGTGTATGACGAGTCTTTGGTCTATTCCGGCATGGCGTTCAGGGGGTGGGATGTTTGTACTATATACCCAGACCAGATCTCGTCCGGTCGAGTACGATTTGAGAGGATGAAGCTGTGTGGAGTCTTAGGTTTGATCGACCCAAGATCTCTCACGTGTTTAGACGAGCGATGCGTGGTTCTCTCGCACATGAGAGTAGCCCACCGCAGCTTCGAAATGAATGAATGAATGGATGACACTCGTATCCAGTCCAGCCGAGTCCCCTGCTTCCCCCACTTCGTCTTCATGTGGTCTTCATGTGCGCAGATACTGTACACACGTCCGTGAGACATGACATGATCGACCGGGTTCGCGTGCACAGCAGTCCCTCGAAGATCACCTCCACCTCCGGACGATCGTTCGTGTTCCCCACCATCTGTGCCGCCCACCTGCGCCGCCTCGCCTGCAGCTAGCCAGCTAGCCAATCGCTAGCAAGGCAGCTACGACGTAATCACCTGCGCTCCCGTGCGAAGTTGTGCTGCGGTGCCTGACCCCACTATGCAGGAACACAGTCGAGGACGGTAAATGATGCGGAAGACGATTCTCCTGTGCTTCATCCATGGCTTCAAGGTGCGCATGCTCGCCGCTGTCACAGGTGCCAGACTACGTCATCACGCGAGCACAAGGCTGACCGACTCCAGGGGGGAGACAACACGTTCGGCACATTTCCCTCGCACTTGAAAGCGCTCCTGCAACACGCGCTGCCCAAGGTGACCATCTTGGCAATCACATATCCAAAGTACGACACCAGAGGCGACCTGCACGAGTGCGTCGGCCGTTTCAAAGAATGGCTGCAGAACAAAGTCATTGACCTCGAGGTCGCCAACTCGACGCCTTCGCCCACCGTCGACCCCTCGGTCCACACGATCCTCCTCGGCCACTCCATGGGCGGCATTGTTGCCGCTGAGACGCTCTTGAGCATCATTGCCGAGCAGCCCGTCCCCTCGCTGCAGAACTCGCAGACCCAGGACCGCTCGACCGGCGCCCTGTCCGAAACCTCGACGCTCATGTTCCCCTTCATCCAGGGCATCCTGGCCTTCGACACGCCATACCTGGGTATCGCCCCGGGCGTGGTTGCGCACGGAGCGGAGAAGCACTGGAACACGGCGAGCTCGGCGTATGCCGCCTACAACAATCTCGCTGGCGCGTTCGGTTGGGGCCAGAAGGACACGCCCGCTGCGGCTGTTGATGCTAGCAGAAGGCTTCCCGCGCCCAACGCTACGGGCGACGCTGCTTCCGCGCCGTTGTGGCAGCGATACGGAAAGGTGGCCATGTTTGCTGGTGCTGCAGGTGCCATCGCAGCAGGCGGCGCCGCAGCATACATGAAGAAGGACCA
This sequence comes from Ascochyta rabiei, assembly GCF_004011695.2. Classification (NCBI taxonomy): domain Eukaryota; kingdom Fungi; phylum Ascomycota; class Dothideomycetes; order Pleosporales; family Didymellaceae; genus Ascochyta; species Ascochyta rabiei. The sequence goes on from NC_082417.1 coordinate 652,501, forward strand.
GATCTCCCAGGGCTTGACGTGGGCGACGTCTCACCTGGAGTTTGTGGGTTCGCTTGCGAGGCCCGAGGAGATGAAGAAGCGCTTGGCCGCCATCGTCAAGCTGTCCACAGAGCACGGCCTGGGCTTTGCCAACATTTACACCACGCTCGGTCACGCCGTCGATGCGCAGAAGGGTGAGTCGTGGACGGGCAAAGTTGCTGGACAGGACCGCACCTTCTGCAACCTCCCCAAGGGCGAGTTGCGCAACTTCTTCCTCCCCGCTGGCAATGACAAGCTCGAGATGGAGACGCTGGCCCACATGGGCATGTTCAACGCAAGGAGCAATCCTGGCTACTACACGCTGAGCGAGATGGCCAAAGAGCAGATCATCGACTGGGCCGAAAACGAATGGTACGAGGAGAGTGAGGGGCCGCTGAACAAGGAGGACGAAGAGGAGGCCGAGTTGGTGATGAAGCCGGATGTCGAGGAAGTGTTGGGCACAGAGGACCTAGACGAGGAATTTGAGCACATCAAGAGGGCGGCGAGTTCAGAGTTGAGCGAGGACGAGCATCGAGAGGGGAAGAAGCAGGAGTTGTGACGCTGAGTGTCTGGCTTGTGTTGCGTGTATGACTATCGTGGCAAAGGCTGGCGCAGAGGCGCTTGCTGAATGTACTATACCCTATTCTTTTTCTCGCACGAATACACGACTTGCCCTAGACCAGTCCCGGCTGTCAAAGTGGACCGCCATGGTTCCTCCTCGATTGGAGAGGTTGCCCATATTGTGTTCTGGCTACAGAATCGACCATATCCTATCCTGATGCATCCAACCCTCACCGAGGAACAATATGAATGCTCACATGCGTCTTCAGGTGTACCAGAAACAGCCAAAACTTTGACTCATCTAAGGCCTTCGATGCTCTTTTTTCCCTAAGACTAACCATTGTTTGTCTCGGAACCATTCTGCATCCGTACTCCCATCTCAACAGGCAGGCACTCAAGCAAGAAATAGAAGCTTTGCCATTCGCTTACACGACTCACCTAATCATGTGTGCAGACCTAACAATCAGGACAAAGGACAGCAGTACAAACTAGACGCCTGAACGAGGCTGCGAGGGCCGGCGAGCGGGTGTGCGATGGAGGGACCGACGAAGACAGGAAAACACGCAAACGCACAGATGCACGTGGACGGGTGTGGATAATGCCCTGTTGCTGTTTCACCCTGCGAGATGAGATACGACAAGCACGGTTCTCAAGTCTGGATTGTATTGTATTTTCGTTTGCAAACCTCGACCCGTCAGACGCGTAAGGAAGCCGCGTTCTGCTTCAAGAACTCGTACGAATCCGCTCTGAAATCATCGTCGAGCTGCGCGTTGCTGTTCGCCCTGAACTCGATCAACTTCTTGCTCGTGCTCCACTGCGGCCAGCTGGGCAGCGAGATACCGACGTTTGGATCCAGGTTGTAGACGAAGTTGTAGTAGTAGCCTCGGATACTCTTCGCGGCGTTGTTGGGCAGCACGCCGTAGAAGACCTGCAGCAGATCGGAGGCGTGGAAGGTTCCGAGGATCGGCGTGCCGTAGTCGTATGTGGCGAGGTACGACCACGACTTCACGCTGGGATTGACCTGTGCTGAGGCTTCGAGGAATAGGCGCCGTGTGAGCGTGAATGTTAGGTCGCCGAGTATGGCGGAGACCCTTTTGAACTGCGGATACCAGTTGTTCAGCAGGCCCGTGCGGAACGGACTGCCGTCCTCGCTGATGGTTTGGTAGGTGCCGACCAGCTGGTCGATTTGCGCGGGCTGCGCGTTGTTGAAGAAGACGGTGGAGAAGTACGTCGTCACTTCGCGGGTGGTGGTCAGGTTTGGCGTGAAGAGGCCGAACAAAGTGCCTTCGTCTTCTTGGTCGCCGACGATGAAGGGCACTTTTGCGTATTTCCCTGCTTCGACGAGTAGCTCGGGGGATTGCGTGATAGCGGTGCCGTCAGGCCGCGGCAGGTAGGATAAGTTGACGGTGAAGTAGCCGAGGATCCCGGGGACTGAGTTGGCAGCTTGCAGATACTTTTCGTAAGGCACTTGGCGGAGACAGGCGAGAGTGTCGGTGGAGCTGGAGCAGCCGGCTGCCTTCACGACCTGTATTCATGTCAATGATAGCTCTGGAGGTTTTGAGAAGGTGGCATACCGTGTCGTAGATCAGTTGACCCTTTGGACAGTCGACGGGGTCTGCAGGTACAATAGAACCACTGTTCATGATACCGCCTCTGAAAAGCGGCTTTCCCTTGTAAGTGTGATCTCCGTTGTACAACAGCATCTGATCCATGACTGAGATGGCTCCGGCACTCTCGCCCCAAATTGTCACTTTAGTTGGATCGCCTCCAAAAGCCGCGATGTTGTCAGCAACCCATTGCAGGCCCAGCCTCTGGTCGAGCAAGCCCAAGTTTGAGGAGCCATCTGCAAGGATCTCTTTTCCAGGCAGGAAGCCGAAACCTCCAACGCGATAGTTGACAGCCACGAAGATGACCGGCTTGCCTTGAGCAACTGAGTCTGCTATTATCGACGTGCCGTCGTACATTGCAGTTCTGGCCACTGATAAGTATGGATTGAAAAGACATCATAGATGGTAATTGCCTACCCGCCCAATTCAAAGCCACCGCCAAAGATCCAGAACAAGACCGGGAGTTTTGCGTCAGCATCCGTACCTGCCGGTCGTTGCACGTTGATAGTCAAGCAATCCTCTCCAGCATCGGAGATGGCCTGGAAGATGGGCGTGTTCAATATGGTGCCAATGACGTTGCCAGGAAAAGCCGCCGGATCGACTGAGAAGAAGAACTGTGGACAAGCCCTCGCAGTTCCGGTGCCGTCGACTGTGCCCAGACTCGAGGTCAACGGCTGCGGTGGCTTGAGACGAAGCTGTCCCACTGGAGGCTGGGCGTAGGGGATTGCATTGAAAGACTCTACATTGGAAGCGCTCTTACCAAGCACTGTGGCCTGGGGGGAGGGTGCGACGACTGTGGGTCCGGCACGCTTCTCAACGTGTGCCGGAGCTGCGAAAGCCAGAGGGAGAAGGGAGAGAATGGCGGTGATCTTCATGATGAACGAAGGTTTCTCGAGTCTCAAGGTTGTTGGGCAGTAGTGGAGAGGTCACTACCACAGCGAGCTGGCCATTCATCTTCTGTACTTCCCCAGAACTTAAGTATTGCTGATGTTGCATCTTCACGAGCCAACAGGTCCCAATAACCCCGCAATTTCTCGGCTCCTAGGAGAATGGTTTGTTGATTCAGGTGACTGCTTTCTCATGAGCAAAGACCTATTTGCTTCGTGAATGCAGAGGACCCTGGTCCGAACAGCTTCCAAGCAGTCGTGAATCGAAGATCAACTCCATTTCCGGTCCTTAAACAAGGGATAGCCGCATAGAAGTATCCGTTGGGTACTCGATGTAGTCATGTCCACCTATCATAGAGCAAGCTACAGTCTAGGTAGGCACCAGGGGACGAACAGCGGGTCTACTGTTCGTCTAGGGTTGACTAACAGACGAACCAGAGCCAAGCGTACCTACATTGGTGCTGAAGTGGGGCTATGAAATACGCGCGCAAGCCAACCTAAAAGTATCGGTACCAAGCTCCTGGACCGGCTCCGGCTTTTCCAAGGCCAGCTAATTAGTAGTACACCCATTCATGTGGTCCGGGTCGTCGGAGGTACTTCGAAACGGGTATATTGGCAGCCCTAATCGCCGGAGATGTTGCCGCTCAGGGGCTTTGCGTGGTTTCTCGATCAAATAGAATGTGGGGTGTCAACACTTCCCCACAGTCGCAAGTCAGCATTGGCAAGTCGGCCACCACGCCCAACACCAAGGGCTTTGGAGCTCGGCGAATAGCAGAGGTGAGGTCGAGCCTCGGAAGTCCATCTTGATCGACAATCGATCAAAGGATCTCATCATGTGAAGACTGCACTTCAAGCCCAGCACTATCGAAATGCGGCTTCCTGGTAACTTGTGGCTTAGACAGGGTGGACGAGACTGTTTATTTGATAATAACGATATCAATTCCTAGGTTCTGACTGTGAAGGATCCGGTTGCTAAGTCTCGGGGTACGATGAGAGCAACGAAGCGCACATGCTGAACAGGAAAGGCGCCGCAGAAGTTGAGAACACGTTTTCGAAAAAACCCAAGTAGCTATCGAGTGAATTGGCCCTGGGGTTGATGGCAGTCTGTTGCGTGTTTTTGAGGCAGTACATGTCTTGCATCCACCTGATGACGCTACCGTGTCCGTGCGCGCAACGACCGGAGTCGCGCAACGACCGAATCATCACAACTACACTATACTTTAACGTGTTATAACTTAACAACTATAGCAGCTATTAACAAAGCGCTTGCAGTAATTAATGTGCTAAAACTAGGTAAAAAACTTATATATTAGTATTTTGCTACTAGGTTTAGTGTTAACTGCGTAACTCTAGCTTAGAGACATAAGCACGTTTAGGACTTCTAGAAGACTAAGGATATTAACTAGCAACGTTTAATGCTATAATAGGAGATAGAGCTTATAAAGTATATAGAGTTGCTTAGTACTTATTACTTACTACCTACTAGAGAGATAATCCAGAATTTTGTGTTGCTAGTAGCTTAAAATCTAGTTAGTAAGAGCTAGGTTACCTGCTTTATTAATAAGTACTCTATCTATCTTATCTTATATTACTCTACTAGGATAGATTAACTATATTATAACGCTAATTCCTATAATAAATATACGCTCTACTTTAACCTACTATAGCATAAAATCTCTAAATACTCTATTAAGGGTTGCTATATATATAATATAGATAAGAAGGGCTTTATAATTAGTATTATAGGTAGAATAAAACATATATTTAGTAAGTATATGTAGATAAAGAGAGAGATTAAAGCATCTATCTAGGATAGTAACTAAGCTTAGTAGACGCTTATAGCGTGTGTGTGTAGTAATAGAATAGTACTACTACTAGGCATTATCTATAAGTTAGCTAACACTAGTATTAAATTAGACTAGGTAGCTAAAATTAAGCTAGGAAAACACTCTATAATAGTTACATTATCTCTTTTAGAGTGGACAAATAGGGATATAGGCCTTACCTAGCTTAAGTAGGTGTTTAATTACTACACTAAGGAGAAAGCATAAAGAAAGTAGAGGCTTTTAATACTAGATAGCTACAGATCCTATATAACAATAGACTTTATTAAGTACTATAATAACTACAAGATCCTCCTAGCTATCCTTCCCCCTTACTTAACCTAAACGCTCTAGCTACTTAATATAGTGCTGTTTAAGCCTCTATTAACAGTATACTTAAAAGCAGTTATAATATACATCTATAAGGCTTAAAATAACATACCTATTACTAGAGCAGACTTCTTCTGCCTATTCTAGCTAGTGTGGATATGTAGCTTTACTAAAAAGCTAATACTTAAGTCCTTTAAGGTAACAGGTATCTATCTACTTAATCCTAATATTATCCTCTACTACTTTATTAAAAAACTAGAGAGCTTAGATTTAGATAGGTCCTTATTATCTGTTTATAGTAACAAGGATTAGCTTAAAATAGAGATGTTGTTACAGCATGTAGTTAAAAACTAAAGTAAGAGTAACATTAAAAAGATAAGACAATTAATCTACTATATCTTAGTTAAAACCTTACTCCTCTAGTATAAGATAAATAGCCTTAAAAAGACTCTAAAGACGTAGAAGAAGTATAAAAAGAAGAGTAAAACCTTAGACTTGTAGTAACAGCAGGAGTACTATAGTAGTGCAGTGTTCTAGTTACCTAGAAAGGTTAATAAAGCATGCTTCTATAAGCAAGTCAGACAATATAAGAAGAAGGAGGAGAGGCTTAGAAAAGCTACTAGTAAGGAAGTAGCAGCTGCTAAGAAGCTAGTTAAGAAGAAGAAGAAGGAGGAGAGGCGTATGGTATAAGAGGCAGCTAAGGTGGTACATAAGAAGAAGAAGGCTAATACAGCAAATTAGAAGGCTAAACAGGAGGCTAAAAAGCAGCATTAATAACAAGAGCTTAATGCTGCAAAAGCTATATAATTACCTTAAAAGAGTAAAAAGAAAGCTTTATAAGCAACCTAGCTAAAAAAGCATTAAAAACATAGTTCTAAGAATAATGTTAGTAGTTATAGTCCCCTATTGCTGTCCCTAGCTCCCCTACTTAAAACCACATCACGTAGCTGCAATATTAAGTTACTAGCCAAATTTAAATAGTATATCTTTTTTATAAGTAATTAATTAGTACTACACTATAAAATTATAAAATAATAGCTGTTGTAGGTGGCTCTATAGCCTTATCTAATTTTGAGCGTTGAGGTAGTTTTTGGTCGTTGCGCGACTCTGGTTGTTGCGCGCACGGACACGGTAAAAGGACTTTCCGCACTTCCCGTCCAGCGTCCAATTTTATCCCTCACACTTTATCAGCGCAGCGCGGGGTATTCCATTGCCATCTCGTGCCTCGATCAAGCCGAGCTGGCCTCTCGATCACAGGCGCCTCTAGGTCCCCTCTCCCGTCTTCTAAATCCACAACCTCGGCCCTCGCTTTTGTTGGTACGCTTCACTGAGTGCCGCGCGGTGAGGGTGGGTAGCAACAGTATCGTCGCCAACGCCAGTATCTCTCCTATCAGCGGTGCTGTCTATCGTATCTTCGTTGCCGGACTCAGACTCGTCTGCAATAACCATGCGCTGAGTAAGCAGGCCTTGGACGGCATCAACGACCGCAAGCTGACGAGATTCATCTGTATGGAGAATACCGAGGTCACGGCGATGCTGTATGGCCGGCCCGCCAGACACCCCCGTATCCAGCATCTTTCTCGTCAGGGCTGTAGGAATACAGTGAGTGACAGGCTTATAGAACAGAGGGAATGTGTTGTACCTGTGTAGTATCGTGTACCTCTATCGACAGTGGGCTTTATCCTCACGCTTCATACGGGCCTCTTCTTCACGCTGCATGTCTGCTTCTTGCATCACCTCAACGAAGTAGCCAGGATCCTCGCGGAGAGCCGATAAATGGACTTCTCCTGCGTTACGCTCAGCAAAAGCTATAGCTTCCAGTCTTTCAAAGTCAAGATGGGCTGGTATACGGTACGGGGCCTCCAGAGCAGTGATTATAAGGATGTGATGTCTACCAAAGCTGGTGGCAGTCCAGGATTTGGCAGGACGTCTGTTTTGGTTGGAGATGCCACATCTTGAAGCAAACTCTGCAACCATGTCACTAGGAACGTCCATATGCGCTGTTGGATCTCTAGAGCCTGCATTCCATGCCCTGGGTGCATACCGACCTCATTACTCATGTGTTCAAACGCATCTTCATTATCATCCCAGAAGACCAGCTCGCTATACTTTTTAGGAGTGTGTATCTTGTGGAAATATATGGTGTATTCGTTCAAGAACGCTGGCATATTTGTACCGCTAGCCTCACCGAGTGCAGCCTGCTCGAGATCCAAGTGAACAAAATCGCCAGGATAGTACCTTCCACAGAAACGAAATAGAAGCAGCAAGGTTTTAGGTTTAGTGAGGTCTTCAAGATTGATGGATGGCTAAAAATATGGCTCTTTGTTCTTAGAATGTTGACGCCAGGCTTCTACGTCCGGTCGGTGATGCGCCGGCATGTTCAGCCAGGCCTCTAAGGGAAGCTTCTTCTTTTGAGGGTTAGGTTTCTTACTTCATCTTGTGCGTATCGTTTCCTCGTGGTGCTCGACAATCTTCCGTAGAAGATGATAGTTCTTGAAAAGTTTGGCAGCAGATTGTTGTGCGTCTCGCCGCACCTCATCAGGTGCAAGACATGAGCCGGGCACAGGCATGCCCTGGGTCTCCTGGCGGATCATGTACAACGCAAGCTGCACGATAGACAGGCCGCCTAGTCGCCAGTCACACTACGTAATTTGTTCATGAGCACTCAGCCACCTACCAGAACACAATACTGTACTACCAGGATAACCGTCGGATCAGACGCACGGACATCAGCAAAATCAGCGCGGATTCAGGTGTCGGTCTCTTAGATGTACGCTGAATTGCAGTCGAGAAACCCATATTCGTTATCTTGAAGAAGTACGTAGCCACCCAGATCCACACAATCAATAAATCCTCTTCATATACCTAAGACTACCTAGTCTAGGCGGCGCGGTGCATGACTTAGACTGGAACCTAAATATTCGTATACGTTTGTTGTACTATTAAAGGGCTTAATATTAGTAACTTTTTGATGTCAGGCTTACACATTGACGTTCGTAAGGAATGTAAGACACTACTAAGTTTGCTTGTTGCATATACCCTCTGGAATGTTGTTTCCACAGCAGCAAAGCCTACAGCATCAGTTAGAAACATGTGCTGGTTGCCCCTACGCATGAGACTGGGAGAAACGATAAGCCGAGAGAAATTGGTATCCAATAAAACATAAACACCGACCACCACTCTAAAAAATCTCCATGTTGCTTGGTATTTACATCTTCCGCTTTCGTATGCGCACTGCGACCTTCTCTAGCGGCTTGACAGTGCCGTAAGCAAACTCGCGGACCGGAGGTAAGACCGCCTCGACCTCGTCAGGGTCGGATAGTTGGATCTCGAATTCGGCAAACAATACAGCTAGCGTAGCCATCTGCAGGGCTGATATAAAGCGAGATCCCGGGTATTGATCGCATGTTGCGAGACTCGTGAATAGGTCTCTAAGATCCTCCGTAGCAGATCCGCCCATCTCTCCAGTAACATCCCTTTTAGGCTTGGTCTTACGTCCTGGAGTCGTGAAACGCTCGGCCCAGAACTCCTCGAGCGACCTCTCGAGGGCTTGAGGCTGTGACTTCTTCCATATATCGGTATTGAGAGAAAGATCGTGGGAGAACATAAGTACTGTAGCATCCTTCGGCAGCGACCAGTGTTTGTCTAGAGGGAAGCCGTTGGTTTTGTTGGTGCGCGCTACACAAGTTGCTGTCCGTAGTCTCCTGATTTCAGCTTGGACAGACTGCACCAGTGGCACTTCAGCAAGCCCATGAATGTCGTATTTGTGGGTTATGGGCGAGAGGTGTTGGTCTATAATAGCCGTCATATTACGGACAAGGTGGGACTTGCGTAGGGTTTCGACAGTCAACCAGAAAGTGGATGATACAAGCTCGGTATTCGTGCTAGAACAATCTGTTAACTCTGGCGCAATCCGCAGGCGTGTGGATCTGGTTGGGTAGCTTGACGTACGTATGTATGATCCTCAATATCTCTGCTGTCTTTGTTTTCTTGTCTGTTTGCACATCTTTGTCGATGGAGTAGGCGTTATAGTGCTCGCGAATGGATCGCAGGCCCTGCTTCTCATCCCACGCTGGCTCATTTTCCGATGAGTCCGCACTGCCAGACTCAGTACGGTTGGATTTCAACCAGCGCTCGATACCCTGATGTAAACGATCGCGAGGTTTCGTACCGGCAGAGAGCATAATGCGTGGCATACCATACACAAAACCTTCGACTGCATTGTTGAAGTCCGAGTAGTCACGCACCATCCGTGGGTACTGTTTCAGTAAGGCAGAACCAAAAAGCGTGTTCAGAGTGCACCGAAGAAGTACTAGCTGGATAAATGACCACAGGTCTTCGATCCTTGTCCAACTATCAAATTGGAACATCTTATCGTGCATGTTTGCCGACAAAATCGAGATGTAGACTTCGATCGTTGAAGCAAGAGCGGTGTCGGGAATATTGGAGGTCATCGGTGGCTCTGCCTCAGAATCTTCCCGAGTATGCGCTTCGCTGTATTGTGAATGCTCTGCGGCTCTTGGCGAGCCAAACAGTTTATCAAGTGTCTCGACTCTAACTGGGGTTGCAGTCAAATGCTCCGGAGCGTCCAGTACCCTTCTGATATGTGTCGGATCTCTTAACACGACGTATGAATACGGCCCTGCCCTGACCTGAAATGGAGCGAAAGCGCCATATTCTTTACTAGATATACTGTTAGCACGTCTTCCGAACTTGTCACCCCCCATGCTACTCACATGAGCTCCGCGAAGTACTTTCGAGCGCCTAACTGTGCGAAACCGACAGCATGGAATAAACCCGGTACAAAGTATGGAATCGTTGGAGGCTTCTTGCCAGCAGCAGTGCTATTGGATCTTCGAAAGAACAACGATGAAGTCGCGTAGTACGTCAGAAATGGAAAGATGACAAGCGAAGCAAGGATGAGCAAAGCCGACGCCATATCAGGGGACGTATAAAAGCCTCAGCTTCTTGGTACGAACGCGGAAGCTCGTCTCGTAACGCTACTAATGGCAAGTAAGCCGGTAATTCCACAAAAGACTGGAACGCTCCTTTACAATGACAGTCAGTATGGTTGAGAAGATGGTTGGTTCAAAAGGGTGAAGCCACGATTCGGCAAGCGGCAAATCTCCGGGCGATCGTGCCTCAGCCCTGCCTTCTGGCACTTTCGCCTTACATACTCTTCTGTTCGCTGCACTCTAGAATGGACGGATTGCTTCTGATCCTATATCTTTGATTTTATCCACGGCCACAAGGCCTGTTGAAGCGACTCAAAGAAACGGAACCATAGTTCCAAAGGACATAACGATGACGTAACCAACAGTAACACCGTGCTACTGAGCTTTAGAGGTTTACACATTACATATTCATTATTAAATGATGCTACAGGAAGTAATACATCCGCAGATACTGAAGCGAAAAGGCTCGAGATATGTACATAAGGAATAATCGTCAAACTTCTAGAGTCGTGAGCATCGTATCAAGATCTTACACCCGTCTCCGTGCGAGAACCACACCTCTACACATCCGTCTTCTCAGACACATCGTCGCGGGTGTGTCTGGACATTGACGAAGCACGAGGTTCCCTCTTGGTAAGTGCAGTAGGTCTATCGTTGAGGGTCTTGCTAAAACTCATAGCACCAAGAAGTACCAGACCAAGGATGGCCAGATTGGCCAGCTCACCGAAAATGATGAAGAGAAAAGCGAGGGCTTGGTTAGTGGTGCGAGACCAGTTGTTGACGTTGTGATAGAGTATGACAACCTGTGCGATGCTGAAGGCGTTTCGCAACCAGACAATGGGGAGAACCATGAAGGCGAAAGAGCCGAGGATGCGCTTGGTGTTAGTCACAGTCTGTGGAACCTGTCAGTAAAAGAGCTCTAGTGCAAAGAGGAGATAACTTACGCCTCCTAAACCGTTCTTCTTCACACCAGTCAAACACAGTAACGCCTCAAGGGTCGCGCTGGTTGATGCCGCAATGGTAACTGCGACATATGCAACGTATACAGAGCGCGTGATGTAGCTGCTGCTGAGAATGGACAGGAAATACAGAGCATCGTTACCGTTGCCGCGTCGGGTGTATGCAAGACCCCAAGCACTGTCCAATGTCAGTGTTCTTTAACATTGAACTCGGTTCGTAGGGTCACTTACGCGAAGCCAAGCCCAAGCATAGCCAAAATCCAGAACTGGTTCCAGATCCATGAAATGAAGCCAGGTGCCCTGATGCCGGTCCCGTTGCACTCCAAGTGGTTGGCATGCATCCAGATAGCACCAACGATGCAGACGTTCACCAGGATACTAGCGAACTGGTAGAGGAAAGACAGGATGGAAATATCCTTGCTGTAGTTGGCGCCAGTCACTACATTCGATGTTCCATACGACGGGTAAGAATACGCCGAAGTGATCGAGAATGGCGAGTTGATCATGGTCTGGAGGGCGACGACAGCTGCTTGGGCAGCGTACGCGACCATCAGGCAGAACAGTCCGGACATGAGCCAGAAGTGTGTCCCCAGGCTGGAATGCCTGGGCACACCGACGCTGTGTGAGAACCGTTTCCATCCACCCGGACGACTGGTGCCGCTCTTCAGTTGCTTGAGAAAGACCAAGCCAGCTGTGACGAGCATGAGAAGGGCCAATCCGGCCGTTGCTGTGTGGAGGGCAAAGATCGCCTGAACAGTGCTGGTCGTATTGGTGATGGCCATTGTGAGTGTGGATGCCGCAAGGTTGATTGTTGTTACTGTCGTTTCTCTAGCTGACGTCCAGGATACACGCAAGGCTTTATTAGAATCCTCATATGTATGCTGTCATATATCACGATTGAGCTACGCAAGTAGCTATGACGAATGAGTGCCGTCAAACAGGAGCGATACAACAATTCCAGTGGACAAAGCAGCTTTCATATGTAGGCTAGTCGCTTTAGCTCATGATTCCGTTTCCAGGGACGAGCGACAAATGTTGTTGCTGATCATCGTCCGATGTGAACGACGCCAACAGATGACGTTGGGCCGCGGAATGGTCGGAAGTGACGTGGTGCAGGTTTTCAAGGATGCAACTAAAAGCATACTACTGACAAAGGCCACTCAGACACTCTTGGAGATCTTTGAGTCCATCATCCTCTTGTGGGTTGCCTGCTAATGATCATTTGAGATGGTCACTCAGTGTGGAGTGGCTTGGGCGAAAAGGGTAGTGAAGATCACGGCTCATCCACACCGCAGCTACAGCCACAACCCAGCGTGCATCCGGATTTTCGCAGCGATGCTCAAGCTCCACAAGGCGACGGAAGCGTCCGACTAGCTTCTATCGGTATGACGTATGAAGGTGTGGAGGGCAGTCCTTTGATTCCCTCAATGGTTTTGTTTGGAGTAGTTATTCGATTCTGAGAGAGACTCGGGAATCAATTAGGTCTTACGAAACGACCCTCCAAACTTCAGGTCGTTGATGATCGTGCACAGTGTTGGCCGGAAAGCTGCGATGGTTGATGTCATCGCTGCAGGAAGATCTTCTTCGTTAGCGACGGTAACTATGACTAGCGCAATCCATCTGTGACCCTTGTTGACATTCCTTACATGTGTGTGAGCCTCAAGCATCAGAGTCCATCAAATGGATAAGGACGACTTCTATGTAGACATTGGAGTAAATATACGTGCAAGACAGCAAAGCATACCAATGACCGAATACGCTGTCGCAGTGTCACATGCTTAGTGTCGCTAAAATTAGCTCGTATCGTAGGACTCAGCTCCGGTTGCGTCCGCCGCGAGAACGTATCGAGATGCTTCCCATCTACAACCTTACGATTCCATTCTAAACACCATGATACTGAAACCCGCTGTCCTTGCAGGGCTACTAAGTGTGGTTACGCAAGTCCTCGCGGACGTTGCGCCAGAAGTCACCACTATAGCCGGAGGCTACAACTATATTGCCAAGCTCCCATGCATTGGCTGCCCCTATCTTTACCAAGACACATCAACAGGCGAAAACGGACCATGGGCAAGTCGAGTCGATGATAATGCGTTGGTAGTTTGCCCTACACTATGCTAGAGATATCTTGGCAAGTTCAATCACTAACACAAGCAGCTCCTAAACATATCGCTGCCCTTCGACGCGGCGCACCTCTCCATCAACAATGCACCTCTTCTTTCAGATTCCAGGACCCTTCCCCGGATCTACGCCTCTCAAGTCATTTCCGACTACTCCCGCGACGACCTCTCCAATGCCATCTCAACCACCTCCCTCGACACCGTAGGACCCCTCCTGGGCCTGTCGTACGGCTACTCTCTGCGCCGCGTAACAAATTCCACCGCTCTAGTATTCCGCTTCAATGTTTTTGAAGCGCATTTCTCTCCTTCCACACACAATCCTTTACTCAAGACGCCAGTGGTTGTCAAACTCGACAACCCCAAGCAGCGCGTTGTTGAGCTTATTTTACTACCGCGCCCCTTGCTCAGTGCAGGTGATGTGGGTCCAGCGTGGGAGATCGTCTCTGTGCGGTTGGTGAACAGGGACAAGAAGGGAAGTAAGAGGAGGATGAAGACGATGGTGTTTGGAGAGTGGGATGAGTTTGGGAGGAAAGGCTCACCGACGCATCTAGTCTCCGCGTATTCGAATGGTGTTGTGACTTATGCCAGTTCTGGGTTCTGGGGTCTGAGTGTGGCTATTTTGGGATTCATAGTAGTTTTTGTGCTGAGTGTTGTGGGCTGTGTGGTCGGGTGGGATTGGTGGAGCGGCGAGTATGAGAAGGCGCAGCATGGTAAGAGTGTGAAAGGGGGGAATAAGGGGAGTGGGAACTGGACTGATGTAGAACAGGCAAGGGAGAGGTTTCTGAGTGCGAGTGAGTTGGGGATGAGTGCAGGGAGTGTGGTGGGGGTTGGAAAGAGTGACTGATGCACTGAAGGATGCCGGGAGGAAGGTCACGGGTGGACGAAGCTGATAATGGATATAGACTACTAGAATTTTAAGAACGCCTTCTGCCGTTCCCATACAACAATGGGTATGTTGACCAGAGGTAATGAATAACCGATCAACTATATGCCCGAGATGTCAGGATACCTCCAGAGATATAACAATGTCCTAGTACTCGATGTTCGGTTGCCATGTTCGTGCCCACACTTTATTCAGGGGTCGTCGCTTGGTTGACAGTTCTCATTCTCTTTGATGAGCATAGCCATGATATCACCATCATCAATGCCACTACCAAGCAGATCGTTGTCTTGCGTGGACAGCATTGTGCTTGGAATATCGAGTGTGCTGTTGGTGACTCGATCAGCGTCGGTGTTATTCCTGCGTATGAATTGGTTAACAACCATTGTGACGATGGGTTTCAACCACTTACGCGCTATCCTCGTACTTCACTATACTCAACTCCCGCGTCAACACCTCTCTGATCATGATGCAACCCTTCAGCGCAGCCTCGCAATCATCAATCTCTTGCTTGAGGTATTGTTCCACTTCTTCCAACTTCTTCAAGATAGTCCTGGCATTGTTCTGCAACGTGGGATCAAGAGGTACTCCTGCGACCATCGCCCCTATCTCAATAATTCTTCTACTGCGCTCCATCTGATCCGGTCTTGTCATGGACCTGAACACGACTTCTCTCTCCAGATCCTCATGTTGTAGAGGCATTCGCTGATCCAAAGCCGGGCGACGGTGACGCGGACTGATGGGATACAAAGGGGTCCCAATGGATGTGGGTACCATGCCACCAACAAGATTCGAATTCCAAGACCTACTTGCTAGGGTGTTGTCTCCAGTAGGGCAAGCACCGTTGGGGCCTTGGCTCGTACTTCGACTGTGCCCACGTCTGTACGGGCCTGCGCGGCGTTTACGCAAGTGTTCATCTGGAGCGGTGGAGCGTGCTCGGGGAGCTTGAAGACGGAGGAATGTTGGGTTGGGGTGGATGTTGATTGCAGCGATACGTTCAGCATCACTTTGGCTGAGGGAGCGGCGGCGGGTATACTGTGGAGGTGGGTGGGAGAGGTGGAGGTACGATGTGTTTGTATGTGAGCGCATAGGTTGAGAGCGCTGGCGGATTGGCAGAGGGCCTGCTAGGTTGGGGTTGAAGCATGGTTGCTGCTCGGTGGAGTACAATTGTGAAGTGTTTGAACTGGGTGTGGAATACCCACTAGATGGTTGGCCGAAGTCGTAGTCCGAAAAAGTGGGTGTTGAAACCGATGAAAGCGCTGACGAGTCTGTTGGTGCGAAGTGCGAAGGGTCGAAATCGAAATGTGCACCCTCGGATGTCTCACTAATTTCTGGGTGGTAGAAAGATCCATCAGTCCCAGTAGTGTTGAAGAATTGATCCAGTTGGGCTTGTGAAAAGTTTTCCTGATTCATCAATGAGAGGCTACCGGTTGCCGTACTTAGCTGAGACATGATACGTCAACCGAGATTGTCGGGCTGTGTGGAATCGCGTGATTTTCGTTGCTGGTCTGGATTCTGTAAGGATCCCCAGATGCTGTTACACGGAGGGCGGAAGGAAGAGCGCGAATAACCAGATATAGTGGTCACGTCGTCCTTGTGCTGGCCTTAGCTGAGACCAAGAGAGATGAAGAGTTTGTGTGGAAGAGGGCATGGCGAAGGGGCCAGCGAAGAAGCGGGTACATGCGTGTGGTCGTGCATAGTAAGCAAACACCGTGCTGGAAGACGTCCACCATTGTTTGCGGAGTCTGTGACTGTTCGGCGAGCAGATATGTCTTTCACACCTGCGAACAAGTGTCAAAGCTCTGCAGGGGGCAAAGACGAGCACAGCATGGCTCCGTGCTCACAAGCTTAGGCAGCTGGTCATAAACGCATCGACCTCTCCTGGTCCCGCGGTAACGAGACAGTGGTTATGAATAGTACAGAAAACGTACGGACAGAGACCGATCGTCAGCTGTGGTGAGACAACGTCGATGTCGATTTGTACACCGCGAAGAGATGCTTCAATCTTCGAATTTGAGAGCGTGCTGGCCCTTGCCATCTCAAAGGTTCTGAGTTCTACGCGCAGAGAGAACATGCGCGTGAACCGGGCTAACCTTAACGTACAGGTCATAGTATACACTTCCTTACACCACTTTACCCAAGCATGCAACGCCTATTGTTCTTTATCTTCTCCGTTTTTCCTGTCCTTCTTATCCCAATTCCACACGTCCCAGATCTGCTCAAAAATCATATCCGTGTAGCTCTTTCCCTCCTCCAAAGCCTTCTTCTCTTCCTCGAGTCTCCTCTCCTTCCATCCCTCGGACTCCCCTCCCATCCAGATCTTCTGCAGCACACTCTTGTCCTCGCTCGTCTTTCCCAGCTTTCTCCGCTCCTCTTCCCTTGCCTCCCTTAACTTTGCCTGCACATCCCGTGCCCTCTCAGTCGGCAAGTCGCCTACTGCCCTGAATGGAGAAAGCTGTGTGACGAGTCCGCGTCCATAGTATGATTCGCACAAGTGGTCAGCGGATAGGTAGAATCCCAAGCCGAGCGAGAAGGTGTAGAGGTCGAGCTTTCGCGGCGGCATGAGCATGATGATGGGACAGAGAACCACACCTCCGATAGCAACATTGCGGATTATGCGCGTGTTGCGCTGTTGGTTCTCGAGTGCAAGGCGCTGCTCGGGGGTAAGAATTGTAGGTGGTTGTGATTGCGTCATGGCAGCGGTTGTGTGGTAGAGGTCGTGGTGGGGATTACGGGGGTGTGCGCATGCGACTTGGACGTTTATGTGGGATTGATGGTATGCGGAGAGCGTTTTACAAGGTTTACAGCGTTGTTCGGATTATCGTGGTACGGTTGTGATGATGCGGAGGGTGCACAGCTCGCCGCAAAATATGACGCTTGCTCGGCAAAACTTGCCGTTGTTGCGGGAAATATAGAGAATGGTACATATGTGGTGTATGTCCACATTTGTCGAGCGTGATGGTGCTCCTACATGATTTTCGGCATTATTGATCGTCAAGGTAAGGGTGTCCAAATCATTGTTTTGACTTCCATGAGTACTTGCGCCTTTTGAACCTGTTCTCAGTTCCATGTCGGCCTTCGTCCTCATCCATTTCCCTTTTGGTGGCTCGCTCAAAAGCTCCACTGGTCCTTACACGCTTCGTTGGTGTAGAGTCATCATTGTTGCCATCGTAGCCACTTGTTGGCTCCGGTTCCGCTTCCGTGCCGCTTGCCATCCGTGTGTCCTCGTCGTCGCCGCGTTTCCGCTTCTGCGCAGTGCTTGGTGTCTCCATGAGTCGGCGCAGGCGACTCTCCTGTAGCCTTCTGTTTACCTCCTCTGTGACATCGATATGCTCCACGACATATGTCGAGCCGGTCTGTGCAGGATTCGCCTGGGAGGTGAGGTCGTTGTCCGTAGGACGTATCTCGGTTGTTTCTTCTGAACCCGGGAGACTGAGTCTGACTTTCTTGACTGAAGGCTCTTGCAAGCCTGGTGCTTTCGCACCTTCAATACTTAGCCGCTTGTTGGTGATCTTGGTCTGCAACTGTGAGCGCGGGTCCAAGGCTTCGTGCAAGACTGCAATAGGTACCTTCTTAGTCGCCAGGCCTTCGCTCTCAAGTTGGTGCCTGAAGCGTTTCATGTCGTCTTGCAGCCTTCCTGATTTATTGCGCAGCGACAGCAGATCAGTAGCCAGCCAGTCAGGCGCATTGTGGTCTGTCGCATCGAGGCCTTCATTCAGAAACTGCAGTTGCGCGCGCAGATTCTCAATGTGCTTGTCAAGGTCCTGAAACGACTGTCAGAACTAAACCATGCTTTTTAAAAGCCAGCTCTTACATCGAGCGAAAACTTGGACATGGTGTGAGAGACTTGTTCGGCACGAATGTCCTGTGTTTCATTCGCATGCATGGAGTTGCAGATGCGCTAAAAGCTGCAGGGGTATTTCCGATGCACGGTTCCGAACATTCCGAACAATTTTAACAGGCACATGCGATCAGGAACTTCGACGTTGAGAGAGAGCGCTAGTCGACTTTTTGCGATTACTTGGATCGGTTTGGTGTCTTGGTCGACTTTAATATCTCCCAGCACTACTTGGCGCGATATATACCTTAGATTGAGTGTGCCAGTCGACAGCGTCCTCACTACTCCTCGGCGTGGCATCGGGGCGTCTCCTGTGCCCTGATAGAAAGCAGGGCCTCAGACCTGACCCAGGTCTTTTTAGGAGTAGGTCACCCCAAGGGCGATGTTCCCACATGATGTCTCTTCTA
The DNA here is from genome assembly GCF_004011695.2 of Ascochyta rabiei. Classification (NCBI taxonomy): domain Eukaryota; kingdom Fungi; phylum Ascomycota; class Dothideomycetes; order Pleosporales; family Didymellaceae; genus Ascochyta; species Ascochyta rabiei. The sequence continues at coordinate 670,883 of NC_082417.1, forward strand.
CAAGCTTGAGTAGCGAGGCTACGAGCGATTGACACTGCGTAGATTGGTGGTGCTCCAGCAAGATGGACCATGTTATGGGCCGTATCGTGGATCGTGTGGAGCACATCTGCTGAGTCTCGTAGAGACATGTGCCAGTCTTCCTAGCGAGCGCCGCTTCCTGCCTGGAATTGGGCAAACGCATGCAGGTTCTCCGTCAGAAACAGGTGCTTCAACCCTCTTCTTCATCACCGAACGTTAGCTTGACCGCTTTAGCCTTCTTCTTGGGTTTCTTGAGAGTCCTTGTATCAGATTTTTTGACGTCTTCAAGCCCGTCTGTGCTCTCCTCTTGCCCATCGCTGATGATCTTTGCGGCTTTGCGCTTCTTAGCGTTTGCTCCGACTTCTGTAATCTTGTCTTTGGACTTTGCTCCGACCTTTGACTGCTCTTTGTCGTCACTTTCGTTCCCAGGTTCGTCATCTCCTTTTGATTCTTTCTTGGCAACGAAAGCTTCGTACTCTTCCTTAGTCATGGACTGGTTGGTATCCTCAAGAACATAGGTAGGTGCATCGTCTTCATCATCAGGCTTCATCCTTTTGTTCCTTGGTATTGGACGTTCATGGCGTGCTGAGTCTTCACCTTGCATTTGACCTCGTAGCCTCTGCAGAAATGCAGGCTGTGAATTGTCTAGAGATAATAAGCTTACGTCTTGAATAGCTATAACTATTCTTACCAAAATGCAAGTCCTTTGCTTTGAAGCTCATCCTGAAGAAAAATCGGCAAGCTTGACCTGTGTGGGTTGCGGACAGAGGTTGAGGACGGAACAAGCTCACAACTCGCGGCTGTATGTAGACGCAGAGTAGCACGAGGCTGAGGCTGGACGCCTGTCGATCTTCCTAAGGGCCGGGAAATATTATCGTGCGGCCCTTCCTCTTGGCGTACGTATTTGGGGGTATACGAGCTGTGGGCCTGGCTCTGGAACGTCCTTAGGATTGACACTCTAGGCTCAAGACTGGTGAAAGGACAACCAGCCTAAGGCGGCAGCGGCTGAAGGCTTGGCATAGTTTGCAGGGCTGCGACTTCCGTGCGCGTGCCTGACTGGCCATTTGCCAACATCTTCCCTACTGTGTCCTAGTAGGGTCCCCACATGAACCTCGAGACATACGCAATCGCGCGTCTATCACCAAGCTCTTCCGTTTCATTTCCCCAATCCAACAGCACAACCACACGGTCGCCGTGCCCTTATCGGACCGTATACGCACGTCTCAGACATCTTTTTGGAGTAACCTCCGGCCGCTCGTTACCTGCGCAAAGCTCCTGCGTTGACCACGTTGCTCGCACGCTTGCAGTCGATCGCATATGTGTCTCGTCTAGACCCCTATCTGCTGCCTATACGCCCGAACACGAGAGACGGACTGCCACTGGAGTCGAACGGACGGACCGCTGCCACAGGCAGGAGACACAGCGTTTGCTCGGCACGAAGTGCTAGAGCGCAAGCATGGGCTTCATACAAGATCTGACGAGGAGGTTACCGTCCTCGCAGGACAGCCTGGACAAGTTCGACGACCTGTCACGACGCGCAGAAAAGGTTTCTCCCCGATTGGCCTTCTTCCGCCGGCGCATACGACTGAAGGGAAACTCGACCGTCTCGTTACCGCTGGGCCTCGTGCTGCTGTTCCCATGTCTGGTCATAATCCTAATCTTGGTTCTCTTTGTGAGGTCGCCAGACTCGCAGGGTATCATGAACATGCCCGGCGGCGGCGTTCCTCCTTCAATACGGTATGCTTCCAACTGCCTGCTCCACACCACCTGATTAAGAGACTGACGACATGCAGGAAAATCAGCGAAAAGTATGATAAGCCTTTCGCAGTAGGTTGTCTCGAGCCTCAAACGAACGGTCCCCGCGCAAACGCAGCTATCGTGGTCCTGGCGAGGAACAAGGAGCTTGATGGCGTTATACAGTCTATCAAGTCCTTCGAAAGGCACTTCAATAGGTGGTTCAACTACCCCTATGTCTTCCTCAACGACGGCGACTTCAACTCGACCTTCAAAGAGACCGTCGGTAATCACACACAGTCGATCGTAGAATGGGGTAAGATTGCACCAGAGCACTGGGAATTCCCAGAATGGGCAGATCCTGCGGTTGTCAAGGAAGGTATCGCTAAGCAGGGCGACCGCGCGATCATGTATGGTGGTATGGAAAGCTACCATCACATGTGTCGGTTCTACTCTGGGTGTGCACACTCTGTACGCAATTCTTGATGTTATAGATGTGCTAACATGCCACAGTCAATTCTACAAACATGAGTTACTACAGAAGTACGAATGGTATTGGCGGCTGGAACCGGAGATTACCTATTTCTGCGACATTACGTACGATCCTTTCATCCACATGATACGGAATAAGAAGACTTACGGCTTCACCATTGCTGTGAAGGAGCTGAGGGAAACGGTCCCAAACATCTTCCGCTACGCGTCAGCGTTCAAGAGGATGAACAACATAACATCGCAAGGGATGTGGGAGATGTTTGTCGAGAAGCCGAAGGAGGAGCCAAAGGACAAGTTGCCGAAAGACGACCCAAAGTACAAGAAGCCTCTGCCTCAAGAGATCTTGAACTCCGAACCAGGCACAGGAGCGCTCCCCGATATTGATCCAGAGAACATGGAGGGTGAGAACTACAACATGTGTCATTTCTGGAGTAACTTCGAGATTGTCAATCTGAGCTGGTACCGGAGCAAAGAGTACAACGACTTCTTCGAGATGATGGATCGGAGCGGTGGCTTCTGGATGGAGCGAGTAAGTGTACTTCTCTGCGAGTAGCGTGTATGGCTAACGTGCAACAGTGGGGTGATGCACCGATTCACTCGCTTGCTGCAGGCATCCTTCTTGGTCCACAGGACGTCCACTACTTCCGCGACTTTGGCTACCGACACACTACGATCCAACACTGTCCCGCCAATGCGCCCGCGCGACAGCTGCCACGAATCCCCTACCTGGAACCGACCACACTAGATGAGAAGGCACGGAGAGAGGAAGATGACTACTGGGCACATCCAGATCCACCCAAAGAAAACGGCGTGGGCTGTCGCTGCAGATGTGATACCGATATCGTCGACGTCGAAGGCAAAGAAGGTTCCTGCCTTGCAGAGTGGGTGGACGTTGCTGGAGGATGGGCGTCACCCGGGCCTTGATGATTGCTGTTTATTGTTGTTCTGTGTCACGTTCATGCGAGCATTCTGGAGGGCGCCAATATTTGCTTCAGCTTTTCATGCGGCGTGGCGGTGTTCCCGATGCATCTTGGCTGGGCCATGGGGGGCAAAGGTGATGATCAAAGGCGTTGCCGGGCTGGTTCCACGTTTACTGTACATATAGAGCGACACGCAACACATAGCTACGCGTAGACCTAGACCCGCGAGCGCGAGTCATCGTTCTCGCAATCAAACCAGGATTGCTATCTTCTCTCTGAGCTGCTCACCTCACGTGCCTTCTGATTGTGGGACTGAATCAAGTAGTGATACCGATAAGGAAAGGAAATGCGGGAGCCCTTGCCTGTGATTGGTCGCGCCCCGCCATCGACCATGGTAAGCCAGGTGCTCGTGAGTGCTTCACTTAGCTGACGACTTGCACGCCGTTGCGCATTCAATGCACAAGTCGACCAAACGCTCGACCTGATCATCGACTTGACTGCACACTCTTGACTGACCGCCGTTTCGCAGCAGTCTGTCTTTCACAGTCTTCGACAAGGTACGCCCCCGTGTCTCAGCTTCCCCGCTTGCATCATACCCAGCAAGGCACCCGTTTCACGCGCCTGGTCCACTAGCCGTTAGGCAGCTTCCGCCCTACCTTCACCCGAGCGGCCTCTGCGAGCCTACTTTACCCCTCCACGACTCCACGGCTCTCTGATGTCTCTTTCACACGCTCCTTCTGGTCTTCGCAACTGACATGCCTTCAAGTGATCCCAAAGCAGCGCCCGAGTTCAAGTACCCGCCTGTGCAAGCTGATCGCTCACTCACCAGCCTTGACCTTAGCACCTTGATGATGAAATCGACTACGCGTCGACTGCCAGAGCAGCCTGGCAGCTCACTGGACGACAGCACTTACGAGCTGCTCACTGATAGTCTGATCGAGACCTCGGACGACGAAGCACATACTGAATCGATTGCGTCTACGTCTGACGCTCCGACTCCAGATGATGCCTCGGCATTTAGCGACGACGATGATGACTTCGAGAACGGCGGCCGAGCGCTTGACGAAAGCATCCAGTCTATGCATGCTGCTGCCGTCGCTGCAGACGACGATCTCGAGACGCCGTTGTCTGCGGGTGGGGCGGACAGTATGCTCACGATGGTACCAGACCACATGGACGGCAGTGCGGGCTCAAGCATGATTCAGCTCGATGAAGAGCTCACAGAAGATGCTGATGCTTCTCTTGGAACTACAATCATCAAGACACTCCCTGCCCAGACGGAGGAGCTGCCCAAGATACTAGAGCGTTATGGTCAGGCGCAAATACGGTTGGTAGTCAAGGCGGCCCTCTCACCTCGATGTGTTCCCACCCCAGAGTCCTACAAGATCCTCTACCTCGGGCTGCCCGAGAGATGGGTGCAAGACAGCATTACGTCTCAAATCCATGCCGCACTGACAGCATCGCCTAGCAACACAAGGTCAGTCATGGTGCGAGGCCAGATGGAGCCCCTCGGGCCTGTCATTCATGCTTTCCGCTGTTCGCAACTCCAAATTCACGACAACGGTGCCGCGTTGCCTGAAGTCGTCGTAAAGACGGACGATGGGAGGCAGCTCAGGCTCGGACCCCGGAAGACAGCACAGTTCGACCTGGTGGTCCACTGCCATACAAAGCGTGACTCCTATGCTGATCCGCAGACATTCGACTCGCTTCGAGCCGCCCTTCGTCGGCACAAGGTCCCTACAATAGAACTTTCAGAGATTCGACCGTACGGTGCTGGAGCTCGTACGTACGACATGCGGAGCCTGAGTGTTTGCATCGAAGGCCGCAGCGACAACGAGGCTGACTTCAAGTTGCTTGAGGTGCTCCCACTCGACGCGTTTACCTTTTGTGAGCTGGAGCCGTTGCAGGTCAACCGTCATCTTGCACTGATCAGCCCGCATTTGGTGCCAACGGAAGTTGGGGTTGCCCCAAAGGGACGGCTTGCTAGCGTGGTTGACATCCTGCGAGCTATGGGCAAACAGCTACGAACAGGAGCCCCTGCCACTACCAAAGTTCTGCTCCTATCCATTGCATTGACAGCAATGCTGTCCGCGTTCGTCCTCAGCCCGATATACATGCCGCTTTTGCTCGACAAATCTACAGCGACCGCGGCTGAGCCGTCGTACTTGTCTGTCACACCTGTATCAAGCCCGGTCGTCACGACACCAGCAGTCAGCTCCTTGAAAGTCGCTTCTGTAATGTCTGTGTCTTCCTGGTCTTTGTCTGTGCCAAAGGGCCCCTCAGTCATTGCCCCGCCGGCCAAGCAACCCAAGCCAAAGCAAGAGAAGAACAACAAGGACGAAGGGGTCAGTGGTTTTGACATGCAGACTGCCGGTTCTAACCAGTTCGTCCTTACTCCGTCGAAGGACTTGGCTAGTTCGAGAAAGAAGCCGCAACTTCAGATCCAGGTTTTCCGCAACGCCACGCTGGTCCCTATCCGCTATGTAAGGATCATCACCGGCGAGTACTTTGTTGATCTCGAAGATGAGTATCCTTTTGGTTCATTCAACGTCAGTATTGCCAGCTACTCGAAGCCTCTTCTACGCCAGTCGTTCGAGGTGAACTTGGGCCACAACAAGACTTGGTTCGACCAGGTGCTGGAAACGACTGCAAACAAGGTTGTCGGCGCTCAATCGCTGTTCTTGAACATCTCCTCCACCACTGCGGAGCAGCTCCAAGCGAAGCTAGTTGACGTTGCTGGTCCCAATCTTGGTCGATGGGTAGAGGAAGGGCGGCAGCTGGAGCAGGCAGCCTATCGCAGCACGAAAGAAGGCCTAGAGTCTGGCACAAAGTTCATTAAGCACGTCCCTGGAGCCACCTGGCTAGGTCTACGGAGAGCTACTGCACCAGTCCGACTGTCGCAGACGATGTGGAAGGCTAGGATGAACGCCCTTCGGTTGCGATGCAGCATGGAGAAAGCTGTTGGAAGCTGGCGGAAAGGCTTGAACGAGATGCAGAGCCAGGCCTGTCTGCAATCGCAGCCGCACGCCCACGAGAAGGAGGTCTGAACAGAGGCAGTGCCTTGATATGGAGAGGGTGCCTTGCACGGAATCGATGATGTAACATTGGCTGGGTTTGGCGTTCGGTTCACAGCATGATACTCGGAGACGGCATGCATGCTCGGGTTTGCTTTATCCACAGCACCGGAGACGAAAGCGGTGTTGGCACGTTGGATTTTGTCAGATACCAGACGCGGGGCGAGGTGGCATTGGCGTTGTGTTTCTTTCTTTCTTCTTTTTCGTAGAAGGCAAGGGATGGTCAAGCTTGTGCTTAATAGATGTGCAATAAGCTAGTACGCTTACCCTGGTCCTCCTCTGCCCCCGCGGTGTTGATTGAGGATGTGAGCCTTGAGGCACCTAAGCCCTGCGTAGCGCGCTATGACCAGTGCTGCCCCTCCATTGCCTCCCACAAATTTGGGGCTAACGACAACACCCAAACACAGTCTGTGACTTATTCCTCCTGGTTCCAGTGACGCTTGCTCCTTCACGAACCATTCACAAAGCACACACAGAAACCGTCCGCTCAACCATACATCATGTCTGACGTCGCAAAGCCCGACCCTGCCGCCGAGCAGGTTGCCAACCCCGGCGCAACTCTTGTCAAGGACGAGACGGCCAAGGTCACCACCGACAAGGCCGCCGACCAGGCCGCCGACAAGGAGGAGAAGCCCGCCACTGCTTCGAGCGACGACAAGCCGGTGACGGAGAAGGCCACAGAAGCCGCCGCGTCGGCTGCGGCTGCCGTCAAGGACAATGTCTTTTCCATGTTCGGTGGCGGCCCCAAGAAGGAGAAGAAGGAGGAGGCCGACGATGCCGATGAGCCCTCTGGCTCGTCCAAGGCGCAGGCCACTGGTGTAAGTGCACGCAGGCACCCCTTTGTTGGCGCGACACTAACACGGGCGCAGGAGGAGGACCCCGAGAACCAGGAGCCTGACGTCGAGTTCGCCCCCGTCGTTCACCTTACCGAGAAGGTCGACACCAAGACCAACGAGGAGCTTGAGGAGCAGGTGTTCAAGATGCGCGCCAAGCTGTTCAAGTTCGACCGCGAGTCGCGGGAGTGGAAGGAGAGGGGCACCGGCGACGTCAGGTTACTCAAGCACAAGGAGAACGGCAAGACGCGCCTGGTGATGCGACGAGACAAGACGCTCAAGGTCTGCGCCAACCACTACGGTATGACACATTGTGATTCGGAGGTGACGTGAATGCTAAGCTGTGTACAGTTGTGCCGGACATGAAGCTTTCGCCCAACGTTGGCAGCGACCGCAGCTGGGTCTGGAACGCCGCCGCCGATGTCAGCGAGGGCGAGCCCGAGGCTCAGACTCTGGCTATCCGCTTCGGCAACAGCGAGAGTAAGTCACAGCCATGTGCAATGACGCGGCGACGATACGCTAACAGCGACTTCCAGACGCCAACCTCTTCAAGGAGGCTTTCATCAAGGCCCAGCAGGAGAACGAGGCTCTGTTCAACAAGTCGTCGGAGTAGAGTAGGATGGATGTTGAAGTGAGTGGGGTGGAGACGGAGACAGACAGAGACGGAGGTGGAGGATGAAGCATGCATGCACGAAGCGATGACATTTTGGGGCGGTATTTCCATCACGGCGATAGAAGCTCTCACACCCTGCACATAGTAGATAGTACTCAACTGGCCTGACTCCAGAGTCGACGGCATTCCCCAAGCTCACGTGTGAAGCCAGTGGAGCAGGACAGGCAGACAGTGACGTCGACGGAGAGCAGGGGGAGGTGGAGAGACCGGCGCACTGGTAGCTATGCGTCGAGGCCTCGCAGCTCGCATGTAGGCCCTGTGGGTGTTGGCGTTTCTTCTTCTTCTCTCTCTCTCTCTCTCTCTCTCTCTCTCTTCACAACCTGGACCCTGCGGCAGTAGCTCCCGCGCGTGCAGGTACACCTGCGCGGGATTGTTGCGCCAAGGAGGAGCTGTAGCTTGCTGGCTTCGCGCGCCCACTGGCCACTGGCCACTGGTCCCGCTCCGCCAAAGCAACAGTCGCGAGCCAACCAGCCAACCAGCCAACCGAACCTCGACGTCCGCCCTCACCACGCGCCGACAGTCGCGCACCCTCCAGACACCCGCCCTCTGAATCGCCCAACGCTCCCACGCTCCCACACACAACACCGCCACCATGCCCGACGCAAGTGTGCCCGCCGCCTGTGGCGCAACATAGAACGGCAACGCTAATGTTTGGCAGGTCAAGCGCTGGGTCAAGATCATCACCCACCAGAAGCCCATGTACGTCCTGTCCCGCACGCGCAACCACGGCGCTCGCTCTGCCTGCTGCCGGCTGCCTGCTGCACGCGCCAAACCGCCGCGCAATCACTAACGCGCCCTTGACAGCGATGGCCCGTCACCAGTCGAGGGCTTCCCCATGCGCTCATGGAACATCGAGATCTGGCTGCTGGACGACCAGGGCAAAGAGATCCTGCCCACCGTCTACGAGAAGGCCGTCTACAACCTGCACCCTTCGTTCGACAAGAACAAGCAGGGTGAGTGCGCCGCCACGACGCCCACGCCAACGCAGAGTGCATGCTGATGCTCGCGCAGTCTTCAAGAAGCCGCCCTTCCGCATCGACGAGCAGGGATGGGGAGAGTTCGACATGAACATTGTCCTCACTGCTGTGCACAAGGGAGGCGAACACACACTCAGCCACGACCTGAACTTCCAGTCTGAGCGCTACGAGGCCAAGCACCAAGTCGTACGTCCCCTTGCTGTGCCCCGTCCTCCAACACACCATTGCCCTTGCCTTGGCACGCCTCACTAATACCATGCTCGCAGACGTTCCGCAACCCCAAGCCCGAGCTCCTCGCTCTCCTCCAAGACTCCGGTTCTGCCGACGCAAACGGCGTCCGCAGCAAAGACGCGTCCAAGAAGAAGAGCCGACGCGACAAGGCCGTCGACATGGAGAAGCTGGCCGACGGACTGCAAAAGCTGAGCGAGGATGACTTGCTGCACGTCGTAACCATGGTCCACGACAACAAGACCAGCGAAACCTACACCAAGAACGATGTGGAGAGTGCGCATACCCTGAGCCTACCCAGCGCTGAAGCTGTCTAACGCGAGCAACACGCTAACACAATCACAGACGGAGAGTTCCACGTCGATCTGTACACCCTGCCCGACACGCTTGTCAAGATGCTGTGGGACTTCACAGCGAGCAAGACAGAGTTATAAACACAGAGCTTTGTGTTTACAGGCAGACTGACAGAGCTGTGGTCTACCCGTGCGCTCCAGTATCGGCGAAGACCTAGATGGGCAGCTCGTGATGACCCTTCACTATCTCCAGGACATTCCAGAAGTAACGCCCATGCTCAAGCGGGAGAACCTCCCTGAATTTTAACGGGCGTGGTATCTCTCGCGAGGGAAACATGGGCTGCATACACAATCGAAAGTGTAATGCCGGATTTTTTGGGTTTTCGATACATGCACATAGCATCCTAATGAGGTGCTCTTTCCCCCCCCTCTCTTTGAGAAGAATTATCCACGAGCCACGGAGTTTGGGCAAAAGTAGGAAATTTACCTTCTGAATGGGCCGAGGACATGACTTAGGATTAATCAACGTTTTCAGGACTCTTCTCTTTCTTCTTTGTTCGCCTCCAGACGTGCGTGGTCGCCCGTGCAGTTCTTAGTACACCCAGCTTCAAGGTTTTTACCCTAACCCCCAGCCGAGTCATGGCGCTGTTCTTGGTGAGTGGATATAGAAACCGAGGGAGGTAGTCCGCGAGTGAAGAAGCGCTTTGCTCGGACTCGGCTGGGCACGCACAGAGGAGCTACGGGACGACGCCGTGGAAGACGCAGTGTCTTTCGTGTCGTGTCGTGAGGGTGAGTCGTGTGCTTTTCCAGCGCGCACTGGAATATCATGTGGCTTCGACTTCTTCAATGCATGGCTGTCGGCTGCACCAATGGTTTTGATACTGGTTCCTGAAATCGTTCGGCAGGAGAATGGAGAGCAACGACGCGAAATTGAGAGGTTGCGTTGTTTAGAAGGGGAGCTTGGTCTTGTCAAGAACTGAGACCTCTTTTGGTCCGTATGACGATACGTCTTTGGTGAATTGAAGAAGCATTTGGAAAAACCCTTATTCGTTTCATTCGCTGGTATGGTACACGGCTCTCAACATGCGTTTCTTCATCGCTGTCGTCTAACCTCCACGGCCGCCCCTCTCGTCCTGCATACCGATCGCTGGGTCCGGCGCCTCAGGAAACTCCTTCTTCGCCTTCGCCTTGCCGCCAGCAGAGTCCCTGCCCTCGGTTGCGTGGCCGCCGGTGCCTTCCTTTGCGCTGCTGTTCGACATTAGCCTTGTTTCTCCACTCTACATGGTCCTCATTCACGACCGCCGTGATATCCATCCGAATGAGTCGTGTACGAGGAAAAAAAGGGGTAGTGAAAGGCGTCCAGCTTACTCGATCCCGCTCTTCAGATTGCTCGTCTGGATGTCGTTGGTGTCGCCCTTCTTCGCCTTGTTCACGCTGTGCTCGTCATCGGGCAGCATGTCCGTCTTCGTCTTGTCGTTCGTCGAGGCATTGTTAGGGTAACCCTCAACGCGCTGGACGGTCGACTGGGAGAACGGTCGCACGTTGGCGACGCGTAGTGTCCGTGAGGACCTGGATGCGAATGTGCGAAGCATCTTGTGTTGCCGTGTTCGTTGGGAGTTGGTCGGTTGAGCTAGTCAACTGAGAGATGTGTCTGGGCGTATTGGTTATGGAGGGCGAGGAAAGCTGAGAATGCAGGAGACACGGTCCGAGGTAAGCTTTCGCGATTCAGTCATGATGCGTTTGTATGTTGCGTAACGGTAGGGAGCCATGCCGCTCTTGGTAGTATGATGATTGATGACGCCGTCGAGTGCAGGCGTGGCCATAGCTCCCTGGCCAGGGTCGGTGAGATGTGGGGCGCGGGGCAAGCCTTGCGCACTTCGCTGAGCCTCACGGTTCCTAATCGATAACGTTTGGTCTTCGACATTGTCAGGCTGCATGAAGAGATCTTACGACGCTATGGCTGACACAAAGACGTGCGACACGGCCGAGTTCCCGTGCACGCTGTAACCACGTCCTCTTCCCACTACCATCAACCATCGCTCTAACGTCCACAGCACACTCAACATCCCCTTCCCCTCACATCGCTACGCCTCGACCGCCGAGCGCGCCCTCTCTGTCGATGCCGAACTGTCACCCCTCGTACGCCGGTCATTCTCCCTAGCGGGCGATAAAGAGCAGAACATCTTGCAGGTCAACTATGCTGCGACTACGAATCGAATGTTGCGCGTTGCTGTGAACGGATTCTTCGAGAGCGTGGGCGTTGTGATCGGTGTCATGAAGGATTTGGACGTCGATGTGGTGTATGAGCCGGTGAAGGAGAGCTTGGAGGGCGTGCAGGGATTGGTTGTGAACGGACAGGAAGGGAGAGGATGAAGAGAGCGAAGGCATCTGGTCGAACCACGGAGGAAATGAATGCTGAAAGTCGCACATGCTGGATGGAGATCTGCAGCACTGCACAATGCACCCCACTCGAAGGAACGAAGAAGACGAGGGCTGTACCGGAGGCTGTCAGTCCTTCGAAATGCGGCACGAGCAACACGGTGAAGCACAAGGCTTGAAAAGACACTTGAGGGGTTCAAGATGCTGAAACTAGGCACATGGCGCCATACACCCATAAGCCATGTTGCACTCTGGATGATACCCATTTCTGGCTTATGTAGGGATTATTCGCTAAGCACACCTCAAGACTGTCGCTAAATCTAGGCTTGCTTTTTTGTAGGTGGCTCATCACTAGCAAACGTGCTGCACTCAACTTGCTCGAGCTTCCGTTTCTCCGCTATGCTTCCCTCAACCGTTGCCATTCGTGCTGGCGGCATCATGGACAGAGCGGGAGGCGCCTGTGGAGGCGGCGTCCCGGGCGGCATAGGCGGGAACACTCCGTCCTTACGTATCTCCCAGCCGTCATGCTTCAGTTGTTTCCATTTTTCTGCCACCTTGAACCGGACCAACTCACCGGTCGTCTTTGCGTCCTCGAAACTGTCGTGACCTGCAGCTCCGCCTTGTTGTATATCGAGATCGAGTTTGTCCTTTGCTAGAAAGCGGAGGCCGTGGCGTAGAGGCAGGCCTCGTCGATGTGGGAAGAGCAGTACAGTGTCGATGATGTTTGGATGGATAATCCTGAGTGTGTTTAGATCGTTTTCGAGGGCGTGGCCAAGGATAGGGGTCGTGGTTGTGACGTGAGCCAGGAATAGATCTCGTGCTGCATATGGTGACTCCACAATACGAATGTCATTTCGGCGGGGCGTAGGATTTGTGGGATCGTATGGCTTTGCGTTCAGAAACTGCTCTGTCGTAATACCGGAGAAGCGTGTGTTCACGTCGAGGAGATGCCCAATTGGACGGACCAGAACGTCGACCAGTGGCTTGTGTGACGGCCACGCAATGGCTGTGAGTCGCATGAGCTCAAGACCGTGAGTGGTGTATCCCATCTCGCAGTCAAAGCATACCGCAATACCCGATGGTGCCTTGTCATTTACCGGTGTCTGGACAAACGGCATGACCAGCGAGAGTCGCTTTGGGTCTGAAATTTTATAGACATGGGTATCGTACGTGGTGCATCCTGGTGAGCCGACGGGCTCGTTACAGCAGGAGAACGTCGTCGGCTCAGGGACAATGTTCTTCGCCCTTTGGGGGAACACACGTTTGCCCCAGTGATGCGTGCATTGGCCACCAGTAGTGAGAGCGCCGTCTTCTTCCCTACGCTCCGGAAAAACCTGGAAACGGGTATTGCATCGATCGCACACCTCCCAGAAGTCAGCCGCAGCTTGCGCAGATCTGGCTTCGCTCAGCTGTTCCGTCGTTGGCAGCTTCGTGACATAGCCGTGTGCGTCCAAGCCGTCCTGGGGACAAGTGAGAGTCGAAAGAAAGATGACTTCCTCTTCGGAGGTGAGGCCGGTGTCGACTTTTTTGGGCGGAGGTTTCTTAGGAGGCAACCCTCGCTCCTTCGCCAATGCCTCGAACCTCTCTTTCACCCATTCTTCTGGCGTCATTTTCTTGAGCTTGACAAGTCGAAGTTTTAGGACGTTCTCGTAGACAGCGGGGTTGGCTTTGGCAATCCGTTCTTCCTCATCAACCGCTAGCTTATTGAGCTGATTCGGATCCATGTGTAAAGCCTTAATCTCGGGCTTTGAAGCCTTTGCGATCTTGTCGTTCAGTGGCTTCATAAAACCATGCAGCGCTTTCAAAAGTGTTAATCGTTTGGTAAAGATGGCAGGTTCTTTCAGGACTTTGCGTGGCATCAGCGGTACTGGACCTGTCGGCGCAGGGACGACCTTCGTCGCAGATGCTTTTGGAGGGGGTGACACTGGCCGGGTTGCGGATTGTGGTAGGACATGGGCATCCTTCCCACTGCCTGTCGGCTCTGGTGATGCGGTCGTGGCATTACTTTGTCTCTTGTTTGCTGCAGCTGCTTTGTTCTTACCTGCGGTCAACCCAGTAAAGACAGGCCTTGGCGCGGTTGGTAGGTGCGGTTGTATGCTTGAGGCCTTCTCTTGTGTGTTGTTGTCGAGCTTCTGGCGTTTCGCAGCTGGCTCGCTCCCTGATGTGTTGCTGGACGCTGAGTTTGTCGGTTTGATGTGCGGCGTTACAGCATCATGGGTGAAGATGCAGTAAGGGAGCTCGCATTTGGTTCCCGCAGGACATGTTACGTTTGCAAAGCTTCTGAAGGCAGGTACTGATGGCCACATGGCTGATATGTTGTCTGCTGCTGAACGATGGAACGTGGTGAGCTACCATGACAACAAGCTCCCTCACGGCCAAGACATACCATGTGAGCAGTGGGTGCGCGAAGCAACAGCGCGGCGTGACACTGCCAACTACAGTGCAGCGGAAGTTGTACTTGGAGAAAGGGAGCCCCACGCAGAGAGCGTCGAGCGGTGCTAAGGGTGAGGGAAGAAGTAGCCGCCTTGTGGATTCTCTCACATGCTCTCACTCACAACTACCACAGAAGGTCATCTACTACAAAGCTCCGCATCAACGAGAGCGTTTATTTGACCGCACTCCGAGTTTCGCGGCAAAGTCAGCTCAAGGTGAGAGTGCCTGCCATGCAAGCTGCAGCTGTTCCCCAACATTGGATCGCCAAGCCTGCAGGGTATGTACGCCGATCATGACGTTATGGATCGCGCCGAAACGTGTTTGAACCTGTCACATATGGTCAACTGTTTAAACGCCGAGCGTGTAACGGTCTGTCGGAGGAATTGTATACGCCGTGCATCTCGCAGACCAATCCCAATCTGCACTGCTACGCCAAGTCTCGCTCGCTGCGTTCCGAGCAGCGGTGGCTCCGATAAGAGCGCCTTCCCGGACGAGATATGGAGCGCTAGAAATACAATAGCCAGCTCGCCCCTTCCTGTCTGAGCAGTTAACCTGCCAAACATACGCCTCGCAGCAATGGCTAACTCTGCCCCAACTAACAGCCCACGAAAGGTCGACCATCTTGTGGTCCTTGTTCACGGGTACGTCAAACGTCACGAGGCGTGCCTCGCCTTCCGCCTCAACGGACGACCCAGCGCTGACGATATCCAGGCTCTGGGGCCACCCGAAGCACCTCAACTACCTCACCACTGCCATCCGCGAGAGGTATCCAGACCTTGACGTCCTTGTTCCCGAAAGCAATTCCGGTAGTTTCACCTACGACGGCATCGAACTTGGTGGCGAGCGTGTCGCGAACGAAGTCGAAGCAAGACTCGAGGAGCTGAAGAAGGACGGCCACGATATCAATAAGTTCAGCATTACTGGATATTCCTTGGGAGGCCTTGTAGCAAGATATGCAATCGGACTGCTCTACCACAAGGGTGTCTTTGAGCACATACAACCAGTAGTATGTCGCTTTTGGATGGACGGCAACTGAGCCCAACTGACCCATCTGTAGAACTTCACCACCTTTGCTACACCACATCTCGGCGTCCGAACACCACTGAGAGGATACACCAGCCATGTATGGAACGTGTTGGGAGCCAGGACGCTGTCGACCAGCGGCAGACAGTTGTTCGCTATCGACAAGTTCCGAGACACTAGCCGACCTATACTGTCCGTGCTGGCAGATCCCGAGAGCATCTTCATCAAAGCCCTAGCACAATTCAAGCACCGCAGCCTGTATGCGAACATCGCGAACGACCGTACCGTGACTTATTATACCGCTGGGATTTCTCAGACTGATCCGTTTGTCAAGCCAGACGAGGTCAAGATCAACTACCTGCCGGGCTACGACCAGGTCATCATCGATGGCGAGAATCCAGCTTCACCAAAAGAGCAGGAGCCCGCGCCGGCATTGGCCCAACGGCTGACTGCTTCCACACGGACTGTCTTCAGCCGCGTGCCTCTTTTCGCGTTCCTAGTTGTTTTCATACCCATCGGCACCACGCTCTTCCTGTGCAACTCAGCGATTCAGTCGTTCCGTAGCCAACAGCGTATCCGCCTACACGAGATGGGTGGGGCGGGGATCGAGGCTGGTCGATACCGCGTCCCAGCCATGCTCAATGCTGCCCGCAAGGAAGTCGAGGATATGTTTGAGAATGTCAACAACGCTCAAGAACAGGAGTATCTGGACGCCGACAGCGAGGAGGTGGCTTCTCCGACCCAGCCTACGTCTCCCAGGTACGAAGGCAAGAACCCTGTTGCGGACGTGGAGTCCAACGAGGAGTCCAAGGGCTCTGGGGTTGAGTTTCCGGCTCTCGCCCTGAGGCAGGATCAGTTCAAGATGATCGAAGCTCTCGACAATGTAGGCATCCAGAAGTTTCCCGTATACATCCGCAAGGACCGCCACTCGCACGCAGCCATTATTGTGCGCATGGAGAAGAAGTCTTTTGACGAAGGGCGGGTTGTGGTCAGGCACTGGCTGGACAAGTTTGAGGTTTGAGGAACGACAGTAGGAGGTGGTTGTTGTTGTTGTTGTTGTTGTTTTACAGTACGGCATAGAGGCATGGCGTAAATAGCAGCCATGTAGGGTTGTAGGAGTTTAGGAGCCGCAGCACCTTTTTGAGAGCATTTCAGCATT
Organism: Ascochyta rabiei; assembly: GCF_004011695.2. Taxonomy (NCBI): domain Eukaryota; kingdom Fungi; phylum Ascomycota; class Dothideomycetes; order Pleosporales; family Didymellaceae; genus Ascochyta; species Ascochyta rabiei. The sequence goes on from NC_082417.1 coordinate 687,119, forward strand.
TAATTTCCCAGGTTGGAGTTTTAAGGCTTAACGAGTAGCGCATACCCCAGTTAAAACTCTGCATTTATTAAGATAAATCTATCTATACTTAAAGTCTTTTCTTCTTTATGTTTTGTATCCTTACGTTCTTAGCGTTGTGTGTTTATAGGTTGCGTTAGTGGGGCTGTGTGCATGACGTCTACTTGTCGCTGATGAGACAGTGCGTTGGGGGGTGATGCTGTACATATGGTAGAGAGAGAGAGAGAGAGAGAGAGAGAGAGGCGTTTGGTAGTCGTCATGGTGACTGCTATTGTGGTTTTTGTTGTTGTTGTTGTTGTTGTTGTTGTTGTCGTTGTTGTCGTTGTTGTCGTCGTTGTTGTCGTTGTTGTCGTCGTTGTTGTCGTTGTTGTCGTCGTTGTTGTCGTTGTCGTCGTCGTTGTTGTCGTTGTCGTCGTCGTTGTTGTCGTTGTCGTTGTCGTTGTTGTCGTTGTCGTCGTCGTTGTTGTCGTTGTTGTCGTTGTTATTGCGAAACCAAGGTTCTCGGTGACTACCTCAGTGTTCATCGACAGGCAAGTTTCACCCACGGCTAGAGGAGAGTTGCGCGTCAGAACGGACAGGTATGGGTACTTTGATTTAAATCTATCATGGTATCAATGCTGTGGCTCATGCTGTTCCTCCTGTTGCTGTAAAACGCTGCTCGAAATCCGTCCATGAAAGACGGGAAACAAATCGCCTACATGCGCCGTGTGTGCAGACCTTGCTGCCAAGGATGCGAGAAGAATAACAAAAAATCCGTCCTATAAACATGCCGTGCTGGATACACGCCTTGGAAACGCCTTCCGGGACGCCGTGGTCAGCTGGTGGGAATGATGTTGTCGTATATACAGTCGATGTGAGAGCGTAGTGATTGGATGCTGCGACTCGAGCCAAAAGTGGCACTCTGACCGCTGCTCAAGCCATGGGCTTCTAGTCCATGAATGTCTGGGGCGTGCCTTCAGTGTCTCGTCGTCCTTCCTTCAGGCACCTGCCTTGCCTCCCCACCGTTGCTTGGAGGGTACGGAGCTGGTCTACATCGTCGTCGTCAAAGGCGAAGGCGCCGCTCCAGAAGCCGCAGTCAATGTTGGTCGTTTCGTTTCGGTAGATGACCTGGGCTTGGCCGGCCAGGTCCACGGGTGGGATTCCAGCCTCTTCTTCTCCTGCTCTTGCGCCAATTTCAGCAATCTCGCTCTGGCCTGGCATGTGGTGGAACAACTCGGAATTCAGGGTCCAGCAGCGAAGGCCTGGGCTTGCGTACTTGTAGCGCAGATTGGGGTCCGGGTGAGGTTTGGGGTTCTTCCAGTTGACGGTGGGGGAGGGCGTCTTAGCGCCCTTGTTGCAGGCGTGCAGGAGCGAGACGTCGAATGCGCGAGGACCCTTTTTGCGGAGCATGGGCGGGGCGAGGTCGTTGAGCAGTCGTTCAGCGGCCGGGCGCGTGACTGCGTAGCCAAAAGAGCAGAGCGGGAACTTGGAACGGTGGAAGATGCGCGAATGCGCGGGCATCTGCAAGGCACCGAACAAGGCTTGGGTGAAGGGATGCAGGTCGGATCTCGTGGGGAGGGTGTAGTCTTTGTACAAGACGTGTGGTGTGTCGGTCAGGTTGTATCGCTTGTTTGTGGCCTTGGGGCCCTCTTCGGTGATCTCATCAAAGTAGTCGCCGCAGTGGCCAAGGTAGAGCAGGTCCCAGTCGACAGGATTGCCCCAGTAGTGTACATGGTTGCTGCCAAAATTCGCAAATGGGTGGAAGGATCGTTGTGGGGGGAGGAGCTGGCGGGCAGCGCTCGCTGCAAGTGGGATCTGGATGCTGCGCAGGCGAATGTCCCAGTCGACGTCGTCTTCGAGAATGAGGGCGGTCTCTCGTCCAGAGTCTAGGAACCTGCAGCGAATGAGCGGCGGCTGTGCACAAGGGAGCACGCGCACGAGCACGAGGCTGCAGCCAAGGCGCGGGGTGCCGAAGAGCAGCTTACCAGCGAAGAGCGTTGTGGTGGCCCAACCAGGCTAGGACGGAGCCTCTCTGAACGTTGTCCTGGCCGTTGATGAACCTTTGCACGTCGCCTTCGGACCACTGTGGCTGCTCTGGGATCGTGAGTTGGACGTCGGTCACGTTGGCAGCCTGGAGCAGGGCATGGCGGCGTTCGGAGCCCTGTTTGGAGACGACGACGACGGCGCCAAAGCCGAGGGTGGTGTTGGCAGGCAGCTTCATGGGATGCGACTCGATCGAGGCGGACCACTGCTGGTAGATGCGGTCGGCCTGGTCTCGGTGGTAGAAGACGACGAGGAAAACGAGGGTGAGGGCGACCAGCAGCAGCAGCGGCCGTCTCCTGGTCGCAAGCATGGTGGGCGGCGGAAGAGAGGCAGGGCAAACGAGTGGAGTGGATCAGTGCATGCTCGCAGAGGATGGGGGATGGCACGGGCAGCGACAGGCCAACGACAGTCCGAAGTCAAAGAGCGGAGAGCAGAGAGCAGAGAGCAGAGAGCGGAGAGCGGAGAGCAGAGAGCAGAGAGCAGAGAGCAGAGAGCAGAGAGCAGAGAGCAGAGAGCGTGTTGTTAGCGAAGGCAGGCAGGCTGGCAGGCTGGCAGGCAGGCAGGCAGGCAGGCCAGCAGGAGCGCAACGTTTATCATGGACCGTCACAGACAGGGATGGGACAGGAGGATGGGGGCGTCTGTATCAGTTGTGTCAAGCTACGTTTAATTAGTTGACCCGCGTCGGTGACCAGGGACGGTGATGGAGAGGTGGAGACGCTGGAGCCGGGACGCGTGTGTGCGACTGCCAGTGTAGCCAAGCGGTTCGACGTCTCAGACTCTCAGTGAGCATCGAGGGAGCGGTAGGACAGGGCCGGGCAGTCAGCAGGGCGGCGGCGATTCAGTACCTACGGCAGCAGTGATCCATGGCTGCCTGCTTTCTTGCGCCTCTCGTGCTTCTCGTGCCTCGCGAGCTGGGTTGTGATTGCAGGCACGGCGGCCAGTCACGACGGCCAGTCACGGCGGCCAGTCACGGCGGCCAGTCACGTGCGCCCCAGCTCCGTGCCTGCCTCGTCCTCTTCCTCCTCCGTCCCCTGTCAGATCGGCCCAGGGCTGCGGGCGTGCGGACATGCGCCTCGATTGGGCCACGTCTATTGCTTGGAGCGCTGGACCGCCTCCACCAACGCTGGTCCGGGGTAGAGGACACTCTCGTGCTCACTGTCACCACCGCCTCCTCCACCACCGCCATCACCTCTACGCCCTCTACGCCCTCTACGCCCTCTACGCCCTCCACGCCCTCTACGCCCTCCACGCCCTCCACGCCACGACCGCTGCCCTCGTGCTGGCTCGTCCCTCTGCGCTGCTGCCTGTGACTCGCTGTGCGCCGCCACACCCTGAAACCGCGTGTGCAACAGCCCTCTCCCGTCTCCACCCTTGCTACTGGCACCCTTCTGCCTCTCTTTGGTACCGTTTGAGCACGCTTGGACGCCTCAGACGCCTTGTGCACCCCTTCTGCACCCTTTCTGCACCCCTTCTGCACCCCTTCTCGAATGCATCGCCGTGCCGCTAGCCTCGCCCCGTAGCCGTAGCCGTAGCCGTAGCCGTAGACCCTTTAGACGCCGCAAAACACAACCACTCGCTCGACGGCACCGCAGTCGCACCCCGTCGCACCCAGCCGCACCCCGTCGCGCCCCGTTGCACCCCGTTGCACCCCGTCGCACCCCGTCGCACCCCGTCGCAACCAGCCGCAACCAGCCGCAACCAGCTGCACGCCCGCACACAGTCGCACCCTATGCCCACTCTCGCGCTGCACCGCTAACAAGAGCCGAGAGCCGGGCGGAGAGCATCGACCATGGCCACGCTGGGCTCGCCCTCTCCCCCCTCGTCCCCCTCGCGCACCATGCGCCCGCGCGCCTGGGCCCGCAAGGTCGAGCGCTACTGCTGCAACACCATCACCTACTTCCCCCTGCTGTTCGTCTACGGCCTGACCACTTGGGCCTGCTGGGTCGAGGTCAGCATTGGCCTCGTGCCCTCGAAGAATGCCTGGACCGGTGCGCTGTCTCTCTCTCTCCCCCCTCCGTCTCACCCTCTCCACGAGACACACGTGCAGCCTGACCCTGGCACCCACACACATGCAACCGGTCCCCAACACTGACACTCCCAGGCCACTTCACCTCCGCCCTCGGCTTCGTCCTCTACTGCCTGCTCACCTGGAGCTACACCACCGCCGTCTTCGCCGACCCCGGCTCGCCCCTCAACACCCGCAATGGCTACAGCAACCTGCCCGCCCAGGAAGGCGGCGGCATGCACTACACCTCCTTCACCGTAAAGGCGTCCGACGGCGGCGTCCGCTTCTGCAACAAGTGCCGCTCCCACAAGCCCGACCGCGCCCACCACTGCTCCACCTGCAAGCGCTGCGTCCTGAAGATGGACCACCACTGCCCCTGGCTGGCCACGTGCGTCGGCCTGCGCAACTACAAGGCCTTCCTGCTGTTCCTGCTGTACCTCACCTTCTTCTGCTGGCTCTGCTTCGCCACCTCCGCCACGTGGGTGTGGTCCGAGATCCTGTCCGACAGCCAGTACACCGACTCCTTCATGCCCATCAACCACGTTCTGCTCGCCGTCCTCTCCGGCATCATCGGCCTCGTCATCACCGGCTTCACCGCATGGCACCTGTGGCTCACGCTCCGGGGCCAGACCACCATTGAAAGCCTCGAGAAGACGCGCTACCTGTCGCCCCTCCGCCAGGCCATGAAGCACAACCTCGACGACCGCAACTACCTCGACGCCCACGCCAACGGCCGCCTGAGCATCGGCGACCAGCTGCGCGACATCCACGCCAACGCACTCCCCGGCGTCACACGTCCGGAAGAAGGCGAGACGCCCTCGCGCTCCCCACCGCCCCCTCATGCGTACCCCAACCCCAACGCCACCGCCACCGCCATCGCCACCGCCAACGCCAACGGCTACTCGCACACAGCCTACAGCTCGTACGAGCACCGAGAACGCCAGCAGTACCAGGACCGCTACGACAACTACCTCGACGAACGAGACAACGAGCAGCTGCCAAACGCTTTCGACCTGGGATGGAAACGCAACCTCGCCCACGTCTTCGGTCCCTCGCCCATCAAATGGTTCCTTCCCATCATCAACACCACCGGCGACGGCTGGTCCTGGGAACCGAGCCCCAAGTGGCTCGCAGCGCGCGACCGCATACGCCAGGACCGCCAACTCGAGGAGCAGCAACAGAAGCAGCGCGAGCGCGCCGCTGGCTGGGGCATCGACACCCCCACCGAAGCAGAGTTCAGGCGCGTCGGTCGCGTCGCTCAGGGCTGGCAGCCGGGCGGTTACAATCCGCCCTCTCCACGTGTATCCTACCGCCACGCCGACCAGACCCAATACCTCTCCGCGACCAAAACCGGCACAGTCACAGCACACCGCGACGGACGCCGCAGCCCGAGCAAAGCAGACCAGATCCTGGGTAGAGAGCAGGACATGTATGCGGATGGCGATGTGCCGCTTCAGACCATCGAGACGAAGAAAAAGTACGATCAGTACAACTACATCTCGGAAGACGACGACGACGACGAGTACCAAGTCAGCAGCGATGAGCAGGCTGCCGACCGCCGGGTCAGGACACAGACCAAGACGGTACCGCAGACCAAGAACTGGAACGATCTCCCCGAGGGCTTCCTCGACGCACCGAGAAAAGGCAAGAAGAGCAGCAGCCGAGAAAGAGGAGCCAAGGATTGGGACGAGTGGAGGTAGTCGATCCCACCAAGACGAAGCGAGAGAGGTGATGGCGTGAGCGATCTGGGGGGGGAACCATGTTGGAATGGCGATATGTGTACATGTAACTCTGCATACCGAGGCGCGCTTGCATAGACTGGCGTTTGGGGCATCTCCTTCTCTAGCGAAGCATTTGGATAGCGATGAGTTTGCATTCGCATTTACCTCGTTATTATTATTGTTATTATTATTATTATTATCATCATCATCATCATCATCATCATCACCATCACCATCACCACCATCACCATCACCACCATCACCATCACCACCATCACCATCACCATCACCATCACCACCACCATCATCAATAACCGCCCCCCCTCACCACCCCCCAAGACGCCCAAGCACACAATCCCTACTCCCCTCCCCCTCCCTCCCACCACCCACAGCATCTCGTCGGTACCCAGTCCATACCGCCAGCGCCACGCAGCGGACCCGGCCTTGGTTTGCACCGAAGACGCAGTCAGCCCGCGAGAAACGATTGAGCGGGAGATTGACAATGGGGCGGGACAGAGGAGAAGGCGAGGAGAAGGCGAGGCAAGGCAAGGCGAGGTCGCAGAGTGACGGCGGCGATTGCGATTGCGATTGTCATGTGATTGTGATTGTGATTGTGATTGTGATTGTGATTGTGATTGTCATGTGATTGTCATGTTGGATATGGTGGTATCTACAAAGTAGAGAGAGAGAGAGAGAGAGAGAGAGAGAGGATAGGTAGCGACAAGAAGAAAGAGAAGAAAGAGCAAAGAGATGAAATGAAGAGGAAAGCCTTCGGAAGCTGAACGCAAAGCTGAATGCGAAGCTGAATGTGAAGCTGAATGCAAAGCTATATAAAAAAAAAAAAAAAAAAAAAAAAAAAAAAAGATCGCCATGGCTGCATTTTAATTCCTTGTTGAGAAAAAACGCCAGTAAACACCAGTAGAAGAGGGGCTGCTTGATCCCTATTTTCAACCTAACAAGCAGAGCCGAAAAGAAAGAGGAAAGAGGACTTTATTGGCAGGTCTCGTCGTCTTTCACACTCGCACTCGCATACCCGTCGTCGACATCGACCTCGGCGAGTCCGACGAGCGTCTTGCTGCTCTTGACACAGTACGCTACGATCCTGGTCCGGGCCTTGTTCGACAGGCCGCTGCGGCGGCCAGCCTCGCGGCCCACCCACAGGCGCAGTGCAGACGTGATGCGCTCGAGGCCGGAGCTGGTCTGGACTTGCAGCGACGCGTCCTCCATGAAGCGGACGAGGATCTTGTAGCCGGCGACGAAGCCGAGGAGCGTGGTTGTGCACTCGGGGAGGAATGTGTTGTTGACGACGTAGATGGCGCGTTTGTGTGCGTGGCGGTGCGGGGATTCGATGAGGGATAGACATTTGGCCATGGTGAGGGCCTTGCGAACGTCGACTGCGACCGTGGCGTCGCCGACGAGGTTGAGACCCGTCTCGCTGGCCTTTGAAGAAGGCGGGGTAGGAAGTGCCTCGAGGGCTTTGGCAATGCGAGCGTCGCGGTCCTCGTCGAAGACGACAGCATCTGCGACCAAAGCCCGCACCTGAGCTTGTGAGTTGGCGGGTGCCGTCTGAAGGGCAAGATCCAGGTCGAGAGTCGAGTCGACCGTCTTCGCCGCAAGATACGCAGCGAGACCCCGGTTCAGGACAAGACTCGAGTGCCATGCGGCAAGTGCGTCGAGCGGCGAGCTGATGGCGAAATCCTCTACAACGCCGTCCATGGAAGGATCAACGACCGTGTTTTCAGCGCTCGGTCGGTTCCAGGCGAGGTTGTAGGCGCGCTGTACGATCGAAGGTACCAGCACTTCGTCGCACTCCCTCTCGATAAGAGCAGCCAAGTGGTCCGGCAGTGGCTCTGCCTCTGTGCCTTTCAGGTGGCTAGCGATGCGGTGCTCGCTACGGGCCGCATTCCAGTAGCTGCGGGCTAGCTTTGCGCTCAGCTCGTCCACTACCCGCCATCCGCCGTGCGTGGCACTCGAAGCCTCCCAGAGCAACACGCGAGTGTGCAGGGCTTTGAGCATGAGTCGTGCTGGTGTATCTGGCAGGGTTCCAGACGCCATCAAACTCAGCACAAGGCGACTCTTGCTGATTTCTGCATCGCCGCCCGTGAGCTGCGCATCCAGCGCAATGTTCCAGGCCTTGACCCTCGCAACCTCCTGGTCTTTTGTAGTACCCGTGAGGTATGCGTAACCGTGCCAGCCGATGATTCTGCGTGTGCTGAGCTTCAGCGTTTTCAAAAGAAGCGCCGCGAGCTCCAGTGCAAAGTTGTGTTGAGGCACCCAGACGGTTTGAATGGCGGTCAGCCATGCTTTGCGGCGCACCTCGACCGGAGAGGCGAGGGATGGTGCAGGAGCCAAGAGGAACGCAGGCAGCGACTTCTTCTTCAGCTTTGGCTTGGGGGTCAGCAAGGGAGCGAAGAGGTAGAAGAATGCGCCAAAGACAAGGAGCAGCTTCGCGATGGGTATCTGAGCCGTTGTGGCGCCGAGGGAGGTGGTAGGAGATAGAATGGAAGCGAGGTTGATGGGGAGAGCGAAGAGACCACGGCCGGAGAGCTCTTCCTGCGGCTGTTCGCGGGCCGAAAACCCTTCGAGGATCATGAGACCGGCGAGAGAGCCTACCATGAGCTTGCCCATCATTGCGCTGCTGCGGCGTCCATTCACCATGGGCGGACCTGGAGCCTGACGAGGCTGCGCAGTGTACTGTGGGTACGCATGGGCGTAGTGCTGCTGGGGCGGCAGGCCTTGCTGTAGAGCGCGAATGTTGTCGGGAACCGGTATCATGCCCTGCGGCGGGCCGGCCATGGGCATGTGGTGTGCGAATGGGTCCTCTTGGAATCGGCTAGCCTCGGGCGTACCGACGGATCCGTGCAGGGTCATGGGGCCTGAGATGGCCATCTTCTCGTAGCTCTCGATGCGTCCCTTCAGGGTGGCGACCTCGTCGGCCAGGCGCTTGTTGCGCTTCTCCAGATGGCGAATGTACTCGGTAGCCTTGGAGAGTACGGTAGCCTTGTTCAGCTTGTGAGCAGGGGTGAGGCCCTCGAGGTCCTCCGGGTCATCGTCCTCGTCGGTTCCGTTGGGTCGTGACATGACACGCAGGCTAGGGACGCTGTCGCGCAGGGCAGCAATCTTGTCGTTGAGGTTGGTTCGATACCGCTTTTCGATCATGTTGTGTGCCGTCTTCTTCGGCGGCTGCGATGCACCCTTTTTGCTCGAAGGCGGCTCATCCAAGTCCTCGGTGTCCTCGGTCGACTTCCTCTTCTTCGAACTGGTGGCGGGCTCAGGTGAGGAGTGCGAAGACGAGGTGCCGTTGTGGAGAGAGCCGGGGCTGTGGTGCAGGCTCGGTGTGGAGGCAGGCGGGCCGGGGTGAACAAAGGGGGTGGGTGTGTAGAGCGCTTGCTGTGGTTGGGGCGGCGGCGGCGGCTGCTGCTGCCACATGGGCGGTGAGTAGAAGCCGTTCTGCTGGTGGGGGTCGACGGTGGAGGGGGAGCTCAGAGCGTTGCCATTGAAGTCGAAGGCGGCGGGCATGTCGACGGATCCGCCAAAGGTAAAGGGCACGCCAGACGGAGCGTACATGGGAGCAGAGATGGGGACGGCGGTGGCCTGGGCCTCGGTCATGGGAGGAGGCTGCGACGGCTGGGGGTTCTGTGAGGCGGCCGCAGGGTTGTACTGCATCCACTCGTTCCAGCTGGTCAGGTCGTTGGCCGGGGCGGCGAGCGTCATGTCGTCTCCGGCGGTGGAGAGCCAGGGGCCGCGCATGCCGCCAAAGGGAAAGTCGCTCGACATCATGGGGTCTTCCATGCTGTCGTCTGTCGGCGTCCTCAGCAGCGGGGGCGGGGGCGGAGGCGGAGGCTCTTGGCGACTGGTCGGTTGCGGTTGCTGTTGCTGTTGATGGTGCGGACTCGCGTAGTCGTCGAAGACGCAGTAAGGGCCAACCTGTTCACGCCGTGTCAGCACGGCCATCTATTGGTGACGGTGCGCCGGCAGAAGGGCAGCGCCGGCAGCAGCAACACGAGCACGCACGGCAATTCTCTCGAGCTCAAGCCCGTCGTCCGGGCTAGCATAGGCGTCAATAGCCATGAGGGGGGAGGGGGGGGGCGTGGGCAGTGAGCAGAGACTCGACTGCTGCGACGATGACATGGGAGGGCTGCGACGGTGACATGGGAGGGCTGCCACACACAGCCACGACGACAGCAAGAAGAGGCGGAAGAGGCGGAACGGGCACGAGAAGGAGACAGCCCAAAGGAGGGGTGCAAGGAGGAAAGGCGCCGTCTTACCAGCAGAGGAGCCACGGATCAGGTCACCCTGTATTCCAGAAGCAGCTGGCCTGGAGGCTGAGCCTGAGCCTGAGCGGGACGGCGGGCAGTGGAATTGGCGGCACACGAGGGATGCACGCTGACGGCTATGCACGCATCAGCTAACTGCCCGGGGGGGGTGCTGCTGTGGCTGGACGAGTTTGCGCGTGTGGAGGGCAGAGGTGCAGCGCGCGGTGGGTATTGTGAGCCGATATGTCGTACGATGGCTCAAGGGACAGGGGAGGGGGCAACGGCGTGTCCAGGCGAGGGCGCCGGCAGGAGCAGAGACGGACGGTGCAGGATGCGAGTGTCTGGATGCGAGTGTCTGAAATCTGGATGCGAGCGGCTGGAGGTGCCACCGGCTTGAGACACGCGGGCTTCTGTGCTCAGTCGGGGGAGAAACGCAGATGCAGTCGGCGACAAGGTCGGACAAGTCAGTCGACAGTCGGTGTCTTTGCGCCTGCCTTGGCCTAGACACGCCCGTTCACCGCGCTGCCTGGCACCCGCCTCTGTCTGGCCCGGAACACGCCGAGGCCCTGCAGGCCTGCTCCCCGTACATGGCCCTGCTCCTCCACGGTGCCCCGCAGACACGCACCCATCAGCCCCATGGACATTTCATTTGCATTTGCATTTGCCAATGCAGCCTGTCGATACCTACCCATGCGCGCTTCGTGTCTGCTCGCGGTTCCGGGCTGACAGCTCCGCGCATGACACATGGCACTTGGCACACGGCACATGGCACATGTCAATCTGGCGGGAGATCTGCACGCGTGGGACCTGCATTGGCCGCCGCTACCGTCCAGCCCGTAGCCCCGTAGCCTGACGCGGACGGTCGCTGAACGCTGGTAGCCTCACGTCACTCCTCGAAAACTTCCCATGGTCTACCGTCCTTCTAAGTTCTACCGTCCTCTGTAGAGCTGAATTTCTAATCACGTGACTGTCCACCACCGTCGCCGACATCCAGCGCAACCCACGTGATGAGAGCGATGGGAGGTGCCGTGCAACGCTGATCCTGCTTGTATCCTCCGTGGTCCGCCCTAGCCATGGCTTTGTCCAATGCACCTCACGCCCTGAGCCTGCCGTCTACCGTCGTGAGCCCAACATCTCCTTCCCGAGGCCGTCCCTTCCCTCCTCCTTCGTGATCTGCTCGGCCGCCTTGACAAGGTCGTACGTAATCTCGTCGCTGACAACACTGTCCTTCTTGTAGTCTGCGTGCGTCTGCACAAAATGCCTGATCCACTTCGCAGCCGTCCAGTGCCTTCCGTCCGCCCGCTTCCTGATCAAGTCCAGGTACCGTGCCAGCTCGCACCGCGTCTCCACATCAACGTTCATGCTGTTGAGGTACGACTCGACGAGCGGGATGAGTCCGGGGAACCCGCCATCCGTGTGCTGCCCGTTGATGATCTCGTTGACGCTCATCTGCTCGTACTCCTCCTCAACAGGGCCAGGGGATGCTGGGCGGCTGGGCACGTCGGCTGGTGTGCTTGTGCCAGTTCCATGCATCCGGCTCGATGGATGCGACGAGAAGGGCTTTTTTCTGAACCAGAACTTCTGCGTCGAGACGGCGTCGCGAACGTGTGCCGTCTCCATGTTCTCGGATACGCGCGTGATGGGTATGTACAGGTTCAGGTGGAAGGACAGGATCGCGCGCGTAATCAAGACGATGAAAATGGAAAAGGCCGCGTTCTCAAAGTCGGTGATTTGTATCTCCATCGGCCGGAACTCAACACGCCAGCCAATCTCGGAGCCCACTGGCGGTGGCTTGAAGCGCATATGTTGCCAGTTGGTGGATTGCAGGTTCTCGAAGTGGTCGGCCTTGTCAAGGTCCAGTTCCTTGAGGTCTTCGTTGAAGACCACAATGGGATCACGGATGAATAAGTGGGCAAAGTGGGTTGCCAGAACCTCGTCCATACCGCCCTCGACGAGACGTTTCTTGATGTCGCCGTCGATGATGAGGTCAGGGTCCAGGTACTCGCGCCGTAACCGCGGGTCTTGAGAGATGTAGGTGGAGTTGGATGCGTACCGAGACTTGGGCAACCGCCAGCGATCATTCTTGAGAGGCTACCAACGTCAGCAATGTCGCCCAGGACACGTCGTCGTCTACTTACCTTCTCTCCCAGCTCCTCTGGCGTACGATCATCAACCGCTCGACTAATCTGGTTCCAGCGCACATCGGTGTCGGCCAAGAAGCCCTTGTAAACGGGTGTAGCTGCAGTGAGTGCAAGCAGAATAGGTCCCAGTGGGCTGAGCTGATCGTACATCGTCCGCCCTTCCTCAATGTTCTTGGCTTGGAACGTAATCTGCAGGCAGCAGCTGCCCATACCGAAAGCCATGGCATCCATATGGATGTAGTTGTCTGGAGCAGCACCATTACGGACATCGTCATCCTCGGGCCAATTGTGCAAGTCGTAGTTGACAGTCGGATCCTTCCAAGGCCATGGTGTGTTCTCATCCCTGAACACCGGCACGTTGACCTGCACTTTCCTGCCTCTCCGCCAGCGAATGTTAGCGGCCAAGGTGGGAAAGCGGATGTGTGGGTTTGCAATCTCGTCCGGCACGAACTGAGATCGTAGTTTTGGTCCTGATGGCGGATAGTCAGGGATCAGAGAGTCCTTGTTACCAAGTCGGGGAAACGTCGTCAGTGTGATGGGGAACTCCGTCGCCTCCATATGCTCCTTTGCGATTTTGCGTCTGCGCAAATGTTATGAGCATGCATACAATGACAGTCAGGCTCAGACACGTACCTCCACCTCATGTTCGGCTCGACATCCAAGAGGTCCTTGAAGCCAATACCCCACGGTTTCCCGGGAGTCGCTTCAAGCATGAAGCGCCCGAACTCGGGATGAAAGACGGGTGCAGGGTTGGCTATCCCTCTGCTATGGTCAACACGACTTCTCGGCATCCGTCGCTGTAGACTCACTTTGTGTCGCCTGTCTGTACATCAGGAACACCACCACCTTCGGCAAGCAGCTTTTCATCCGTAGCTAGCGCTGCAAGGATGTCTGCCTGGCGAAGAGACAACCGAACCTTGCGGTTGTTTTGATCATAGCAGACCACCAAGTACTCGATCTTCACCCTGGTCAGCGAAAGCTCTTTGCTCTTTTCAACAGCTGTTCTACCTCGTCTCCCCATAGCAGTGCATCTCTTTCTTTGCCTTTGTAGTCGCGCCAGATGGCCAGGAGTTGCTGCCACACATGTCAAATTCGACATCTCATGATACGCCGGTTCGAGCATACTTCAATACCCCAAGATCTGACATGACTGGCGACCTTCTTAGCCTCAGGCCACTCGAGCGGTGTTCCAATAGCACTTCTCCGGCATTAACATCTGCAATGAAAGCTGACAACGCATGTCTCACAGTAGACCCATTCCGTCACGATCTCCAAGGGCTCAATCTCTTTCCGGGGAAACGGGCGGTCCGAAGGTGTGTGATTGAACGACAGCAATAGGTAGTTTTGCACGGTGGCGGGGTTTGGTCGTTCCGAAAGCACGACAGATCTAAGCGTAGTGGGGCAGACTTCGGTCGAAACAGGTGGGATCTCACGAGGGCAACGCTGCGTCCGCGATGCGCGCAGGGTCGTGACAAGCAAGCAGGAGATGTGACGACGGTGACTCGAGACGCCAATGTCCAACGTCAGGAACCAGGCTGGCTGGACCTAACGATTTGGCTGACAAATGTGAGGGGACTGAGGTTTTCCGGCATTCCGAAGGGTGGAGCGATGTTCCGATCGTTTGTGGGTCTAGACGGCTTCACTACAACATCATCTCGTCAGCGCATGTTGATGCCAGTGAAGCCCGGGCACCTTGTGCCGCATCAAGGCTGCCTATTTCCGAGTGAGCACAATGACTTCCAAAAAGAGTCAACCCATGTTCGTCGTTCGATACAGCCGCGCTGTCAGCAAGAATCCGAACGGCTGTGTGCGCAGCTGTAGAGAAGAAAGCGTTGAGAAGTAGGAAGCGCTTGAACTTTCCGAAAATAGGCTTTACAGGTGCACTCTCACCTCCAGGAGCACAAGCACGATCTGCACGAGCAGAATTTGCATCTACTAGACTGCCGCCGGACAGGCTCTTGACTAGATTTTGGTTACGGCTCGTGGAGAAGCAAGGAGTCCACGACTGCAAACCTGCAAGCCCATGCCTCTAGTAAAGAAACCTCACATCCACTCTCCAGCGTGCACACGTGCGCATGGCACCAGAGATGTAACTGCACACAGACGTCAGAGGGGATCCGTCGAGCATCCAAGCCCAGCTTCAAGCCATGCCAAAGGACCCTTGGAACCCCAAACAACGCTTCTCAACGCTGCGCTGCGCTGGCTGCACCACACAAGCCCTCAACAGTATCTCAGGCTTCGCGCCTCTCCATCCATGCGCAACCGTTGCCAGCGGCCCACAACGCCCACCCAACCCCATCCACAGTGCGCCAACCCCCCAGCTCGACAACCCACCCTGCCGCCGTGCAGCAAGCCAGCACCCGCTCCGAAACAAGTCGACTTCCACATGACCGCTTTTTCGCCCAACAATCGGGATGACAATGTGTCGTTGGCAAGCCAGCGGGAACGCGCTCGTCCCACACCACCCAAAGCGGACAAAGGAGGGTCCAGCAAGCTTGGAAGTCGGGCAGCGCCCGTGGGCACGACGAACCGTCGATCTGAGATCGACTCTCTTGCGTGGTTACGGCAATAATCCGTCTCCACACGGCCGGTTTCTTCGAGAGTCTTTGGTTGGATGCGGCAGTCTTGTGTCACCCCCCCACTCTCCACCATCTCACTGTCTCAATAGACCGCTTCTCGTTCGCGCCGCCTGTGCGGGGATTCCGTAGGTGCATCGAGGCTGTCGTGCATTCGCTACGCAAACGAAAAGGCCACCGTGTGCTCGCCCCTCTCGGCGGCGTGCATGGCTGTCTTACTGGGATGGGAGGCTACGTTGTGCGAGATTCTTTCATCAGATCTCACTTGGTGGCACCATGGCAAACCAAAAGTGGCCTGACAGGTTCCCCTTCCGCAAAAACGGCTCCTTTGGTCTGGCCCTACGTACAGGTGTTTGGCGAAGAGATAGGGTTGTATCGACTTGACTCAGTCCACTACTGACTGGTCCACAAGCCGACGATCCTGAGCATCGTGCAAAAGAGGTGTAGTGGAGATCTAGATCTCGATAGGTATAGCATTTACGTAGCTAGGCCTAAAAGCCGCATGGTATCTCTTGAAAATGACAAAACACCTGACGCTTATGCACATCTGACAAAGTGCGAGTCATACAAAGGTGCCATGGAAAAACAACCTCTCGCTCACTGGCGAGTTTCTGATGCCAACGCCAGCCTGCGATGAATCCACCCTAATCTAGGATCAAGTATGAAGAACGCCATGAACCAGTGGTTGGGCCTAGTAGCCCTGCGCGTATGCCAAAATGCAACTGACGCTGGTATATAACAGTAAAAATCTAGCAAGAGTCTTCCAAAACGATCACGTGCCGTAATAGGAAGGCTTGATGTCTAAGAAAACCCATGAGTGTGCGAATAGTCTGGGATGTGTTCAAAGCAGCCTCACGTCCTCGCACGTGACCTGAGACTACCACTCAAACTCACCATCCGCTTCTGTGCATCGTTGAACTTGGTCACTGGCGAAGATATCGAACAAAGATGCTTCCAGATCCAACGTAATGTGTGAGGGACTCGTCTCTAATAAGACGTCCTATAATGGCATGATGTAGAACCGTACGCCAACGCTCCAGTAATAAAGCAAACGATGCTTGAAATGCTGTCGAGAGATGCAAGGAAATGGTGAGTAAGGGTTCGTGCCGGTTCGAGGGGTTACGAGAATAAACAGAGATCGGTCGAGGTAGCCACTGGATCGGAAGAGGAAGTAGCGAATCTTGTAGAGTACGCAGTGGACTTGAGTCTGGCCGACCGTGATTTGTAGGGCATCCGTTGCTCAGATTGCAGGAGAACCATGATCGATCGATTTCGGTCGGAGGTTAGAGCTAGTCATGGCATCTTTGCCAATTTTCCTGGTCAATTTCGCGTAATCTAGGGCATGTTAGTTGACAACTGACAAGAGGTGCAGCAAAGAGCAACTTACGAAGACCGCAGGCATTGCACAGGGTTCGAGCGCCATCGGGGCCTCTCCGCCACTCCGGTGTCTCAGCACGGTTGCAGCTATGGCATCGTCCGGGAGGAGCAGCTCGCTGTACCGAGGTCAGTATAGTACAATGATTGCATGATTGTTTCGGGCAGACTCACGCCTCGCTTTCGTGTCTTGTTATCCGCTCCAGCAAATCCGCCGCCGCTCTTCATGTCGTCGCCATAACTGCTCGACGTGTCATGTTCGTAACCATTGGCACGTCGGTAGTGAGCTTCTCGAGGTGGTTCGGCAATAGTGGCTTGGTGGTGGTTGAAGACAACATCTCTCATGCGTTGGAGCGACATCTGAACTCTTTCGCCTTGTTTGATCATGTCCTCAATGTCTTCCAATCTTGGTATCGATTGTGGTGTCATGCCAATACGCTGGTCCTCATGTGCCCTTTGGCGGTAGACCTTGGAGAACTCGGAGATGCGTCCACATCCATCAGCCATCTGAAATGGTCAGTCAAGTTGAGAAGAGGGTATGATTCACGCACCTCGTTCAAAGAAGCTTCCAGGTCGAAACTGTCTAGATGACGTTTGACGGACTCGCCGTAGGGTGCCAGACTAGCACGGTTGAGCTTCTTCTCTTCCATGCGTGCCTCGGTATTGTCGCGCAGCGACGTGGGGTAGTAGCGAGATGGTGCAGAGTAGGTTGATGCCGGAGGAGGGTATGCCGTAGGTGCAGATGCCGACAAGGGATAGGATGCATAAGGTGGGTAGCCATACTGGTGGTTCATAGGTTCAGCGAGCTGGGCGGCAGGAGGTTCGTAAGCCGAGGACGGTGCTGGAGGGTACGAGGAGTACGGTGGGTTTGGTCGCACAGCAGATGGTGGAGGTGATTGCGCGGTCTTGATAGGATGTAGTGACGGTAGTCTCGAGTTGTGTTGCGGCGCCAAGTGTGGTTGGCGTGGATCAAATGACGGTCGAGACATCGAGTCCGGTTGACCCTGGGGTGGTGGTGGTGGTGGAGCTGGCACCTGGGAAGTAGATGTGCTGATGAAAGGACTGCGAGGGTGCAAGAAGGGATTGACCGGTCCTTGAGCATTATAAGAATCAGGCTCGAATGGCCGCTTGCGTGGATCCGAGGGCGATGGGTTTGTGGAGGCCGGTAGGTAATGCTGAGGGGTTGATGCCGCAACAGAGGGTGGAGGTGGGACAGGCCCGGGGTATGGCAGCGACTGTTCTGCTCCCAGCGCTTCCGATATCGACGGCAGCGACTGTCGTGGTGCCGGCCTGTGGACATCTTTGTCGTCGCCAGATGTCCTGCGTGAATCCGGCGGCGATAAAAGACCAGCAAGCGAACCGGGTAGTGCGTTGGCAGGCGGCGATTGGTGTTGGGTGTGCGAATGCGACGGCCCCGGATAAGGATGCAACGGGTTAGCCATGGTGGGATTCGAGAGTTTTCGCTGGTAGTCGTGCTCTTCTTGCTTGAACCTGTTGGAGTCCATGTGGTTTATCGAGGGCAGGCCCGCACTGTGATGAGTGTATTAGCAAGTGATGATGAAAGAAGCCACAGCCATATGAACAGGAACAGGAGCAGGAGCAGGAACAGGAGCAGGAGCAGGAGCAGGAGCAGGAGCAGGAGCAGGAGCAGGAGCAGGAGCAGGAGCAGGAGCAGGAGCAGGAGCAGGAGCAGGAGCAGGAGCAGGAGCAGGAGCAGGAGCAGGAGCAGGAGCAGGAGCAGGAGCAGGAGCAGGAGCAGGAGCAGGAGCAGGAGCAGGAACAGGAGCAGGAACAGCAACAGGAACAGCAACAGGAACAGCAACAGGAACAGGAACAGGAACCAGAACAGCAAGCCTACCTTTGCCTGACAGTGTCCGGTGCCTCCATGGTGGATGCAGTAGTACGACGAGCGACGGCTCACGTTGGAGTGGTTGCAGCCTCGAACGGCCAGGGCGAAGCGCTGCAGCGACGCTGGTAACCGGAGATGGTGGGTCTGGTGGGTTGCCGTGTCGTTTTGGACAACGAGCGGTCGACGGTGCCTTCTTCAGCAAACACAAGCAAGCCACTTCCTCCCACTCCGCCTAGAAATTTCACTGTTGCGATGCCCAGTCCAGGCAGTCCAGGCAGTCCAGCCAAGCACTGCGAATCACCGATGCTACCGAGGGCTCTGGTTCTGCGTCTTCCTTCTCCAACAAGCATTCGAGAGGATTGAGCGTCAATGGGGTTCTGCGGGTCAATGGGCAGGCAGGGCGATGGTGTTGGTTGCTGTTTATGCTTGTGGGCGTGGATATCGGTGGCTGACGTAGTGTCGCAGGCGCAGGCACAATGGCGTTGGAGGGGTCGATGGAGGCGAGACACACACAACGTTTGCACTTTTCGTGTCCTTCTCTTACAACGCGCAGCTTTTGGGTCTGGGTACTCGGTTCTTGGTTTTTGCTTGTGGCTTCCTGGGGGGGGAGGCAGTATTCCCGGGTGGTGTGAAGGAGGGTTCGACAGGTTAGGCAAAGGCGGCGACAGCAGCAGCTAGTCTCGTGATCTGGTCTGACAGTTGGGTGGATTTGTCGATTCGGATCTCAGCGCCTTCTCTCGCGTGCAAGGGTGGCGTGAAAGGAAAACGAATGAGGATGGGGCACTGACGGGTCAAGCAGATGCAATCGGAGATGAACCGTGCCGACAGCGAGCCATGGCCAAGTGTGACGAGCCTTCTGCAGTGAGCAGGCAAGGATGGCAAGGATGTCCAGCAGCAGCACATCTCATGTTTGCCCCCGGCACGACATGCGGGCAGCGCTGCCTACTGGGCCTTGATTCTCCACGGCTCCAGCAGCGTCCCCAAAGCGTCGAGTGAGAGGGCAAGGATATGCGGCACGCGAATCAGGCCTTGCCATGGCTAGCTGCATCGGTCACATTCGCGCCTCGAAGCAGCACAGCACGCTTTCTTTGGCGTGGGATCAGCGGCTTTGCAGGGGCGAGCTGTGCGAGCTGCGAGAGCTGCGAGAAGCGCGCCCCTCGTGCACAGCCATGACAGACACCGGCGCTACGGAACGGGCTCCGTCTGCACTCAGAGGCGCGTCCGGGGCGCTTCTTCACCTTTTTTTTCTTTCTCTCTTCTCTCGATTCGCTGCGGTTGCGGTAGGGGGTTGGCATCGTTGGCTCCATGCGCGCAGATAGCGCCGCCGCGGACACGAGGTCAGATTCATCCATGCCCCAACAGGAACAGCCCGAGGGTGGGACGAATCAACGATGGGTGCGATCGAGATGGCAGCCGAGGGCCCACCTGTGCATTACGGGGGGTTTGCACCCACGTTCGTCTGCCCGCCGCTTGGTGGCACAGCGAACAGGCATGTCACGCAGAAGAAGGCTGCCAGCGCCCCCCCGCGCCCCCAGCGCCCCCAGCGCCCCCAGCGCAGAGCCAATGTAGACATGCTTTGTGCGAGCCGGGCACCAGCACCACAGCTGCGCTCGACAATGAACAGACAGCACGTTGGGCATCAACCACGGATGGGGTGCCTCGTCTAGCTCCATGGGCGAACGCTCCAGTCGGCGCGGCGCCAACGGGAATCTCCATGTGCACAGTGCCGCGTGCTCCTCGATCTGAATCGGGCACGGCACGATCAGGATGGACGTTAGCGGGGGCGGCGGAAGGCAGCCCCGGCCATTCATCGTTGCGTACCATGGCGAAGAAGTTGGAAGTCTGCTCGTCGCTCGCCGCTCGCTGAGTCGTGGCGGCTGAGTCGTGGCGGCTGCTCCGCTATCGTCGGCTAAGCGAGCATGTCAGGCCACACTCACCAGGGGCCCGTTGTGCATCACTGTCCTGCCGAACGACTCGGTTACGTCAGTCCAGACTCCATCACATGTGGCTTGCGCGCTTCAGTCCAGGCATGAATCCTGCTCTGGCCCATGTCTGCGCCCTTGTGCACAACGGGTGGGCCCTGGAGCATCAGGGCGGGTCCTGGCGCGCTGTCCAAGCTGGTTGCACCTGCCTTGACATGTACTGTGTACATACTGTGGACATCGTGCTTCCTTCCTACCCTGCGCCCCGTCAACCAAGCTTGCGACCTTGCTGTGTGAGTAAGCAGTACGGTAGCCTCGACGAATCATACATTCGTTGGCCGCGCGCAGCACTTCCCCATGTTCAACGCCAATGACGACTGTCCATGTCGGCTCGGATGATCGTGTTGCACGGGCAGACGCTGCTTCAGCAATGCCCTCTCGTACACCCCACAGAGAGCAACACGAACGACTGCTTGCGGACTCGCTGTCACATCCATCTCGTCTGAGCTGACCTCATGAGTGCTTCACCCGAGGTACCACCAAACTGGCAGCTGTTCATGTCCAGAACATGTCAGAAGTACTGGCGCTAGATCGGTGGCTTACAACGTGGAACCTGCATGGAACCTTCTGTGGCGCAATCAGTTTCCGTCCACACAGTCGTCCGCCCTGTTCATTTCTCTACGGTAGTCCTTTCTCTGTGCCTACCATCTAGTACGCGTGCAGTCACTGGCTGCCAAATCCAACACCGCACCTCCTTGGTCACGCACCTCTCGCTACGCGTGCATGCGACATAGCGTCATGTCGTAATAAAACCCTGCTTCTAAGCGAACACCAAAAGAGCTTCGGATGCATCGACGCGACCTATATGACAACTCACCTCCATAGAATGGCCACTTTGGACGGCTTCGCACCAGATCAAGTCTACTGCCCGGATAGTATGCAGTGCTCCACCTCAGCAAGTGGAGCGAGCTGCTACCTATTTACGAGTGTCTCAACGTCAAACGTTTCAGAACTCGGCCCCTGCAACGTATTCGCTCCCGCGTCTTGCTTCAGGCCAGATACGCAAGTGCAACAGCAGATGAACAGGCAGCTTTGTCAAGATGTAGCTGGAAATCAGGGCAGCGTCAATCATCGGCACAGTACGCTCGCTGGCGCACTGCAAACCACACCAACCTTTTGAACCGTTCACGTAGTCAGTCGCCAACATCTGCTTCCTATCACAGTACCTCCGAGCATCGCAAGCTACTGTGCAAAAGTGGCCCACAGTAACATGCATGTCGGAGAACAACTTGATCGAAAGGAAGCATACAGCGCTCCTCCGCGGCATTCATCATCTCGTCATGAGAATCAACCCGCTGGCTGACTGATTGAGCAGGATATTCACATGTGTGCGTACGACGAATAAAGGTGGTCTGAGCAATATAAACAGGTCTCCTTATGGTTGAGGTGCAAAGCCTGCCACCCTACCATTTGACACGCAGGCGCAAATACAAGACGAATCAAAGCGGGGCCCAGTCAAGGATTTCGAGTCCGCCGCATACATACTTCAAGTACGCCGATGGCTTGTCGCTGCTGAAACCAAGTCAGGCTGACGTGAATTGCCGGCTGCCATCCCCACCCACAACAGATCCTGCTGCTACCTCTACTGTACCTCCTGCATGGTCCCCGTTCCTAGGTAACGGAATACGGACATCGACCCAAACAGGTGTAATCCCGTGCGCTTAGCACCCTAGCCCACAATCCATGTATACGTCGTACCACCCTGCTTGAGCGAGCCGTTCGGCCACAGGAAAATGTTTCATAAGTGGCAGAGATGACGGTGCCTCAACCAGCCGTCAAGCTCCTTTCAGCAAAGATCGTCATATCGGCAACCGTTATAATGTGAATGCTGTATACTAGTATTCTTGAAGTGTGATCCATTTTACCGGCTTCCAGGGTCCAGACAGCAACTGACAGGACGCGCATAGTCAAAATCCTTTTAGGCACCAGAGCTTGGTGATCCTTATCTGCAACCCCCTTTTTCTGCTCTAGTCGCCTACAAAGGGCTTTAGCGAGCACTGTGGAGCATCCACGTAGGAGCGAAGCACGACAGTGACAATCAGATTGTTTTTCTTTTCCAGCCGCCTTGAATATTGTGACAGTGGAGCGCATGCTTATGTGCCTGGGTGGCGGGCTAAGCATGTCGGTATTTGCTTGAGATGCCTACAAAATCGTGCTACGGCGGCCGCTGCGGCAAGGCGGCCTCACTTTGGGGATCGCTGATCGGCAAGATGGCACGTCGTGTGCGCTCTTCTCATGGCGGTAATTGCGTGCATAATCTATTAGCTGTACTGACTCTCGACGCCAGCGAGAATCTGAATGACTCCGGAGCACCTCCCAGATTGTGCGTGCCATCAACAGCGTCGATCTGAAGCGAACCAGTCCACTCTGAACCTTGCTCCTAAAATTGTTGTTCTGTCGTTAGCAACAGCTGCGGATCCATTGATCCGATTTGCGGCACGGAAATATCTGCTTCCAAGTCTGCGGACAAGCAGGAAACCCTTAGATGCTGAGAGACCAGTCGATCGAATGTACCTGTTTCTGGCCAAACACATCCTCCATCTCTTTGTCCTTCTTCACTTTGCGTATCAACAAACCCAGCATTGTTGACCTTCACCAAGACGGATTCTAAAGTGCATTGAGGCTTCTTTTCGACCCCAGAAACATGTTGCTTCTGCTGTTACCAACCCACGACAGTGGTTGCATGCTGCAGTAGGCAACATGATCCACTCATCCCTGCGATGCGCACTCACCCTTCAAGGTCGTTTCCACCGTACACTTCACTCGCAGGGACCCGATATGAAACCGCAGTACAAAGTCGACGTGTCTTCCCACTTCCTTTGTTTTCGAGACGAATCGTCCAAAGAAAGCTCTGTGCGCTGCGAGTATTGCTTTTTGATACGCCCTCCCGCCGCCACAACTGCCACAACAGAACGTCCTGCGCTATGCCACCACCCGAAGCTCATTCTGCTTTTTCTAGGAGCCTGCAGATCAAGACCTAGGCCATATGCAAGGGATGGATGTGGTGGAGGCACGGATAACAGCGGGCGTACGCTCCCGCGAAGATCAGCACAAGCACACCCCTTCCGCTGCCGAAAAGACTTCGCCGCACGACCAATGGCGCTTTTGTTTTTGTTTTTTTCTGAGCAACGAGATCCTGGCCAACGGATGGCGCCGTTCCGGCATCTGGGTTCTGTAAGATGTGGTTGTCGTGGTCCATCTCTTTTGGGACGTCGTCGCCTTTTCTGTGAGAACGCTAGCTCCCGCAGAAAACGGCAACACGAACGCGAATCCGACGTCTCCAATGCGTTGGCGCACATCAGCCCGCCACAAGGTTGATCGACGTCGCGAGATTCCCTTGGTTTGCCTAAAATCCTACAATCCTCCAGGCACAGAGATCGTGCATCCTTTCGGGAGTCAAATTCTGGTGCACAGGAAGAGTGGTACGGCAGCCGAATGCGAACGCGAGTCTCCTCTTTGGCTGTATATCAACATCATTTGATCCACACTCCGACATGTTGCTTGTTTGCATCGAGGGTCTCACTGCAACATCCGACAATCTCAAGACCTTTTGTTAAGCCTGGACTCCTGGAGCTGAGCAGAGTTCAATGCGGCACGCAGCGCACCGGCATCTGCCGAAAGGAAAATGCCATGCCTGGCCCAATGCGGCAATTCAGGCGATGCTATGCAGTTGGGTAGGCTTCTTTCTGCGGGACACGACGCTGCTGCGATCTCCAAGACGTGGATCCTCGATCGACTCATTGCGTGTGTCCCTTGCTCGATCGCCGGGTTCGAGGGGCGTGCGCCGGCCATCTGGCTATTGAACATGCATATACGAGAAGCAAAGCCAGATAAGATCTCCAACCGATCTATCAGATGCACTAGCTACGCGAAAACATGTCGCCGATGGGGGCTACCCTGTTAGAGAGAACATTTGTGTCACAAAGTCCGCGATTGCACACCGGTATGGCGCCCCCTTCGATTTGCTCAATTTCTCACAGACTTCAAAGCCTACTGTCACCCAAGTAAGACTAATGCGTGAGATAGACCTGCACAGACTCAAAGTACGCTTATTAATCTGTTCTTTGCTTGATTGCATGTAAATGCCGAGTCCCCAGGTGTGTTTCGTTCTGTCGCGAGCAGTGCGGATACAATTGCGAGAGTGCATGGCCGCCTATGATCACAGTTGACGGCTGGGGATGACGAGAGGAGATGCATTTTCTAGAGCGAGACGGTGGAGGGGAGTTCTTGAATGCTTTCATGATCTAGCTAGACCTTTGAGTTCGTTCTCAAAGACCTTCACAAGCTTTGGTCAAGGCTGGCCATAGGCATATTTAGCACACGAGACAGTGGAACAAAATAGGGGAAATTGAGAAATCAGCGAGGGAGCCTTCTCTCACTGCTTTCACTCACTTGTCCTCCCATGACGAGCTCGCGCTCGGGAACCACGCTTCCTCACCCAAGTCACCGTTTGCTCACAGCCTTTCACCTTTCCATCAACCTCTACCAGCACAAAACGACCGAAGCAAGCAATCTCGAAACGCCAACCAAGGGCCATGCTCCATCTTCGCCCCCTCATGATGTTCATCGGCATACTCTTCACGGTCGCTATCATCCTCCCCGCTGCCACAGCTTCAACTTACAAGCCTACCACCTCATGCGCCACCTGCGAATCGAGGGTCCACGAGTGTATCAAGGTACCTACATGCTCTCATTTCACTCACCCACATTTGTTGCGAGTGCCGACGCTCAACACAGATGTGCAAGGACAGGTATGAGGATGACATGTCACTCGCCTGCAAGGTCGCCTGCGAGTGCAAGGTCTCCAAGCAGAAGAAAGACTGCGCCGAGAAGTGCGGATTGGGCTGTGAGAGCGAGATTGGAAAGACCGATGCTCGGATTGGAGCGAATGAGGAGTAGAAGACGGACGGCATGGGACTTGTCGAGGCGGTGGGATAGGTCGACTGGTCTGAATCTGATACTCAAGTCCAACGAGTGGATTGGAACTTACGGTTACGAGTGAAGACTTGATTTCCTTCGCCTTGACTTGCGTTTGCTCCCTCACCGCTCGTACAGCTGGGCGCGGTCCTTCACCTGTGCCGTCGCTTCCCTCGCCTTCTACAGAAACGACCACTCTCCAACCTCTCCTCTCTCTCTCTCTCTCTCTCTCTCTCTCTCTCTCTCTCTCTCTCTCTCTCTCTCTCTCTCTCTCTCTCTCTCTCTCTACAAAACCCTCACATATCACCCACTACTTCTCTCATAACAACTTGCAACCATGTTCCACCGCCCCGCCCTCATCCTCAGCTTCCTGCTGCTCGCCCTCTTCATGCCTACCGCAAACGCCGGGCGCCACAATCCTCCTCCTCGTAATTGCACCGAATGCACCGCGAAGATGGAGAAATGCCACGAGGTACCTGTCTCCTGTTCTGAACCGCTACATGCGAGCGCACTCACTCATATCACAGACCTGCAAGGCTATGACCGAGGACAGTTGCCGGTTCTACTGCGAGTGCAACGTCGCCGAGTCGGACCACTTCTGCCGCGACTCGTGTGGAATCGGAGGACCGGAGTCTGCGTGTGGATACTTCTAGCGCTGAGTGCAGATGTTGGGTATCGGGTTCGCTTCACCTGGAAGGAATTGAAATATCAAGGGCTCGTTTGGAGTTCCCGATTAGCATATCCCTAACGGGGCACGTGCAGACGGGGATACTATGGATGGAATGGAGAAGCAAGTTCATGTCTGCTGTGAACCTCATCACTACCTTGCTCGAGACTCGTGACTGAACGCGCCGTGTTGAACGCGTTGCACTGAAGTGCTGATGCCTCTCACCGCGTACTTCCTCACCTCGGCTCGCGTCTGCGCGGGACTCGGGCGAAACACTTTCGCTTCAGGTGCTGTGCGTGGGTGGTGTATATCTCGGGACTCACTGCACCGTTTTTCCTTATGCCTCGATCTCTTCCTCTTCCAATGAGTCCGAGGAATCAACTCTCTCGCTGCAATCCACTATCGTCCAACAGCAATGTTCAGCCACATCCGTCCCACCCCCAGTCTCAACCTCGTGCTGCTCGTCCTCCTCTTCACCGCCGCGTCCGCACACAAGCACAAGCAAACATGCAACGACTGCCGTCCGAGGTATTTTTCTTTTCTTCTGCTGCATGATAAGCAATCCGGCGTTGTGCTCACACGGTTCCTCACCCTGCAAGAAGTGATCATGTAGTGACTCTTGGTTGAGGGATGTGACGACGTCGCCTGCGGGAACGACGGCGAGTGTCAGCTTTCCAACCTGGAGAAGGTGTGCCGCGAGACGTGCGGATTTACTTGCAAGTAGCGCGTCGCGGCTTATGGCGCCTGAACGCTGAGGGGGGAACATCCAGGCATTGGTCCGAGTGGGCGACAAGAAACCTTCGAGTTAGATGGGCTGGTGTGAAGTGTTCATGATGTTGAGTTCGATAGGAAGGCTGAGGGAAATGGGGTGATGAGTTCTAGTCAATGCTTGAATGCTCTACCTTCTAGACACCGTGATTCTGCACCCCTCTAACGCTCGATCTACGAATTCGTCAGGTAAATCAAATGGGTATGCGTTTCGAAGCGAGCCCTTCGTACCAAAACGCCATGTGCGCAACGTGACACTTTCTCTACACATATGCTCTCTTCACAAAAAGTACCAGCTTGTCTCCTGTTCTTGGCTAGACCTCTTCGGAAGCAGTCGCAGCCAAATCCTTCAAAAGGTCTTTCACCTTGACCAGCAACTCGGGCACCCTGAACGGTTTACTCACAACATCATCCATTCCGCTCTCCCTGGCGGTAGCAATCTGCTCGCCTCTCACATTCGCCGTCACCGCAATGATCGGTACGTATCCTTTGATCTCGCCATCATCCTGCATGCGACGAATTTCTCTTGCACACTCTAGTCCGTTCATTTCAGGCATCTCCCAGTCCATTAGGATTACAGAAAGAGGGATACCGTTGGGCGTATAGTATGCAGTCTTCTTGAGCTCAGTAAGCGCGAAGAGTCCGTTGTCCGCGGTGGAGACGATACAACCGGCTTTTCGAAGCTGCTTGGCAAGGACTTTTTGGTTGACGATGTTGTCTTCTACCACAAGGATATGAAGTGGGCCTCGGTTTGATGTGTCTCTTGTTACACCGGTTTTCGGCGCCTCGGCCATAATCTCCTTTACCGTTGGCGGTTTGATATCCATACCCGATACCGATGCTGCAAGGTCGCGATTTCTCACAGCGTGGTCGGTGGACTGGCTTGTGATCGTGCGGCTCATGACGGGTCGGCTCGACGAGACAGTGCGCTTGCACTGAATGAAGAAACCAAAAATACTGCCCACGCCTGCTTGAGATGATACGCCAATTTGTCCGCCGTGCAATTCAGCGAGTTGACGCGAGATGAAGAGGCCGAGTCCACTGCCTCCGTAGTGTGCGTGAGTGCGTGGAGAGGCTTGTGCAAAGCGTTCGAACAGCAACTCCTTCTCGTCATGGGTGAGTCCGCACCCGGTGTCTTGCACCTCTACGCGCAGGTAGATAAGGTCCCCAGCACCCCAGTCATCACCAGTCGTTATATCGAGCAGGGGTACTCCTCTTGTTGGGACGAACTGGAACTCCTTTCCATAGGTGTCAGGTTCAGCTGACGATGCGCTGACATGCACAGATATCGACCGTTGTGGTTCGGCCTGTGTAAATTTGATCGCGTTCGTGATGAGGTTAACTGTGATCTGAAGTAGTCTACTAGGGTCCAGCAAAACCCAGTCGATGTTGAGGTCCTCCACAGACCGGTCTGGGTGAAATGTGAAGTCGATGTTTTTAGCCTGAACCTCCGGCTTGAACATACTCATGGCGCGCTGGACAACCGCCAACGGTTGCGCAGGTACTGGAGTAATGAGCAAGAGATTTGAGTCGAGCTTGGAGACTGTCAGAATGTCGTCAACGATAGATTTCTGATGCTGCACGCATAGAGCGATGTTATTGGCCGCCTCTATACAGTCTGTGATGACACCTTGATCTGCTTGGCCGAAAGGATGTTGAGAAAGCGTGTCCCGAATGTCATCCGAACAGATGAGAATTGCGGAAAGAGGATTCCGCATCTCGTGAGACGTGATGCTGGTTACACCTGTCAGTTACCGCAACAAGGTTGTATCAAGGGGTTACGTACTCAATAAACTCGTTCTGCTGCCGCTTTGTCTCTTCGGCTTCCCGAATTCTTGTTTCTTGCAGGCCTTGCGCCCACTTCATCTGTGATATATCGGTGATGGATCCCATGATACTGACGACCTGGCCATCAGGACCTAACTCAGGGGAGGAGCTTGCCAGGACCCAGTGTTCAATGGGGTTTCCGCTGAGATCTCGAGGTTGTACATGCGGGTTGTTAAGTCTGAGCTCACGTGTGCAAGCTGTCTTCGTCTCCACAAGTTCATCCCACATCTCCCGACATGGCTCTATACTTTCTTCTGCCATTACGGTAATGAACGTGAACTCCCTGGAACCTTCTCTTGCGTGCCCTGTCATTTCAAAGTATCTATCGTTGGCTTCCAGAAGCATGCCTTCGGGACTGAGTAGATACATGCCTAGAGGAGAAAGCTCGGTCATGCGACGCATACGACTGGTTTGAAGCACCAACTCACGGCTCAGCTGCTCACGTTGAATTTGAGCAAGCTCTGCCGCATTCCTACTTCGCTTCATTTCGTCTTCGAAAAGCATGACAGACGCGAGAGACGTCGCCAATTGTCTGTTGAGCATCGCCGCAAATGCCTTGTACTCGTCGTCGTAAGCCCTGCGAGGCTGTACACCAACCAGCAGGAAAGCGAACACCATTTCGCCATTCGTCGGTCGGAGTGGAAAAATTATGGCCTCTCTACATGGGTCCCCATACCCTCGCCACGTGATGCCTTCAAGTAAAGCTTCTGGTAATGTTCCGTCTCTTGTCTGTAACATTGTGGGCTCACGCGTCCGCATAGCCTCTCTGAATGCTGGGACGAATCCTTCTTGACTGCGCTTCAGATCGAGTTTTCGTGGTGACGCAGGGTGCCCCTCAGGTATGCCGATGGCTCCTTCTAGAAGACAGGACTTCAGCGATATAGTACTATCTGAAGAATGGGAGGCCGTGTCCGCATCATCGTTGTCGACGATTGAGTACAAGAGCGCGAAAGGGACATCGTGAACATTGTGCTCGAGTCCCTCTAAGCAACGCTTCCAAAACTCTTTTACGGTACGCGTTGCGTTCAATCGTTCGCCAAGGTATCTCAACATGTGCATCCTCCGGCTGCTGACCGTCTGTTGCGTTGTTTCGAAAGGTGAGTTGTAAAAGCCCAAGATCTTGTCTGTTCCACCGTACATGGGCGTTATAGACCAAGAGAGGAAAGTCTCCTCCAGGTATCCAAACCGGTTGATTGGCAGGTACTCGTTTTCTCTTCGTTCTGCCCTCCCAGTGAGTGCGCACTTCTGGAAAACGTGTGCAATACTGTCCCAGACTTCGGCAAAAGGACCCGCCAACCCTGTACCCATGAGTTCCGGATGCTTGTTTCCGGCGACTTCGACCTTGTACGCTTCGTTGTAAATGACCGTTAACTCCTCGCCCCAGAATAATGCACATGGAAAGGGATTGCGGATCACAAGATTCACGACTTCTCGTAATGATGAAGACCAAGTGCTCATAGGGCCCAGGGGTGTGCTCGCCCAATCAATGCTCCGGACTAACATTGCGTGCTCTGTAAGGATCCCTTTGGGCTTTGCGATTGTGAAATCAGGAACAACGTTGTCTGACAGTGATATTGTCACAGACGAACTGCTGCCTGTGGAGTTCTTACCCGTTATCTTACTGGAAGCGTTAGAAATATTCGTAGAAACCGTGTCGGATTGCTGATAGGTTAGACAAAGCGCATTCGTCGGTGCTGCGGATACAAGAGCTGATGCTTTGCGCGCCTTTGCGGCTTCAGAATCGTGTTTGATCGCTGTGGGTCGTGATGGTAGCGCAGCACAAAGCCCACTTTTCGGTATATCGGATGCGCGGTATAGGGCGTTGCCAGAAATCATTCGCCATCTTTGACGAATAGTGGATCCCGTCCAGAGTAAGCCTTGGTATAGGAGCGTAAGGGGAAAGACATCTTTTGAATTATTAAACCTGCTGATGCCTGTAGCCCAGTTTCGAAACTCTTCGTATGTCGCTGTAGCGGAGTCCCTGTTTTTTTCGGGGGGTTCGGTGATGCTGTCCAGCAGCTGGCTGTGCAGCTTCAGCGCTGCATTGGAAAAGGCCGGGCGTATCGTGGTGACTTCGTTCACAAAGTCTGGGTCGAGGTCGATAATGAAGGTGGGCCGAGAGTCCTCATCTAGGATTTCCTTCAGACTGAGGCTGTCCAGTTCGACCAATGCGGCATCCTCTAAAGCATCCGTTCCATCCGCTGCGTGTGTCACATCTGCTGGGGGTGTGAACGATCCATGGGATATGTCGTCCATCGTTGAAGGCGTAGACATCACCGCAAGCCTCTTACCCAGAGAGATGCTGATGGGGGTGCACTGCAGAGATCGGTGGGGTGAGCCGGTTTTCTGCGATTGAAGATCTGGAGAATCGGTAAGACGCCGCACGCTTGACGCCACAAGCGCAACAGGTGTCTCGAACACGGCGCCGCCGCACTGGAATTACTGGCTGTAATTTAAAGACCCTTCGCCTTGCACTGACAGCCGACGGCCTTCCCAGACCGCCTCTTGCATCGCATCAACGATCCAAAAGACATTCCTTCGTCGTTTTCATCCTCCTGAATGTCTTGTTGCCATTGCTGACGCGTGCCGGCGGCCCGATGACGTCGAATTCGAACCGCTTGCCGTGGTTTCAGTGCGATCCGCGGAATCTAGAACATCGCCTGGTGCGAAATCTTAGCACTGCGCGCCTGCAAGGCTGGCCATGGAGTGTGCCACTGTTAATGGTGAGTCGTCAAACAGCTTTGTTGGAGATACGATCGTAAAGCGAAGTAGCCCACGAGATATTTTCACAAGACATAAACGCGAGTGCAAGTATTATCAACAAGTACAGAATGCGCTAGTAAGATGACGTCACGGTCCGATCCCATTGACTCGATCATACCTTCTTCAACCCTCCGATATCTACACTCCAGCCAGCATCGAAGCCTTTGTTCAACTCGTACGACTGCGCGTCACCACTACCCATCACAGTGATGCTCTTGATCCGTAGGACGGTTGAAAACCCAAATGTTCCCTCGGCAGTGAGGGTTGACCCACTGAACGTAAACGTGATTCCACTGGTCCCAGACTGCTCGAGGCTCTCGCCGTCGTCAAGATACAGGGATCCGCTTGCACTCCCGTCGCTCTTGGGTGCAATGAGAAGCTCGAAGGGCTTGTCACGAAGCGCTCTGGTCGTGTTTGCGCTTTCGGTGCGCATAGGCACGATAGATCCACCATGAACCAGGACAGGGATGTCTGTATCGGGAACATCGGAGTATGTGATCGTACTTCCAGCCCCCTGCACAGCCTTGCGTGTGAAAAGATCATACCATACACCGGCAGGTACGTAGAATGAGACGGATGATGCAGATTCTTGCGTCACTGGATTGACCATGAGAGAAGGGCCATAGAAGAACTGCGTCTCGATTGCATACGTGTTGGCATCTTTAGGATAGTGCATCCTGCATATTGTGAGCGTTTGAAGAAGAATACGTGAATGGACAGTAACTTACCAGAGAGGTGCAAGCATTGGGGTTCCGTCCACCGTCTGCTTGTGCATAGCTGTGTAGATGTAGTCCAGAAGCTTGTAACGAATGTCGATCGCCTTCTTTGCAGCGGCGGTCACAGATTCCCATCGATAGGCTTCCTGAGACATTGCGCCATCTACGTTGTGGTTCCTATAGAATGGATAGAAAGCTCCCAAAACGGTCCACCGCGCACAGAGGTGCTCAGTAGTGTCGTTCAAGAACCCACACACATCAGCACCAGCCTATGAAATGTCAGTTCTGTTGTTTAGTGATACACAGGTTGTAGTACATACCATAGGGACTTGAAAGAATGCGACAAATTGAAGTAGATGACGGATAGAAGTCAGGTACTGATCCCATGCGGAAACGTTGTCACCCAACCAATGCCCGACGTAGCTACCGGCACCAACAAAGGTACTGCGAGTGATTACCAAAGGACGCTTGTCGGGTCGTCTCTTGAGCATGCTGTTGCGACTAGCCTTACTCATCATGGTTCCGTATAAATTATGTGTATCGTATTCAGTCCAGCCTCCCTGATGGATCAGGTCGGTCTGAGCGGTCTTGTTACTAAGACTGCCTGCTGCATTCTTGATCTCATAGGAAGGGGAAAGGAGATCTCGATTTGGAAGCCCCTTCTTGTCCCCACCGGATTGTCGACGTGGAAGGCTGCGTTTTGTTGAGGCGCCGTCCTTCTGATCGCATGGAAAATCACAGAAACTGGAAGGCTCGTTCATGTCGATCCAAAGTGCGTCAATATCAACTCCAAGGTCTTTGTTGAAGAAGGTGGTAAACTCATTGTCCCAGTAGCCCTGCGTGTTCTGGTGGAACCAATCCGGAAAGACAGCTGTGCCGGGCCAGACGCTGCCTTTCCAGGGCACATTGGCACTGGTTTTGATGAAAGCATCCGCTTCTACGCCTCGGTTGTAAGCATCGTAGTCCTGAGCAGCAACAGCTAAAGCATATCAGCGGGGTATTGATGAGGTAAGATTTAGACGACTCACCTGGATCGACCATAACAATGTAATGTTGATGCTTGCTGTGTAGATCACTGACAAGATCACGGACCTCTGCGAGTGGAAAGTTTTGACCCAATGTGAACACCTTGTAATGATCCATGTAATCGATATCTACAAAGATTAAAAATTGCCAGTCTTTTAGATTGTGTGCGTGAAGTACCTGTCCACATTGTCTCGAGAGGGATGCCAGCTGCGCTGTAGTTCGCAACTACCGCTGCAACCTCACCAATGCTCTTGTATCCGAATCGGCATTGATGGAAACCTAGTCCCCAGTATCTGTCGGCGTCGTTAGTGCAAGTTCTGCCACGCTGTATTGGGTTGCGCATACGGCATCATCGCTGCTTTGTTGGTGATTTCGCTGTACTCGCGAGCAACATCGAATGGCATCGGTCCGGCTAAGAAATATAGATCAATGACTCCACCGATCGTATTGTACTCCAGATATTGGCCATCGTCGTCGTTAATCTTAACATCCATACCGTTACTGTTGAGCAACAGCACACCATGCGACAACCCAGATTCTGCCCGATGCTCGAAGTAAACTGGGTGAGTTCCGTAAAGATTCGTGTTTAGAGGTACAGCTCCAGCATCACGTGCCCACAGGGTTCTGACATAGTTTGAGGTTGGCAGTCGCAGTGAATCAGTGTGCTCGCCCAGACCGTATAGTGACGGGTTGTCTGGCAGAGAAGTTCTGAGCCGCAGGTACTGCGTCTCGAAAACAATGTTAGAACCCTTCGTGCTGAAGAGGACTTCGCTATTGCTTTTGCGTGTTACAGTAAACGAGAATGGTTCTTCCTCCACAGAAACGTCGAGCAATGAGACATCCGAGTTGGTCGAGCCGGAGGGACGCGGCACAACGAAGCCTGGCACTTGGTATACCTGCTGGTCTTTATCGTAAATCATGACATGGAGGCGAGAGTCTGAGTTGAATTAGGCACAAGCCGTCATGTGTTGACGCGCGAACGTACCGGTCTGCCATTCTGCCAGAAATTTGAGGTCCGTCAAGTCTGGACTGTAGATGTTGCATGCCGTTCCAGCCAATGTCAGATCGGCTGTGACGCTATTGTCTGAGCGCACGACATTGCTGGCTTTGTACCCGGGACAGTCGTCAGCTCTTCTGAGAGGCACAGCAGTGCCCCAACGGACAAAGCTGACCCACAGTAGGAAAAAACTTTGCAACAATGTTGTTGTTAAGACGGGCATAGCGGAGAATGCGGTCAAGGAGCCATTGGCATGGGGAACCCATGTCTGCTCTATATAGTTTACTAACACATGGCTCTTAGCCCTTGCTTTTTGTGATCATCATAATCGCGGAAATTAAGTTGACATGTGGTGAAGGGTTCCACAAGACCTCATGATGAATGGTGATCTTACAATTCGTCACGAGTGCTTCCAGTATGCTCGAGGGCGCTAGAGCCGGAAACATGCAGGGCAACCGGCTGTGCGTGGCCGCTGGTGCGACGCAGTCGCCGAGTTAGGTTGTTGATGGGGTTGTTAGTAAGAAACAGAGAGCTGCGAGTGGTTGGAAAACTCAGAGACTGCAACGATGGGTCTGTATGAAGCCACGGCGATCCGCCGTTTTCCATTAGTGATGATGATGTGCAGAGCTAAAGGTACTTTGGTGTAATCTTGTGGGGAAAATTACAGCCTCATCGAGCCACGTGCGAGCATCGTTGACGAGCGCCAACACATACCTTTGTACAACGTCGTGCCGCGCATGGGAACTGGAGATAATAGTTTCACGAGGAGATTATATGATGAATTCGCAGCTTGTGCTTCCTGTTGTCCTGCAATCAACTGCGCGAATATGTGAAGATGTTCCAGGATGCGCTAGAAGTTTACATTACGTTGCATAGCTTCTTTTCCTCTCTACACACTCGAAAGGGTAAGAATGATTGGCATCAGGCATCCCTACGCGAACGGTCACAAGCCACCATCAACAACATCCACTGAACCGCTCATTTCCGCCATTCGGGATACCTTCCAATAGTCATCCGCGCACCATTAGAGCTCGTGCTGTTATAAATGCCGGTTCTCATCCACAGACGTCACCTTCGCACTCTGTTCGCCAGTAAGGATTCTGCTTGACGGACCGCGGCTGCGACCGCTGCCTCCCTTGCAGCGCCCGCACGATCTGGGCTGTTGTTGAAGTAGATGGGTCACAAGTCGAGTCTTGACAGACACATCTTCACGATTTCAGGGATGCTCAGCAGACCATTCCTAGTCCTGCTAGGATGTTCTCAGCCGGTGGGAATCTTGGGTTGAGTTTAGGTGCGACGATCCGCATCCACTACTCCTGCACAGCGGCCTTGCGATGTGACAACGGGTGACGACATACCCCAGACTTTCTTCGTCTCCAGATTGCCGAGGAGACCTTCTAGCGGTCAGGCGACGTGTCTACCTATCACGCTGCAACGAAGATCCATCGTGGCAGCTTGTCAGAGGAGGTGTCTCACGCCACTCCGGTCACAACGAACGAACCACTTTACAAATTATCTCTACTTAGAGCTTCTAGGATTACCGGCTTACACATTGGATGGTCATGTCTGTCGTTCCTCCAAGAGAACTAATTTCATTCCTGCTAATCACCACATCCCACTTCGATTCAACCTAGTCGTTACCTGAGGCATGTGCAACAGTCGCGTGCAATACAATTTCTAGGGCCGTCTACAGCGTCTCTTGGTCGCGAGGGATAAATATGAGGAATGTTGATGCCGCACAACGGAAGTCTTCCGTGGTATCATACGCACGTGTTGTGACGCAAGATCGTTTCTGCCTCTCCCAGTATATGCTAGACGCGAAGAAGGTTACTAGAAGGAATCTCCTGCAGGAAACATCTCTGTCTACAGGCAGGCTTGTCAATAGTGACAAGGCGTGGGTTTCGAGGGCAAACAACAAAGCTCCTCTGAGATGAGGGCCGCGCGTTCGTCATTCTCATCAGAAAAGGGGGGTTCTTTCGCACGAATGGCACACGATTATTCCACGTGAGAATATTTGCCTTTGCGACATCAGGATCGTGCAATGTGACCCCTGCCAATCCTAACAGAGAAACCAATCATTCTTCACGGGGAGTCTGTTTGCGTTCCTGGATCACATCGCTGTACCTGGTAGTAGGAATAAGGTAACATTCCCAGTCAACGGGCTCAGCACTTAGGCACTGTTCGAATCTTCGGATACCGTTCCGTCGGCTGCGCAGATTGGGAGGCGCCCGGCTGAACTGAGTCCTTACGGCTTTTGTGTGGTGTCCGAGACTTGGGCACCCCATCTGTTTTCGCAGCACTGAAATGTACGTTGAACTTTTTGCGACCCGTCGCTGAACTAGCATCAGCTCCAGCCACCATAGGCTTCGGTACCCTTGACCCTCTAAAGGGACCAGATTTGCGTGTATGCTCGTCTTCTATCACCAGCTCCGACTTCAGAGGCCGACGATCGTCCGTGGGACTCGGCGTTGAGTCGTGCTGGTTGCTTATACTGGGTTCTGGATCCTCAGATTGCGCAATCTTTGGAAACGTTGGTAACTCAGGAGCATAGGTCAACCCGCTTTCAAGTACTGCAGTTTGCGGCGGCCTTGGGGGGGGGGGTGCATACGGTGGAATCATCTTTGACACGTAGAGATTCTGATGTCGAAACCGCTTACCAGACGCTGCCTGTGTGAGGATCGCAAGATTTGGCAATTCTTTCTTCCTTCTTCGAATGCATTAGCCATGCAATCTCGCCCTCACTTGGCGCTGTCGCTTCCTTCTGTTTGACCGGCAATTCAATTGGCAGTGTGACTGGCATCTCGATCGACTCATCATGAATGAGAAAGCGGCCTTGACCCCTGAGCTCAACGTACTTTGAGTCAAAGGCTTCTTCGATCGTAGCTCGAAACGGACGATAGGCGCCCTCCATCATCTGGTGCTGTTTTTTGTGCTGAGACAGGAGTGCCTTCCACTTCGCCATGCCTTTGGCTGTCTCAGTGGGCTTAGATGCTGACATCCTGTCTCCACCTATGCGGAAAGCAGCCAAGGTTCCCCCTACGGCCCAACTTGCCGTACGTCTGATGCCACTTCTGATGGACCTCTCTAGTCTGGGTGCAGGTGCCCGCTTAGCTCTATCACTTTTCCCGCCGACAAGGTCAATCTGGTCCTGTCCCGGTAGAGCAGTACGGATCAAAACTCTTGTTGCCTGGAAGCCGTCAGCGTTGGTTGATTGACAGGCACAAATGAAACTCACCACAGAAGTCGTATCTCTTGAAAATGAACGTCGTTGATCAGCTACAATCGAGAGCGGTGGCTTGGCTGCCTCTACACTGGCGGGTGGATGTTGTTGCTTTGCTATTGTGGGCAAAATAAGTACCGATGCCGGTTGCTGGATTTCCAAATCATCATCAATTGAAGTTAGATTCGGATTGCTGAGACAATGTGGTCAGTAAACGAAAAAAAGATCATCTCCCAAGCAGAACGTCATGCCTACTCGGCTATGAAGAATCGATGCAAATAGGATGAGATTTCTACCTTGCTGCTGTATCCAGGGGTAAGTGGCTTCGCCCAAGTGGCAGATTGGGGTGATCGGAAAAGGGCGGTTGTAATGACATTGCGAATGTCAGATGTTGGAGGTTCAAGGAAGGTCCGAAGCTAAACGGGAGATTGGCCACAACAGGTGACGAAAGGGCACGAATACCAGCAAGCGCGGGTGGTGGCTCACTGATGGTTGACCAAAGACGCAGGAGGGAGCGAAAGAGGATTCGAGAGAGGACCACGTTATTCTTGAACAATTTAACAACGATAAAACCCCCCACACAGCGTAAGAATGGTTTCTGAAGTAACGTACTCCTCGCTCTCGCAACCATGGATCTGCACACTCAGGGACTAATGATGACGACGACCATAGATCTCTGGGGAGACTTTCAGCCCCTGCCATCTCTCTTGATTTGACCATAGAGAAGATTGAATTGGTTACTTACCTTATGATGTCTGAAGCAAAGCCGGTGGAAGCGAAGCTGGTAGAATCAAAAGCCCAATTTTGCACGTATCAAAAGTATACTTCGAGCTGACATTAGTCCTTGAACCTGTCTACTGTCTTGAGGGGTCATGCACTCTCAATATTGCGTACCATGGTACACGAAGTCTATTCTATTGATAGCATCGAGCAGCAGTGTTGGCCAGCATCTCCTCGACGACGACCCAACAGTTGCTGTCCTGAGGCACGAAATCATTTACACTATATACACCAATTCACAATGTTTCAACTCTTCTTAACCAAGTGCCAAGGGTATCATCGCATTCCACCACACTTTACATGACATTACAGCAGCCCAGCTTCTTAAGCAACTTCGGCAGGCCCTTTCGCACTATCTGCTCAATCTCGTCATTTTGGTTGTTTTGCTGGTTCTGATTGTGCTGCTGCTGTTGGTGACCACCATACTGCTGGCCGCCGTGCTGTTGACCGCCGTGCTGCTGCCCGGGATATCCACCACCACCATTGTACTGTCCACCTCCGTACTGCGGGTGCTGCGGTGGCGGAGGCATGCTGTGCACCGCACCGCCCTGGAGGTTTACGTAGATGCGACCCTCGTTCTCTTCAGTCTGATATTGTAAGCCGAGCTCGCGGCACACCTGTTCAACTCTGGGCTTGATCTTTTGCACATGGTTTTTGCTGTGATTGCCTTTGCCAACTATAACGTGCAGATGATCCTCTCCCCTGTTTCTGGCCGCTTTGATTCTCTCTTCAAGCACATCCTCCGCTTCTTCGACAAACAAACCGTGCAGGTCAATCGTATCGCTTTGAACACGACCAGCTGCGTTGTTCTCACGGAATATATAGTCGCGTGCTTGCAGGTTGTATTGCTCCATTTTGGCGGCATGTTGTTTCCCTTCTTCGGAGAGGTCGTGGGCACGCGCGCCGTCACCGGATTCGTAGGCTTGGTGGGCGCGGTCAAAACACGAGCTGCGTTTTGCGGCCTCTTGACGCGCGAGATCGCGGAGACGGTCGTATTCTGCTTCTGCATCGTTGTTGGAGTGGTTGAGCGCTGAAAGATGTTAGTTGGGGTGATTGGATGTAAGGCGATCGAGGAGAGACGAACAGCGCGAGCCCATCGATAACATTTCCATGGTGGCCATGTTGGAGCGACACCCAAAACAGGACGTCTGACTTGAAGAGATGTGGACGTGAGAAACGGGAGGATGTCAGGATGTAGTGTTGATCTTGAGCTGGCAGCTCGACCACGGGTTCGGCGCTAAAGCGGCTGAAAGCAAGCTTGCGCAGGGCCCAGATCGCCGGGGTTCGCGATCATTGCGATCGCGTCTGCACTCGGTATGGTCGCGCGTCCGTGTGTGTGCAAGAAACACCATAAGTGGAAAAGTTGATATTGGCTGGATGATGCTGGGGGTATATTGTCGCTGAAGAGACGCCGAGGCAATGTTTTGATGCCACAATGTCAGAATCGTATCTTGGGTCCCACAAAGACAATGATGAAGGCCAGTAACCACAACCCGCCAATCATGGCATAGAGCTTCATGCGATCCCACCAGCCCTTACCCTCCGTCATACGCCTGAGTGTGCCCATTCTCTGGCTGGCAGCATCCATGTTGATCTGGTTTTTGTCCAGCCCCGATACTGCTCGGTCGACAATGCCCTTATCGCTGTCTAAAGTGTTGCTGAACTGTATTGATTGCGCCTTGAGCTGCTTTGCCATCTCCAGGAGACTCTCCGTAAGGTTCTCTTGTTCGTTACGGTCGTGCGACAGGAGCGCTTCTGTTTGTGCTAGGGAAGGATCGCCAGTTGTGGTACTTGACTTGGACGGGAACAGCGAGGTTCCTGATGCCGTTTGTGTCCCATCAGCGGCTGCTCCCTGCCCTCTCCGCCGCATCTGTGAGGTCAAGTTCCTTGCAGCGTTTTGAAGTGCTTCGTTGCCATCGCCCTCTCTCGATGTGATGTCAATACCCTCATTGGCCTTGATCCTAGGTGCGTATGAGGGGAACTGATCCTCGTCTTCGTCGTCCGAGTCTATTGAAGCTTCTGACTCTGTATCACCGAGCTGATTCAGTTCGTATATCCGTTGATTCAGTAGCTTTATCGTTTCGCGTTTCTGCTGCAGGTCTGCTTGTAGCGCCGACTTCTTTGATTTCGAAGGTAACGTAGAGGCCGAGTGTTCGAGGCTGAGGAGGAGAGTGCGTGCATGTTCAATGTTCTGTTACGCGTTTCAGTGAAAGTTGTGAGGAATGTACCAAGGGATACATCTTACAGCGCTGACGCGTGCCCGCTCATAGAGTGACTTCCTTAGCTGGGGTGATGGGTCTACAAGAACAATTTGTTCCAGTCTTGAAAGCAGTCGGCCAAGGTTGATCGGTGTTGGATCAGGAAATCCCGGCGGCGACCGCGACCCGGTGGTGGCCATTGTGTGCTGACCTCTGTCTTTGGAACACTTGCAGTAGTTGTCTTCGTGAAGGGGTTACGAGGTGTACTGGCATGAAATGGTGTTGCGTATTGGTTATTAACAAGGTCGTATGCTTCTTTGGCAGTTTTGACTGATCAGTTGTTGCTGCAGGTAAGGTGGACCGTGGAGGCAACGTCACTGTTGGAAACCTTGCGACAAGCCAATGGTTAGCTCATTCCCCCCACAGTGGCCAGTGCCCACTCCACCCTCCAACCAAATACACAACCACGGAGCTGGGATGTAAGGGCATACATCACTTTCAACTTGGTCATCTGATGATTGATATATGTTTTATATAATCGCTACAAAATCCTAGAGAAAACCATTGCTTTGACTGGTAACACAATTGCTGTTGCACTTTGCACAGCAGACTGTATCTGACGAAAATCAACCCGTCCTCTGCTCAGAGATTGAGACGGTTCCTTTGACGCCGTATACCAAATTAACCACGAAGGGTCGTTATGTCTCTCGGCTCGGCAGCTTTCGGTGCTGCTGGAGGACTAGCGGATGCAGGTCCACGGGTGAAGCTAACAATGTTAGACTTAAATTGATAGAAAATGTTGCCAACTCACTTGTTCCACATCGACCCAAGGAAACCCGGCTTCCCATATGAATCGTGTAGTGATGCACGCCTCTCGACACTTGCCTGGTCGGTAGGTCTCTTAAGCATCTCAAGGTTGCCGTAGCGCTGCGCAGCAGACGACTATGACACGTCAATACTGAACTTCGAGGTGTTTCTGTGCTTATTGAGTAGAAGTTCGACATACTCTGCGACGTCCATCTGGAGATGAAGGTTCTACCATCGAGCCGTCTGAGCCTCGGCGCTGAGCATCTTCCTTGGGAGCTTCAGGCATAGCTGGTACTGTGCTGTCTCCGTAGGCTTTATGGCTCTGGCTGGAATACTTCTGGTGGAACGGCGAAGGCATTATGTGGACGAGGGGATGTATAATCTGAATATAAGACTTGGAAGCAGATGAGCCGAGAGTTGAAGATGGTTGTAGGCTACAAAAGAAAGGAAAAGCAGTGGTACATAAACCCTTCTCGAGCTGAGCTGAATATCCTTAAACCAGCCCTCGATCGCGTGTCATTCGAGCATTACGCAGTTGATGTGTGGTCGATCGTACCAATCAGTAATGGTATGTCGCTTCCCCGCACTCAGACACGCTGCTGGACCCCTGGAGAAACCTACAACAGTAGCATGACATAATTAGGGGAGGTAAGACGCGTAAAAGGCTTTCTAATCGTAGGACTGTTACATGGTTCGACGAATGAGAAATCGGTAAGGAAACAGAGATATTATTTTTACATGCCAGAAGCGGGTTGACTCATGTAAAACTATGCTGAATGCAGCCTTAGTGAAGCGGAGACTCTGAAACCGAGTGACGAGTCGACGACCCTCAATGGTCTTTGTGAGTCTCATACATATCAACAAGAGATCGAACATTCCTTGTCCTGACGAAGATCAGCACGATCGCGCTAGGCGTTCGTACAGGGCGCAATAAAGGGATCCGGGCCGACTGAGGTTGCAGGTGATTACAATACAACATTTGGAGCGACACGATTGGAGTAGACTTGAAGGAACGTTCGACAGTAGACGGCAACGAGGTTGGCGGTCGTAGTTAGTTTTGACCGTGGCTTGCAATTCCAACACATCCTGTTTCTGATGACGGTGAAAGCACGTGATCATAGCTGCAATTTCAGATCGCTCTGACGTCCCTTCTCATAATTCCAATTCTGCGTTGTTAAACCATACTTCCTGAAATGTTGCATTCCCAGCGTGAAGATAGAGGTGAAGAAAGTCTCGCTGCGTCCGCTGTGGAGGGTGATGTCATGACCGCCAAGCAAGGCACTTGCCGTTGCCGGAGCTTAGCCGTTTAGCGACACGAAGTCCTCTGCAGATTTTATTTCTCTTTCCGAGCCACCTTCATCATGTGCACTTCGCACCACATCGCAACTCCTGGTGGTTCACGGGCGGCCTGATAACGATGGCTATTGATCGCCCACAACAACCCCCTGATTTAAGAGGGCTTTGAACGAGTTGTCGCTAAGGGGAGTCGTGCAGCTATGTGCAGCTGTCGAGGCTCGCAGTTGGGCAGCGATTCGATTCCAGGGCAGCGATCTTCAGGGATAAACTGGGCCGGCGCGAAGCTTTCGCTTCTGGCTCAACTCTATTTGCACAATTGTAAGGTACGTTTTGACTGTTCGTTAATCTCAACACAACTCCTTTTATGATGATACCACATACATAAGCATAGTTCAGCCGAAGGTCTACTAGGCCATTGTGGAAACAAATCAGCAACGTCTTTCGCTCCTATCTGATATATCTCAATTCACATCTCTACTTGCACAGCCTCTTTCGAGCAAGCGCTGACAGTAAACAGGAACGCAGCACATGAATTGATCGTCAGTTGAGTTGATGCGCAGAATTTGTAATATCTTGTGCTTCGGGGCAGGCTTGGCACTGAATCCTTCGGGGAACAACAAAGGCATTGTCCTCTCAACGTCCTGTCATGGCTCGTTTCGTATCAACTTGCAGTACGAGGTTGTTCGAGCACTGCCGCCGACGTATTAGTACAACATGGAGGCTGTTCGCGGTGCCACTCCGTGTTCCGCAACCGCGACCACCATTTTGTCATGCGGCGCTGTCAGACCCAACCTCGCAGATTGTTGATACTGTATGCACGACTGTTCGCAGCTTGACTAACACATCGTGATTGACTGACCTCGGTAAGTGAGTAGATATTTCGGTCCGGTTGCGAGAGAAGCGCAATCTTAAATGAATTCTCGTTAATTGATCTCTGCCGTTCAGCATCAACGTGTTCATGTTACAGCCTGTTCCGTTGCAATTTGTCGCCGGCTGTGCTCCGCCACATGTCTGTGCCCGCAGATCGGCCACAGAACGAGAAAGAGCGAAAAAGCACGCCTTGTCTGCTGCTGCGCACAAGCAGGGGAACCAGCAGTGAACAACGGTAGGTTTGGCGCTGCCCTCGAGCCGTATCTTCCCGTGCCGACGGTCAGCGTTGATCCCTTCCACATCACGGTTCCGAGTACAACAAGTGCGACATGGCCCTGATCCGCAAGTATTTCAAAAAGGAAGGGATTGCCTATTTTCCCAGGAACATCGCGGACATATCGCCGAACAGAACGCACCGTCACGGCACTTCTTGAAGAGAGGGGATCCCTCTTACGTGGACGGTCTGCGCAGGGTCATAAGAGTGTGACTGCCCCTCGATCTGGGCGCGAATTTCCAACCAATCCGTTTCGGACGAGCCAAAAGGACCGCGATTGCAGCAGGATTTTGGACGCAGCATGGCCTCACATCGTATCAAACCCGGACGCTAGCCTGGATTTGGTTACCACTGCTGCGTTGTCACTTCCTGCCCAGGAAGCGAACTGGTCAGCATCTCCTGCCCACATTTGTTCACCTCTTTCCCCCTCACTTCCTCGTTTTTACTACACGAAACTTGACGACAATCGCCATCACTCGCACCGCTACTACGACAAAAGACTCGTGCGGCACGTCACCAAAATCTTCACCATACAATAATAAGAATCAGAGCCCTCGCTCAGGATGACAATTCGGAGCCCCGACGGAGCCTTTACCAGGTACTTACTGCCCAACGGTCTTTTCCCCTATTGTTCTGTTTGATTTGCTTGCTTTTTTTTGCTTTCCGTCGAGATGTTGCTACGAAACTATGTATGTTTGCTACAGTTGTTTTCAGTTTGTTTTGCCGCCGTCTAGCAATCCAGGCTATAGGACTTCCACATGGACACCACATCCACAGGACAATATCCAGAGGATTCTTTCGTTCCCATGGATTTCCATAAGGTTGCCTTTACTGGTCCCATTCCTCGGGAAGTAATGGATATATTTTCCGGAGAATTCAGCCTGGAGTGCGAACACACGTAGACACAACATCTGAGCAGCCTAGCGCCCGTAGACTCGACACCTCGATCTTCCTGTGTACCGAATTCTCAGCTTCAAAGTTAGAGCTTGCGAAAAGTCGGTGAACACAATATGGATCTCAGTGATTGACCCCCGGGCGGTGCTCGCTTCCGGCCGCGGATCATCCGACACATCTTGCAGTGCCAAGCAATGCTCGTAGACATGCCACACAACAGCAACGTCGACCAATTATGTTCTTGTTCGACCGAGCTATGCAACACTCGACTATGTTGTTACTGGACTTTATCGCCCCAATGGAGGTTCCCGTAACCTGGATCATACCGCTGGAACTGCCTATGGACTCCTCCCTCTAGGACGTCACTACAAGGACGCCTACTTAGCCCGCCTCTTGGATGCTAATAACAGTGGACTCGACTCGACCACGAAGCGATGATTATCAGACTGCCAGGGAGAGGGACAAAGTACGTACAGAAGGCTGAGACAGGCCCATCCGGTCTACCCAACCTCAATGATCATCGAAACTGACTTGACGTGGTGTTGAAGGAAGTGGTTGTGGAAGACCCAGATGAGATCTGACCTCGGCAACGCTGGCTTGACTGGATAACCTGGAGATTTACCGACGCTTTCTCGCTGAGCCACCAACCACTGGACACTGCGGACGAGTAATTCAAAGCTCATTGATCGGCCGGGCATCACTCTCAACCCAGTCACGATGATACATCTTGCTGGCTTTACTCGGTGCGTGTTGCCCAAGTCAACTCTATGGCTAAAACGCTAACTTTGCCTGCAGACTAGTCGCAG
This sequence comes from Ascochyta rabiei, assembly GCF_004011695.2. NCBI lineage: Eukaryota > Fungi > Ascomycota > Dothideomycetes > Pleosporales > Didymellaceae > Ascochyta > Ascochyta rabiei. Next base: position 731,889 of record NC_082417.1, read on the forward strand.
TTGCACCTGGCTCTACTAACGCGGCGTTTTCCTTTGTCACGAGATTGTTTTGCTACACATTGCGATTTGGTTTAGGCACTAACCCCTTCGTTCAGCGAATCACTCTTCGACTCACCATCGGAGGCTGCTTTCTACATCTCCAACATCACCGAGTGGAGGAAGGACATTCCCACGCCGCTTGGCTCTGGACAGGACTTTTCTTTCTCTTCAGACTTCCAGGACATGCAAAGCTCTGAGCACTTTGAATTCAAGGACACTGCCTCCCAGTGCAGCATGGACAGCGCATACCAGAGTCAGACTAGCGCAAGCCGGCGCGGAACCAAGAGACCACAGCCATACCCCCAGGACACTCAGAGCACGATGGGTGCTCATTTTGTCGGCAGCGACATTTACTCGCCTTCAATGAGCTCAGACAGCTACAACGCCTTCCAAGACATGAACCAGATGCAACTTCCCGCTGCCTGGGATACCCAGAATGGATCCATGGGATTTGCTAACTACTCTACTGGGCAGGATTTCTCCCTCTACCCAACCTCGAACATCTCGCAATTCAACCCTACATCTGCTGTCAACGTCTGGGGCCCTGTAGCTGCCCCCTACAACTTCACATCTTACTCCACAGAATCGAACGAGACGATGTTCAACACAGCAGCACCGGTCCAGCGTCAGTGGAACAACGTGCGCCCAGCTCCTGTACGCAGTTCGTCGTCCTACTTCACACAGCAAGCTGCAAGGCGGACACCGTCGCACGATGCTAGTTTCAACGCTTTCGTTGCTTCCCCAACCAGCACAGCTAGCGTTCAGCTTCATCAAGCTGGTGACTTTGAGCAGACACAATACGTCGACCAGAGGTAGGCCATGTTTCAGCTGCCCTCGACCAATGCTAATTATAATCAGAAACGAGACAGAGGACAGCACCTCTACCTCCCTCGCACCACAGTCTTTGACTGGTCATGAAGATGTTCAGTCTCCCATTGACGCGGCCGAAGCCAAGCTCGAGGAGGAGCGCACCAAGGTTGCTCGAAGCCACGTTCTCTACCAGCAAGGACCCGACAAAGACGGCAAGTACCATTGTCCTGAGGAGGGCAAGCCTGGCTGCACCCACAAGCCTACCCCGCTGAAGTGCAACTACGACAAATACGTCGACTCGCATTTGAAGCCATTCCGCTGCAACAAGAAGACTTGCGTTGGCGTTCAATTTTCCTCTACTGCATGTTTGCTCCGTCATGAACGTGAGGCGCATGGCATGCACGGTCACGGTGCCAGGCCCCATCTTTGCCACTTCCAAGACTGCGAGCGTGCTGTGCCTGGACACGGCTTTCCTCGTCGCTACAACCTTTTCGACCACATGAAGAGGGTGCACCAGTTCGATGGTCCAACCACTGAGCCTTCCCCTCCCATGCAAGGTCAGATGCCGCGCAAGCCTGTCTCGCGCAAGCGCAAGGCTTCAGCAGAGGACATCACCGAGAAGCGTAGCAAGGTCATCAAGCTTACTGCCGAGCAACAGCTCCAGCAGCGCCGCGACCAGCTGACGCAGGATTTCCTCATCAAAAAGCAGCATATCGTTGATTTTTTGACCAACCTTGCTGGTCCCAACGAGTTGTCTGACGATCTCAAGCTCAGCCAAGACGTTATGGCGTTGCACGACATCAGTACAAAGTTCAGGAGCAGCTTGGGCGGCTGAATGAGGTCTTGACAACAAAGGACTCTGGCTTGCCCGACACCTATGTAAGGTTTGTTTCGCTTCCCGGGTCTCGTCGACAACCTCTTTTCTATAGCTTAGCATGTTTGTACCCTACATGCTTTGCTTTTTGCTGCGTTTCTCCACATGCCTGGATGGATCTCCCGCCCTAGCGGATATTGACTTCCCACATGCCGGATGGATGCCCTTCCCTGGAGGAAATCTCTGGATTTGACCACAGGAACTGTCCCTGCCGTGGACTGGATGCCACGGACTGCCGAGCGCCTTGCGTGACGGCGACCCCGTTGGGGTGGAGGGACTAAGTCCCACTCATTGCATCAGAATGTCATGAGTGTAGACGTGGGTGACTTAGGTTGATCAGATTGTATTGATGCTTACTGGAGTTGGTGGTTATCTTCTGTTATTTGGGATTTGAATTGCCGATAAGAAGTCTTCGCCTTGGTATTGGTAGAGACTGTACTACTCGCTCTTTCGAGAGAAGGATGACAGTTCGTGCTACATTTGTGTACGTGGGTATTTCATGAAGCTTAGTCATTTAAATAATTGTGCCTCTGTTGCCTGTGATGCGACACACCGATACAAAATGCGCCGGTTCACATGACACCCCTCGAACGAATCTCCTCAGTCTCCACGTACTTTGTGATGTCCTCGTTCGCACGACCTTCATTCCACCCCGGTTGACTTCGGCTCACCTACTTACCTTGCCAATATTTCGGGTGCAAGTGCATCCATCCTCTGTGCAGAGCGCAGCGCACCCAAATACAGCATTTGGGCCGTGTGAATGGCCGAATAATGTCATTGCTTTGCGTCCCACTCATCCGACCGAGGCATCGACTCGTGGAAGCCGGCGAATCGCAATCCACTCTGAAGGATTTCGTAAGCTGAGCAATACCGACTTGGCCCAGAAGCAAGATACTGCGGTCTTGTGCACCTAATTCGGGTTGATCGCAGCTGCAATGGCGGGACAGGGCAGAATTTCACATGACATGATCCGAGCGGCAAGTTTCAGTGCCCCGCGCATCGCGACGGCCGTGAGACGAGGCGTGCTTGCGCGACAACTTATAACCACACTCTCCTACTACACCACTTCACAAATCCACCCACGGCGCAGTCCTACATTCAGTTCTACCTACACACCCACACGTACTTTTTGGAACAGCACAAACGATACAGCCATGGCGTCCGCAACCAGCTTTTTCGACTTCACGCCTAAAGACAGTACGTCCTCACACACCCAACTCGCTGTCTCACTCGTTGCATCTGGCGCACACAGCGAGACGATTCTCCAGCTTCATTCCTCCCACAACTCACTCTCCTTTTCCCCACTACACCCCCAGCTAACCGGTACACGTAGAGCGCGGCACCGAGTACCCGCTCTCGAAGCTGAACGGCAAGGTCGTGCTCGTCGTCAACACGGCCTCCAAGTGCGGCTTCACACCGCAGTTCGCGGGGCTGGAGAAGCTCTACAAGGACCTCAAGGGCCAGTACGGCGACAAGTTCGAAATCATCGGCTTCCCCTGCAACCAGTTCGGCGGCCAGGACCCCGGCAGCAACGACGAGATCCAGGAGTTCTGCCAGCTCAACTACGGCGTCAGCTTCCCCGTGCTGGGCAAAATCGATGTACGTTGTATATTCATATTCCTAATCCTTTCCTTTGGAGATATACCCCTGCTAGGTCCCTGTGGGAATAAAGAAAGAAGGTCGAGGCTAATGCTTTTGCAATAGGTCAACGGCGACAAGGCGGACCCGGCGTTCGAGTGGCTCAAGAACGAGAAGCCCGGCCTCATGGGCTTGAAGCGCGTCAAGTGGAACTTTGAGAAGTTCCTTGTTGGCAAGGATGGTAAGGTCAAGGGTCGCTGGGCTAGCACGAAGAAGCCCGAGGACCTGAAGGCGGACATTGTCAAGGAGCTTGAGGGAAAATAAGCGTCGACGTTGAGGATTCGTCAGGAGGATAGGATGGGGAGAGGAAGCAACCACGGCAGCCATTATACCACAATTTGCACAGGATGAGAATTTAAGACGCAGTACTATGGGCGTATTCACAGGAAATAAGGAGCCTTTGTGGGTATCTCAAAATTTGCATGTCTTGTGTCTATTTTTCGGACGTCTTTGGTCCATGCCCATGCTCGCTGTAAGAACAATGCCTCCGCCATCAGCGTGCTAGACCCACGTCGTGGTATGTCTTCCATCCCGCATACTCTTACGTGTCTATTGTCTCCAGATCTTCTGCTTTACCCTAGGCGTCGCCAGCGATGATATCGTTCATCTCCTTGGTCGTCTTGCCAGCTCGGGAGCTCTTGATGACCTTCTGGATGAGTTCCTCCACGGCGTCCCAGTCGTTCGTATCGATGGGCACCAGGTCGGTCTTGAAGTAAGTTGCAATGTCGTGCAGCTGCTGCCAGCTCTGCTGGTCGTGCACGAAAGTAAGGGCAACACCAACACGTCCAAATCGTCCAGTACGACCGATACGGTGCAGGTATGTCTCAGGATCCGCATCACGGCCGTTAGCCATGGTGGGAACGTCCTAGAAGGGTTCAGTACAACAGTAAGCAAAAGAGCATACGTATAACCTACGTAGTTGATGACCATGGTCACGGATTGCACATCTATCCCGCGTGCGAGCACGTTCGTCGTAATCAGCACCTTCGCTTCACCGGACCTGAACTGGTCGATAATCCTGTCACGATCGGGGCCTTCCAAAGCGCCGCTGAGCTGCGCAACCTTGTGTCCCTCTGTCACCATGCGTCTTTCGAGCTCCTCCGCAGTCCTACGGGTCCGGACGAAGATGATAGAGGAAGCTTGTGTCATCAGCCCGTAGAACTTCAACAGCGTCGCGAACTTGTCGTTGTCCTTGTCGATGTCGATGTACAGCTGCTTGATGCCCTCGATTGTCAAATCCTCGTGTGCCAGGGTCAGCACGTTGGCCTTTGGCGCGAAGCGGTTGGCGTATGAGATGACGTTCGGGGGGAAGGTGGCGGAGAAGAGCACAGTCTGGCAGTCCTTCGGGAGCATTCTACGGTGGTCAGTGTTGAGCGGGAAACAAGAAGAGCGCGTGTATTTACGTCTTGACACGAGTGCACTGCTCGCCCAGGCCCTGTTGGTCCAGCATGTTGTCGGCCTCGTCCAGCACCAGGATTTTGATGCCTGTATGGTCAATCAAGCGTCTCTTCAGCATGTCCGTGACGGTTCCTGGTGTGCCAACGAGAATGTGCGCCTCGTACTTCAGGCCCCTCCTGGATGGGTCCGGAATGGCTGCCATTGTCTTCAGACCCTCCATGAACTGGCCCATGTGTGTGATGACGCCCAGAATCTGGCGTGCAAGCTCTCGGCTAGGCGCAAGTACCAGCGCCTGGGGCTTCAGCTGTGAGAGGTCGACACGCGACAAACAGTTCAGCGAGAAAGCAGCGGTCTTGCCGGTTCCGGACTGTGACTGCGCAATCATGTTCGTAGGGGGGTCCATGAGCAGCAAGGGCAGAGCTTTCTCTTGGATCTTCGATGGCGTGCGGAAGTTCATAGAGCGAATGCCCTGAAGAAGGTCCTCCGAACTAGCGAGGTCAGCTCACCGTTGTCATGTGTACCCATTGGCCAGCTTACAGCTTGAGCTCCTCAAACGTCTGTGCAGAGAACAGAGGGTTGTTTGGGTCCGCCTGCATGTCTGCAAGCTTCACCTCGACGTTGAACTCGGTCTCGACCATCTTAGAGCCGTTTCCTGGAGGTCCGCTACCGTCGACTTGAGCCTGCGCGACCGATTCCTCCTCAGCTGGGGGCGGTGCGGTCGGCTCCTCGGTGGATGACATGATGAGCTGCGGTGGCGGTGCGGTCGAGCGCGTCTGCTGGTGGAGGTGGAGGTGGAGGTTGGTTGTGAGGTGACGCAAGTCGCGGTGATGAGAGCAAATGGCGGGGCGCCTTTGAGCGTGCTGGCGAGCTACAAGAAGAGCGCGAACAAGGCGCTCGATGCGATGTCAGACTGGGTGACGTCTCAAAGAAATTGGACGTGCTGTACGTGCTGGACGTTTCGGGCGTGGGTATGAATGAATGTACGTGTGTTGTTGTTTGGCAGGTCAAAGCAACGCGAACAAAAGCCATCTGCTGCGCTCATGGCGGGGAACTTCAGTGCCAGGCTGACGCTGTGCGACACTAGGCTGCTTTAGGCGCCAGGGTGCATGAACAGCTGGAGCAGTTGCGCCCGAGGTGCACAGTAGATGCAGTGCGGCACTTGGCGCGGGCAGCCGTCATTGCACAATGACACGCCCCAGGCCAGAAGCTCGAGGAGCCCGAACCCAAGCCCAGCTCTCAGGCATGGCTTCTTGCTAGCCATTGCGCGGGTGCCAAAGGACCACGGCAAAGATCCCGGCCACCCTTCTCGGCGCGCACCGCCTCCAGCCATCGAGCCCCACCACCAATTGGGCCGCCAGTGAGAGCCCCAAGGCCGTCCAGCACCGCTTCTCGAGAGAAACACTCTTCTCTGGTTCGATGCGCCGATCGCACGTGCACTAGCAACCGCTCCACAGCCTCTGCAGCAGCATGGAGGTCGACATTGCGCCCCAGTTCGGCGCTGAGCTGAAGGTACACGGTTGCCAGACCCCCAGCCTGCACCGCCCCAACATGGACTGACACGCATCATTCGCAGGACGGTTTCAAGACGGTCAACGCCTGGGTATGTCCCTACTACCTCTTGCAACCCTCGGCGATGCACACCGTTGTGCTCCGCGAGCGACATGCACTGCTCCTGCCGCTCATACCACTCGCATGCTGATCACGAGACCTAGGTCTCTGGAGGCATCACATGGCTCGACGACATCCAGCAGTTCTACCGCGAACGGAGCGCCATAGAGAAGGAGTACTCGCAGAAACTCAGCGCACTCGCAAAGAAGTACTATGAGAAGAAGGCGAGGAAAGTGAGCAGCCTGAGTGTTGGCGACACGCCAACCGTAACTCCAGGCTCGCTGGAAAGGTGCCGTCTTGAGCCTGTCTTTGTGGGTACCATTCGCTGACGCCTGGCTGTAGTGCCTCCATGACCACGTGGGGAGCTCAACTCAACACCCTCGAGCAACGCGCAACCGAACACGAGCAATTCGCCACTGCCCTTGTCTCACAGCTCGCCGACCCTCTCAAGACACTCGCGGCTCGATACGAAGAGCTTCGCAAGCTCCACGGTGACTACGCAGCAAAGCTCGAGAAGGAACGCGACAGTCAGTACGCCGAGCTACGCAAGACGAAGGGCAAGTATGACAGTGTGTGTCAGGAAGTCGAAAACCGCCGCAAGAAGGTTGACGGCGCCTTTGACCATGGAAAGAGCAAGGCGCGGAACGCCTTTGAACAGCATCAGATCGAGATGCGCAATGTCAAGAACACCTACCTCATCACCATCAACGTCACGAACAAGCAGAAAGAGATGTACTACCACGAATACGTCCCTGAACTTTTAGACGCAAGTACATACCCACTCACACGCGAGCTTGGCACTGACGATCCAGACAGAGCATGCAGGATCTATCGGAGACTCGTGTCAACAAACTAAACGCCATCTGGTCCCTGGCAGCATCCATCGAAACTCAAACCCTCACGCGCAGTGCGGAATACCTGCAACACCTTTCCTCTGAGATCCCTCGCAACAACCCTCTCCTCGACTCCATGATGTTTGTCAGACACAACGCTGGTGGATGGCAGGAACCCGGCGACTTCCAGTTCGAGCCCAGTCCGGTGTGGCTCGATGACGGGAACCTCGCTGTTGATGAGTCTGCAGTAATCTTCTTACGGAACGTCTTGTTGAAGACGAAAGCTTCGTTAGGAGATCACCGCCGCGACCTCGACAAGAAGTTGAAGGAAGTTGAGAATGCAAAAGCTTTGCGACGAAACATCAGAGATGGGAAGGACAAGAGAGATGAGGTCGATGTTGTTCGTGCTATCTTTGCTATCCAGGAGGCGGCCCATGAGATCGAGAAGCAGAAGGTCAGCGCTGAAGTCGAAGTCTCGACAATCACTTCGGTTGTTGGCGACGTCAGCATTGGCGCGAGAAACCACAACTTCAAGTCCCAGACTTTCAAGATACCCACAAATTGCGATCTGTGCGGCGACCGTATATGGGGACTGTCTGCAAAGGGATTCGACTGCCGAGATTGCGGTTACACTTGTCACAGCAAGTGCGAGCTGAAGGTGCCGGCAGACTGCCCCGGCGAGCAGACGAAAGAGGAGAAGAAGAAGCTTAAAGAGGAGCGACAAAAAGCTTCACACACCGTAGCGTCTACGAACGGCGCCACGACTGGCTCACAGTCCGATATGCCGCGTTTGGGCAGAAGCGACACCGTAAACTCGATGAACACCCTTAGCTCCGGATACTCTGCAACAGCGCACAGATCGATATCAGGTGGCATGTCACCTACTGTTGAGGAACCACCAGCAGAAAAGAAGGCACCGGCAGCCGGGGCTAGGAAACATCGAGTTGTTGCGCCACCGCCCGCTGCGTACGTCAAGTCGGATGATGATGCCCCGCCACCAACGTCAGGTACACCAGAGGTCAAGGGCAGGATGCTATATGCCTATGAGGCCGGCGGCGAAGGCGAATTGACGGTTGCCGATGGGCGAGACGTCATCATTCTGGAACCTGATGGTAGGTCCTCTCTCAAGCTCACTCCTATGCTTCAGTATCTTCTGGACATGTCGCTTACAGACTGTACAGACGGGTCTGGTTGGATCAAAGTCCGTGCCGGAGCCAAGGAGGGTCTTGTGCCTGCCTCATATGTGGAAATCGTTGCTGCAGCAACACCGCCCACTACTGCGTCTACCTTCTCGTCAACGCGGCCCGACTCAACATATTCTGCATCGTCAGCCTCTACGACAAATCTCGCAGCTCAGTTGACAGGCGGAAAGAAGAAAGGCCCAGCTGTGGCACCCAAGCGAGGCGCGAAGAAGCTCAAATACGTCGAAGCGTTGTACGAGTACAACGCACAAAGCGACGTAGAGCATTCGATGGCCGAGGGGGAGCGATTCGTTCTTATCAACATGGATACTGGAGACGGGTGGGCGGATGTCGAGAAAGACGGCGTAGTACGGAGTGTTCCTGCAAACTACATTCAGCAGGTCTAGACCACCTGTTTGACAGTCGTTCAAGAACGCGGTTGCAGTGCATTGTAACGCGTTTAGATATTACCAAATCACTAACACCACGTTCAACGTTTCACAGATGGTCGCTGCGATTGTGTCAACATGTGACACTACAAGCTTGTCTCGGCAGCGGCACGTGTGGGGCCTGCTTTAGCGCGAGGGTCTCATCACCTTTGATGTCGACTTCCTCTCAATTATCGTTGTCTCGTCATCTCTTCTAGCACTTTATCGTCCAACATGGCGTTGTGTCTGCCCCGCTAAGATGAACAACGCTTAACATCTCACGATACCAGTGGGCGTAACCATCACCAGATGAGCACGTTGAGCAAGAACGCTGCGCTGTACCACTACGAACCCCATGTGACGGTGGAAGCGCTCTAGCTAGTTGTGTTGATGTCGCGAGTCCGGAGCCACTGCTAGCATGTTGACAAACAATAGCAACAGCCGCAATCTCGTCGACGCAGCAAAGCCTATCAACATTCTTTGGGGGCAACAACCTGATATAGCCAGTCTGGACTTGCCCAAAGAAAAATCATGGTGTGCCACATTCTCGGCTCGTGGAATGTAGGCGCTCTACTGCCTTTGAAGGAATAGCCAGGGACCCAGTGTTGCACAGCAGGGATGATTTGCATGCACGCACACAGGGCGAGACAGCCGACAGCCATGCGCACGCTCATCGATGACTGAAAATCTCTGGACGGTCTTACGCCATGACGCTATACATGGAGCCGCAAAGAAAGCCCAGCTACGGCTCACTGTGCCTGGGTACGTGATTGAGGATTCTATGTACCTACAGACGACTGGTTGTGCCTCCACTGTACACTCTAGCGACACAGGTGGATCTGGCAATTGTGACCACCGTGTCACAAGTTGGTGTTGGTCAATCTGCCGTATGCCCTTTGGAACCTTTGGCTCCACATGCTTCTCTTCCCGCCTTTGCTCTCCGTTGCTTTGATTCAGTTTCTCTTTCCCACCTCGTCCGCCGTTAACCATTGTTTTACATTCTCGACCTTCGTTGCCCTATGCTATACGCTCTTTGCCGAGATTGATTCCCGAATCTGGCCAAATAACTGATAAAGTGCTCGTCGGCAGTGCTCGAAAGGACCAATCCAGATCGGGTTATTGCGCATTTTTCACCTTCTCACCTTCACTGCGCCTTCCTCGCAAACACGCGGCTTGGCACGCGCTTGATACAAACAAACGCCGCCATCTTTACCTTCTTCTACCTGCAAGCGGCTTACTCCTGCGACAGTACATGCGCTCGTATACACACCACTTTCCGTAACCTACTTGGAGTTCTTCCTCCAGTCCACTCATTCAGCACTAATCGTATATACTCTCCCTCATTCCACGCTCGTGCTCCATAACAACAAACGCGCAACAATACCGACTACGAGACATACATCCGCGTAATTTCACCACGCGAAAAGTCTCACACGTACTTGCTTCCACACCGAAGAAGTGCGTTTCACCCTACCCTATCAGTGAGACACTGACTGACTGTGACTACAGTTGTTGGCAATACCCAGTAAGAGAGACTGTAAAGTAACGGCCTACGATGAGATACCAAGTTATTGCTATCTTCGCTGCTGCCGCTGCAGTTACCGCAGCCAAACCCCACCAGCGCATCTACCATCATGGTCACGCGCATGTAAGGCGAATGGCCCGCCCAGACAGCGCTGTGTATGCGCCAGCGCCCGTTGAAACCGTCATCGTATATGAATTGGACGGCCGTCTTATCTCAGAGGATGAAGCTCGAAGAGGTATCGCCAATGGCACTTTGCGTTGGGGTGATGACGGTATCCTATCGACCTTTACTACAGGCCCGATCGCTCTCCCCACAACTCCACCGACCCCCTCACCTGAGGTGAAGGATCCTGTGCAGAAGCAGCCGCCCACCACAGAGGTTCACCAGATCGAGACTCAACAATCATCTCTGCCTGTCAAGGAGGCTCCCACTACAGTCGTACCTGCTCCCTCGTCAGCGCCGGCCCCATCGCAAGACCCAGCTCCGATCTCAGCGCCAGACGCGTCGCCAGATGACCCTAACGACTTGGTCGACAAGGACGGCAATTGTGCATCATGCGACAAGCCATTTCCCAACGGCGTCATCCCCTGCAGCCAGTTCCCGTACGGCTATGGTGCCATGCCCCTCGGCAACGAGGGCCTCGGAGGCTGGTCTGGCATCCAAGATCCTGGATACCGTGGCGGCGATGGCTTTGACAACATCAGAACCATTGTCAAAGGATCATGTTCGGATGGTTCGTGTTGCACAGAAGGGACTTACTGCTCATATGGATGTCCAAACCCTTATCTCAAGCTGTCATTCCCCAAGAAGCAAGGCAAGACAGGACAGACCGTTGGCGGATTGTATTGCAACGACCAAGGCATGCTGGAGATGGCGGATGGCTCTATCGGCAAGACGCTCTGCGGTAAAGGCTCCAACAAGATGACAGTAAAGGTGCAGAACAAGCTCTCAAAGCCGGTTTCTATCTGCCGCACCGACTATCCGGGTAAGTGTTAAGCTATCCTTCATTATCAGCAAAACTAATTTTTCTAGGAACTGAGTCTATGACCTTCCCACTTACTGTCGGCCCTGGCGAGACGGGCTATCTGGCCAACCCGGATCAGAGCAAGTACTTCTTTTGGGAGGGAAAACCTACGTCTGCCCATTATTACGTCAACAAGCAGGGCGTGCCTGAGAGCGAGGCTTGCACCTGGGGTCAGGACGGTAAGGGTGTTGGCAACTGGTCGCCTACAATCTTCGGCACCTCCTTCGACGACCTCGCCTCCAACGTTGGCTATTCCAGTTTGAAGCAGAACGAGCTGAATTGGAACGAGAAGCTTGACTACTCGATCACATTTACTGGTGACGGTGTCACAAACGCGTGCAAGTACAAGGCATCCACTGGTAGATATGGTCAGGGCGATAAATGGTTCGACAGCAACAAGGATGGCTGCACCGTAGGTTTTCCAGCTTTGAAGCTAAAGCTTGCACTAACATGTGAGTCTTAGGCTGGCATCAAAGAGGGCGGTACTCTCACTCTAGTCCTCACTGATGACTAGTTTCCGCGTGAAACGGATCCGGGTACGGTTCACCTAACTCTCCATCTGTCCGCGTCTCCTAGACTCCGGAACCCGCGATTTCTTGTACCTTTTCACATTTTGGTTCATACTTCACCAGCACTGAATGCTGTTCGGTGGATCTCTGCTTTCTCCTGAAGGACTTGTCGGATCTTGTCCAGATGTATCGGTTCATTTCAGCTGTATCATACTCTTAAGTCTATTTTCGGTTTCACATTTTACTACCGGCGACCGGCGTTAACAGGCCAGCTCTTCCTGGTGATTGGTGGCAAGACAAGCTCAAAGATACAATGGTGGTGTTCTCAGCTCTTGCGTCTTCAGCACGTGCCGGTCTTTTTGGAGATCTCTCACGTTTCGAATTACTGCGTCAATCGATTTACCAGACCTTTCTGCTGGACGTTTCCAGGGCGTTATGCATGGTTCACGGGCTCTACTGCCTCAAATTTCTCTTCAAAACAGTCGGTATATGTTTCCATGATTGCTAGCATGCAGTGACAGCCAAAAAAGAACCTCTCAGATATCGTTCTGTGCATGCACGTGAGCTTGTATCTTATTTAGAGCGTGACTGTATGTCGATTCAAAGAGTAGGAATGTCGAAGCTGCCAACTAGTTCATTGACAAATTATGGGTATCAAAGCTGAACTCCTTTCTATCTAAACCCTATATGCAATATCCGACCCTATGCAGATGCTCCCCACCCCAACTCATCTCTAGTCCTGTGCGATCCCTAGCGCTTTTGCAGTCCGAAACATGTACAACGAAGGAACAAGGGAACAACTCACAAACTGCCTCCCGTATGAGCTTGTCACTCCTGTCAGCTCGCAGCGTTGAAGTTCAAGAACGCGGTTGGATCGTTCATGTCCGAATTCAACTCGACATCTGCATGGAAAGTCGAAAATGCCTCGTGTTCGCTTATACTCGGTCCCCCAAACGCAATCCCATTGTGCCCGCCATGTGTCAAGCAGCCAACACACTCACATCCGTCTCCGCACTGACATGTACCAGTTGCGTCATTGCAGCCTGGAAGAACCATCTCGTTCCAGAAGAACGACGAGGGAGACAGTGTGGGTGTTTCTTCCCCGTTGCTGACGCTTGGGCTATCGGCGACCGGTGTGCTAGCCGCTGGTACTGCCGTAGGGGGTGCCATCTCGAGTTTCAGCTGTGACTCAGTGGGAGTTGGAGCCGCGCTGTCGAGGTATTGGGGCTCGGAAATGGAAGGTGATGAGACGGAGCGTTGACGCCATGGATCTGAGAGGCTGAGGGGTGAATCGGCCATGACAGTGGCGTCTAAGCTGGCCTGAAAGGGCATGTGTGTAGGGTTCGGCAAAGCGTATGATTGCGGAAGGGACGTGAAGCTCACAGCAGAACTTGTCTCGGCGCCAAATCCTGGGTGGTGCGGATAAGTGGGCATGTCGTAGAGAGGGGCTTGTTGGCCTCCGAAGGCACCAGTGTATTGAAACTCGGCCATGAGTCGAACGTACTCCATCATGGTGGCGTTGTTCGGATGGGCCGCGCATCCAAAACAACTGCATCCTTCTCCACAGTGACAGTTGTGCTCGGGATTGTGCTGCGGAATTCGATGACCGATAGCATGATGTGGCAAGGATCCGTGCATAGCTCCGTTCATGGGCATTGCCATCGACTGCTGATAGGCTGCGGCGGCGTGATTGTATATCGGTGCACCGAAGCCGAAAGGCGGTGGTGCCGTTGGAGCTTGTGCTGGGAAGCTTTGGTATTGGGGCGCCCTGAACTGAGGGTGAATCTGGAATTGGAAATGCTGGCCAATGTTATGAGCACCATTTTGTGCGTTGGGGACGTTGTTCGGTTGTGGTTTGCCGGCGCAGCACGACTTGATGGGAGCAGGAGCCACTGCTGTTATTGGCGTTGGTTGTTGTTGCTGCTTTGCTTTATTGCTGCAGCAGCCGCCAGCTTGTGCAACTGGTGGCGGTGCAGGCTTCGGCTTACAACAGCTCGATACCTCCGCTTTTTGTGTAGGTAGCATACGGGGAGTTGAGCTCGCACTTGATGGTGGTGAAGCTTCATTGCTGGCACTTCTCTCGGTCGGTGTGTTGTAGGACGATGTGTCGGTTTCCACATCTTGACTCGCTTTGATGGCCTTTTCTAGCGAGGTAGGATGTACTGCAGTCAATTTCCTTTTATGTTTCGAGATTCGACTGTTGCCGGCCACCGCGACCGATTGTGCTCGCTCTGACGGACAAGCACATTCTGAGGTCTTAGGGATGGTGTAGTTGATAACAATCCGCTCACAGCTACATGAACCGGTAGGATGTGGACAACTACTCAGTGGTCGACCAGGTTTGCGGACCTCAACAAGTACCCGGTCCCGATGATCACACTTTGACGAGCGATGACCTCTGATGCAAGGACCGCTAGTATGAAGTTAGCATTGTGTGCTTGTCGAGAGTCAAGTGAACGAAAAGTATAACCAGCGCCTCAACCAAAAGAACCTTCTTTGCCCACGGATGTCTATCCTGAAGCCATTGCTTGGGTCTTGAGGATAGAGGGCGTACCAGACAAGAGGAACTACTAAACATGACGAAAGAGCTTTGTTGCGCTCACTGGTTGGAGCTCGAGTCGCTGGCAAGACATAGACGTCCAAAAGGAGACGACATAGGGGGTAAACGAAAGAAGCATGCAAAGTTGATATGGAATGAACTGACCAGGCGACCTTCTTGCGTTCTCCGTTGATATCGGCCCACATGATGCGGGGTTAAGACGAGTTTGTCGAAACTTGCTCACTCTACGACGAGTGAACCCGGCGGTGAGCCGAGTAATAGTGAAGTGAGCGGGATTGGTGATTGGAAACGATTGTGTATTCAACTTCGATGCGCACAGCGCACGTGGAGAATATGTTGCAGAGGGGTACAGTGGCGTGTCGCTTGGATGCTGGCGACAGCCTGTGGGCCAGACACGGATCCTGGTTGCACAGCAAAGAGATTGACTGGGCTCGACTATCCAGCGCGTGCCCTGCAGAGACTATACGTTTGCGAGGAAACAAGTGACCGCTAGGGACTGAGTCTGGCCTGTGCAACTCGTGGGGGTCCAATACCCGCGTGGCTGGTGTCTTGCAACCGGAGACCTACCGACGGGTTTCCGCGGGTTTGGTGTTGGACAAGTGCAAGCAGTTGGTGCTGAAGCGAGAGGATTGAACACAACACGACCAGCCAGGAAGTCTCGCTCGCTCGCTCTCTTGTGACGGCGCCAGAGATAAAGAGCCGAAAGCGATCCGTCGCCTGCAGAAGATCAGCCGACGTGGATGTCGTTCACAGTGGTTCACGCCTCGATACCTGCGGCGAAGGGGTGAGCGACAGGCGGTTTTCGAGAGACCCGAGGTTTTTAGCCTCTCGTTGCACGCCTGTTGACTCGGGGTTGCAGCGTTAACGCACGGCTCTCGCTGGCAGTCGTGGGATGAGGTGGTGAAGATGGCGCTAGATGAGCAAGTTTCCTCTCTTTCGGGTTAGTATGCTGAGACCGGACGCTGGATGCTTCAGGCAAGATAGCCTGAGAAGAACGGGACAAGAGTACTGAATGAGCAATGGAAGAAGAGACTGAATATAAGCTGTGACCGAGCATGAGAGATGCTGGTGGAGAAGTGCCCACCCAGAAAGCTGTGCCTCTTGCTCAAATGTGGAAAGCACCAACGGAACGAGTGGAGAGGTACTGCGGCGTCCACCAAGTTTCCAGTCAGGGTCAGCTGCGGGATGCTACCGCCCGGAAAATCATCAGAATCAACCGGCGATCGTCGAGTAGGATGTGCAGTAAACGTACCTGGCGTCTGACGTTGGTATTCCATTGAAGACAGCTTTCTGGAAGGCTACCTGCCTAGGCGAAACACTTGAAGCCAAATTTCAAGCATCTGTGCGCTAGCAGCTCGACGGTTGCATCTCGCAGATCGAGAGGCCACTCTTCTTCCCCGCACGAAGTGCACCGGGATAATTTAAGATGTGTGAGGAGTCGCGCCTTCAATTTGTTCAACCGCTCTTCGGTCAGCACGTGATAGTGGCTGGTTACAAGGTCTATTCTTGGCATGCGGCTCAGTTGGTGGCGCTGAGATCTTAGCGCTTCGCTCGTTACTCTGGGCGCACACGCACGGTCAAGACGATCCCCTCGTCACGACTTGCTTTACTACAATGGCTTCAGATGACGAGGGAGGCTTGGACCTCTTCCAGGAGCCTGCTGATTATTTCGAACCAGAGAAGGAAGCAACTTTTGCTACCCACCAGTTGCTATCTGGGAAAGAATTTACTGTGCGGTTGGTGGGACACAATCCACTGTGGGTAAGGCTTCAAGATTCTATGTTTTTGAGAAAGACCATGGGCCTTCACTTCGTCACCTTCTTCCCCACATTTACGTTCTGCAAGGTTTCCAAATCTGATATCATTCAAGATGTTGAGACGAAGGCCCAAACTTCTCTGTTTCCAACCACTGTCAACGGCTATCACAGCGCGTTCACTGACGTGTGTAGGGGCATTTTCTGTGGAACGCCGGACGCACAATCTCAGCGTATCTCGAGGAGCATGCGGGAGACTTGGTAGCAGGAAAGACGGTACTCGAACTTGGCGCTGGGGCTGGACTTCCTAGTCTGGTCTGTGCTCTCAATGGAGCCTCACAAGTGGTCGTAACGGACTATCCTGATGCTGATTTGATTGAAAACCTTCGGTACAACATTGATCATTGTGATATGTTACCCACGCCAAGAAGGATCGCTGCAGAGGTCAGCAGATCTCAACACCACATGCATTGTCACTGACTGTTCTAGGGCTATCTGTGGGGTGCATCGACCCAAACAGTGACAAGCCACCTAGACAACGATGGAGGATTCGATGTGCTTATTCTTGCAGATCTTCTTTTCAACCACTCTGAGCACACAAAGCTCATTAAAACGGTGGAGCTGACCTTGAAGAAGTCACCAGGCTCTAAAGCTTACGTATTCTTCACGCCATATCGGCCCTGGCTTTTCGAGAAGGACCTCGCTTTCTTCGACTTGGCTCGTGAGGCTGGATTTAGTGTGACCAAAACACTCGAGAAGGTGTGATGACAAGGACCGTCCGATGAGCTCATGCTGACCCTCATCCAGGTCATGGACAAGGTCATGTTCAAGGAAGATCCCGGAGTGAGTAAATCTAGAGCACGACTCGATAAGCACCTGCTGACCTATTTCTAGGATGAGCTTCTCCGTCGTACAGTCTACGGCTATGAACTCACTTGGTCGAGCTGAGTTTGAAAGCGAGTGGATCAACAACTAAAAGTAAAGTGAGGGCCTTCATTGAGTTGACCCGATAGGTCTTTGAGTGTGGCTAAACCCGCAAAGATTGACACCATGAGCTTGCTCACGACTCCGCCATGACAAATGTGTTTTCTTAGAATCTTTCTGACTTGACATCACTATCAAGCTCGACGTCGGAATTCGGAGAATCTGACTTCTTCTCAAAAACTAAAGCATGGTAAATATCAACATCTAAGAGTGGCGAGTGTGACTGTTGGTCTAACACAGACAGTGAAGACCTCCTAACCCTCCTCCTCTCACCCACATCTGCTCCTTTGACGCTCTTTGAGACTCTAGCCTCAACCTTCGATCCTATGAACCATGAACCGTGAACCATCGCCCGCGTCTCGTGCAGCGATCCTCCACTATTTTCCCCGCTCTCCAATCGTCCGCGACATCTCTGCAATCGTCCCCGCCCTGTTGAACGATACTGAAATCGTGACTACCCTAGCAAAAAACATCGGTTACTACCATGCTCACGATTTCACCTCGGATACAGAGCTCGAGTATCTCCTTACCCAGATCCTTTTCTGTGATGATGAAGAAGGTAAAGTACATCAGAACCTGGATAACCGAGTACATCAACTCTACCATTTCGCAAAGCGCCAGATTGAGCAATATTGCAACATCGTCGTCCCCGCTCACAGGTCGCGCGAGGTGGAAACCCATCAGAGAACGTTGAAGAAGACTGTCCGACACCACAAAAAGAACTGGCGACGCAAGTGTGCAGCAGCCCGTTCGATACTGCCCGAAGAATGACGCATCCCATGGGCTATCCCATTATAATTGTTTGCAAATATGTGCGCACCCACTTCGAGTTCGGAACGTCGATTCTTCAACACAGACTATGAAAGCGGACATAAGTAACTAGCTAGTTTTCCGTAGTTGTCTCGTTTTGCCCAGCATGCTGTCACCCAATCTGTCACTTTCACTGTCAACCAGCTATAGCTGGCCAGTTGGAACCTCTCGCTTGTGTATGGCGTATTTTGATCGTAACGGTGCAAAAGTTCGTGCAAATCCGGGGAGGGTGCGTACATTTTTGCAAGCACCGATATCGTACGGCTGCTCAATCTACGCAGAATTCTCCACGGACGTGAGTGAGATGTACGAATTGCTAGATCCACCAAGTCCGCATTGAGCTCAAGCATGCCGGTCGAGTTATCCCAGCTTGGGTGTGGGATCACGCCGGCCCCGGGTCGTGGTACCGGATAGAAACACAGACCAGCGCGCTCCCAGGATGGCTGAGTCTATGGTCGCAGCGCCGACCTGTGAAGCTGAGGGGTTTCTCGACAACGCGAGTGCCGTTAGAGTCGCTGTGTTTTCAGTCGGACGAAGAAGTTGCCGACGTTACGGCCATGTTGCCACACTTTGCCAATCTTGCGCTGTAGAGCCTGTTCCTTTGACAATGCGAAATCCATCATAAGAGTTTAGCAGATTAAACAGATATTCAAGACTTTAGCACTTTTTTTTTTTTTTTTTTGAAATCCCACCCTGAACTCACAACAACTGTACCAAGACCCACTCCAGCATCGCATATTAACACCTCAAGCCATGCTGCTCACTTTGTCGTTGACATCCCACTGCTAGCAAAAACAAGTCCAGCCCTGGAAGTTCCTTGTGCCAAAGCGGAGATCCCTCAACCGGAAGTTTCCCAACCCTGTTTCACCACAAGCTTTGGAGTAAGCTCTGTGAAACGTGCGCCGTTTCCACATGATCTTCACACGGAAGGGGCAGGCTTAGGAAACACCAAGTGGGGCTGCCGAAAGTCTAAACGCACTTTCGAGTCGGAGTTGCAGGCTGTGTGTCTGGAATTGCTGAGATGGATAGGAGGGAAGTTGGAAATGTCGAAATCGAGGCAGGCATCACAGAATATGGTAGAGAAGAGAATTAATCAACAGATCCAGACTCGCTATATTCACACTACCACGATATTATGTACCATGCGGTTCCCAATCCACCATACTGACTACAACGACAACAAACACTAAAAGAAGGTATGAGTGAGTTGCAGTAAGGAACGGGCATCAACACCTCTAATAGGTAGCTTAGCCCTCTATCAGCTCATATTCTAGATTGTCCAGCAACTACCAAACTTTCGTCCAGCCCATGCACTCCGGTGAGTGAAAGGCTTACTCGGGCTTGCCAAGGATACCGCGGGCCATGTGGCGCTTGCGGAGGTTGTACTCGACGGCACGCTTCTTAGCCTGGGTAGACTGGGTGAAGGCAGCGGAGCCGCCGAAGGGACCGGCAAGAGCGGCGTTCTGCATGCGGACGACGCAGACATTCTGGGCGCCACCGGCGGTACCCTGGCAAGTCATACCCTGGGGCATTTGAACCTGTGATTGTTAGCTTGTGTAGTGAAGATGGCGGTGGATAGAGGCGTACCTTGACGGGGAAGTCCATGACGGCAGCGGCAGAGAGACCACCGATACCGATACCAGGAACGTCCTGGGTGACAGTGGCGGCCTGGAAAGCAGCAGGGTCGGTACCACCGGAGGTGGCATCGATCGCAGCCTTGAGGGGACCAGCACCGTCCTGGTTTACCTGGTGGAAGGTCATGGTGATGGTACCGTCGTCGGCAGTGGTAGGGAGACCAGAAGTGGCACCCTGACCGGCAGCAGCAGCAACACCATTCTCCTTGGTACCCTTGGGGGTCTTGGTTCCAGCAGAAGCAGCAGCACCGCCCTTGCCGCCCTTGCCGCCGGTCAGAGCGTCGAGGAGACCACGCTTGTTGTTGGCAGCGGCAGCAGCGCCACCGGCACCACCAGTGCCCATGAACTTAGCGATGGCAGCACCAGCGTCGACGGGACCGCCACCCTGGGTGCGACCGAGAGCAGAGGCCTTGCCGCCCATCTCCTTAGCACGGATGATGGAGGTATCGGCCTCGGAGCCGGAAAGCGGGTTGCCAGAGTCGCGGGGAGTACCGTCAATGAGAGAAAGACCGGGCATGTTGACACCGTTGGCGCCCTGGACCTGGGTGATGACACCGTGGGCGGAAACGGAGCTGGCAAGAGCAGCGGCGGCGAAGGCGATGGAGTAACGCATTTTGATTGATTGGTTGGAAGAACTTGAAAAGTTATTAAGAGTTGTTGATAAGGAAGGTCTGAAGATTGCTGGTGAGCGTGATAGAGTTTGAGCTGATTAAACAAGCGGCCGGCGCAAGAAAGTAATTAGTATGAAGGAATGGGAAAGTGAGTCTGGAAATGTTGTGGATGTTGATGATTCTCCTGGAGGGTGAGCACCTCGTCTTATATACTGCATTCAGCACCGTTGGGACCACACAAAGCTTAGCCAGGCACAAGCATCCGCTATTGCAAGTTGCCGTGGACTAGACCGTATTGCACTGAATCAGGTTTCCAAACGTTGCGATAGCCATTGTGATACCTGATGCACAGACTCTGAAGGAAGAGCTGAGACGATGCTGGTCGAACGATCTCCCGAGAGACCCACTATGATCGTCTTCACCAGGATACGCACCATGAGTAGATCTTCTCCAGACTCTCAAAAAGGTAGGATCCACAGTGGCATACGGGGATGTGTCGGCAGAAGATTGTCGCGTTTTCGTCCACCGCATTGACGTTTGGCATTTGAGGACTCGAAGTGTATCAGAAGCCAGGCCTCGTTCTATGCTTGGCGATCGAAACAGCGGATTTGAGTCTCATCTTGATCCAAGCGTTCCCGCGGACTGCAATGCATAGGACATGAGTGCCAACCCAAAGCAGTCATCGTGGGCCTTCGATGACGAGGATGACTGCGATGTTGTAAAAACCGTCTGAAGGTCAATGCGGACATGCAAAGGAACATATGCACCCGAGAATTTTTTGGGTCGGCTGGTAACGAGCGTTTCAGCAACGGGGCTTGAAACTGTTCGGGTTGGAATCGGTTGTAGTTAGTGCAGTGCAGCTTGACCGGTCTTCTTGTGACAACCTTCCGACTGTTTCAGGAGCTCCCGAGCACCCTCAGCCATGGTCAAGATTCTTTTTGACAGTTCCCCTCTTACAGAACTGCAGCACTGTAATCTACGGTGAGACTCAGGATCAGAACTCACATCAGCTTGCGACTGCTTCAGAGCGGGTCGGTGAAGCGAGTGCGAGGTTTGGCCGGGGTTGACCTGGCAACGTACCGCATACTGCACGCTCATTCTCATGTTGTTACTCTATCGCAGCGACGTCATTAGGATGTTGGTGCGTCATGGTGGTGAAGAACTCCTGAGGGATGGAGATGGACCGCCACGCCAAGGCACGCTACCGAAGTCAACCTTTCCACGACACAGGATTAACACGTTGCAATGTATCGACACGCCTCATGTCGAACCTGAGCCGCGAAGCCACAAGAAAACAGCGCGAGTGCTGATCTATCCGTTCGAGGTCGTCGTCTAGCTATGGTCGCCGTCACATTGTCAGTGTTCGAGCTGGTCAACACCCAAGAGGATCTCTGATCATGCCCATGAAAACCATGCGCTCAGCGCTTTCTCAAACAGGCAGCGAGAGAAGTAAAAGACATCGATGATGCTGTTAAGAGGCGATAAAAATCCAGAGTTGAGAGGGCAGGAAGTGCTATTGACAAAACCTGGATACAAAGAAAAATTGCCAAAGGCGAGAAAGCACCAGCATGCAATCACCGTGCACAGTAAAACGCTCTTGCATGAGGTTTCCATTGCTCCTTGACGATAGCAATCTGTCAAGCAGTCCTACGAGTTCAGAACAGGTGGTAGCCATACCGTCGCAATCACCCAACATCCCAGTATCTATCGTGCCAGCTCTCTACAGCTCCTTCGACGTGCCTGCTTTCGTCCTCAACTTCGACTTTGTGACAAAATCACAGAAACACTTGTTCATGACGAGCACCAACCCATCACATCAAACTTGACACTTCACAGTTATAAAACAACCAGCAGCACCACCCCACACATCCCCTCTCCCAACCACAAACCAAAGACCATCGACCCTATCTACAGCCAACCAACATCCTCATCCCACCTCGCCCTACTAATCCAGCCGACCGCTCAATGCCTCGGCCCACCGCTTCCCCGCACCCCATCCCAAGCCACGCCCTGGCTAGCACCAACGCGGCTAGCAGCCCACGCAGCCTTGTGCTAGAGAGTACGGGGCAGCGAACCTCGGTCTGGGAAAGCTAGGTACCCATCTTCACGTACTCACAGGCCAGCTGTGATCCGTATCTTGACCCACGACCTCTACTCTACTCTACTCTACTCTCGTCTCGAGCACCTTCGAAGGAATAGCCAGGTGAGTTTCACACAGCGGGAAACCCGCGAGTGGAGAAGAAGCATGCTGATGCTGGTGATGTGGGTGTCAGAAGAGAGGGTAGCTGTTGGTTTACTAAACTCAGTGAGTCGCTAAGATTCACTCGGTCAGAAGCCGGGGTTGAGAGCGGGCCGGGCTTCAGGTATAAGCGCGATTAATCTTGGGGGGCAAAGCCTTTGCGTCGGCTACTAGCAGATCCAGGGTTTTTGTTTATCTATGGGGAAGCGGTTTTTTTTCTGGCTCTTGACTGCATACACTCTACGGCACGGTATCTTGTAAATCTCGTTGCGGCTGGAGAATACCTCGCTGCGTCGGAGAATCAAGTTTGCGCGAAGTCGCCTCGTCGCACGCAGCGCCTCGTTACACGCAGCCTATCGTCACCATGGTCATTCAATCCCGCTGGAACATACCCGTCGCGCCCGTCTCGCTCCCGACCTTCATCTTCGACTCGCCGCACGGCGAGCTGCCCAAGACAGCTGCCTATCTGTCGGCAGTAGAGCCGGACAAGCACTTTCTCTCCCTCGACGACTACCGCCTGTATGCGAAGCGCCTGGCGTCTGGCCTGCGGCGCGCGGGCTTGCAGCCTGGCGAGCGCGTGCTGCTGTTCTCGGGCAACACGCTTTTCTTCCCGTCCGTGATCATGGGCGTCATCATGGCCGAGGGTGTCTTTACGGGCGCAAATCCGACGTACGTTGCGCGCGAGCTGGCATACCAGCTGAAAGACTCGGGCGCCAAGTACCTGATTTGCGCGGAAGCAAGCCTGGACACGGGGCTGGCGGCGGCACTAGAAGTTGGTATGGCGGCGGACCGCGTGTTTATCTTCGACGACGGGACCGCAACGTTTGAGGGCCGCAAGGTGGAGAAGGATACCCAGTTGGGCCGCGTACGGCACTGGACGTCTCTCCTCGATACGGAGCAGAATGGCCATACGTACGCCTGGCCCGATCTCAAGACGCCAGAAGAGCTAGACAGGACGGTGGCGCTCAACTACTCCAGCGGCACCACGGGCGTAGCCAAAGGTGTCATGATCACGCACCGCAACTACGTCGCAAACTGCACGCAGCAGATCTACATGCAAACGCTGTCGCCCAAGTACCAGCAGAGCCTACCCAAGAAGCGGCTGCTGTGCTTCCTGCCCATGTACCACGCCATGGCACAGGCCATATTCTGCGTCAACGCAATCAAGCAGCGCATCCCTGTGTACGTGCTGCAGAAGTTCGACTTCCTGGAGATGCTCACGTACGTGCAAAAGTACGGCATCACGGATCTCGTGCTTGTACCGCCTGTGCTGGTCGCCATGGCCAAGCACCCAGCGACCAAGAAGTTCGACCTCAGCAGCGTCGAGAATGTGAGTAGCGGCGCCGCACCGCTAGGAAGGGAAGCCTCCCAAGAATTTGAAAAGCTGTGGAAGAACGGACAAGTCAACGTCCGGCAAGGATGGGGCATGACCGAAGTAACGTGTGCGGCGACCATGTTCGATCCGTCCAAATACTCAGCGTCCTTCTCCGTGGGCGAGCTGGTGCCCAACTGCGAAGCCAAGATCGTGCTCGACGACGAGGGCAAGGTCGAAGCGCGGCAGGGCGAGCGGGGGGAGATATGGGTGCGAGGGCCGAACGTGATGAAGGGGTACTGGAACAAGCCTGACGCTACCGAGGGGACGTTTGGGCCGGGGAGGTGGTTGAAGACGGGGGACGTAGCTTATGTGGATGAGGAAGGGAACTTCTTCATTGTGGATCGCAAGAAGGAGCTCATCAAGGTCAAGGGGCTGCAGGTTGCGCCGGCGGAGCTGGAGGCCATGTTGCTGGATCATCCGGAAGTGCAGGACGCGGCTGTTATCGGCGTGCCTCAGTGAGTTGGCCTGTTGAATGTTGCTTGAGAGCTGGATGCTGACTGTGCGCAGCAATGGCGATGAAGCGCCGAGGGCGTATATCGTGCCTCAGAATCCCGACAAAGCCACGCCTGAGCTCGCCGAAGCTATCAGGTCGTGGCTTACAGAGCGCGTGTCGAGACATAAGCGGCTGGAGGGTGGTGTGCATTTCATTGATGCGGTGCCTAAGAATCCAGTAAGTTGCCGATTCGTCGAGGTGCAGATGAAAAGCTAATCAAGTGACAGTCTGGGAAGATTCAGAGGAAGCTATTGAGGGAGCAGGCTGCGCTTGCGGATACGAAGGCTAAGTTGTAGCGGATGCATTTTGACAGCAGACACTTGAATTCTGAATTGAATGTCATGGCATTTGGCGCTGCGCTGTGTGCCGTGTGCAATCCCTTCTTCGTTAGACGGTCATGCTGCCTTGTTTATATCTGTGTGTGTTGTGTGCTGTGTGTGCTGTGTGTGCTGTGTGCAATCCCTTCTTCGTTAGACGGTCATGCTGCCTTGTTTATATCTGTGTGTGTTGTGTGCTGTGTGTGCTGTGTGTGCTGTGCGTGCTGTGTGTGCTGTGTGTGCTGTGTGTGCTGTGTGTGCTGTGTGTGCTGTGTGTGCTGTGTGTGCTGTGTGCAATCCCTTCTTCGTTAGACGGTCATGCTGCCTCGTTCACATGCTACCGCTGCTGTCAGTGCTGCACACGTCTGTTGCTGGAAAAGAAGCCGCAGCGTCGAAATTGAATGCCATGTCATTGCGTGTCCGGCCGCCGAGGTATATACATGCAGCAGGCTCTGCGTCTCGCCGTGCCGTGATGTCCCATTTTTTTTGTTTCTAGTTGCTTCGCGCTCCATTCTTGGCTGCCCTCAGCTCGTCCATCTTGGCGACGCGCACCTTGAACTCCTCATACTGGCACTTCTCGTAGGTGTGGCGCTCGTTCTGCGGACGGTTAGTGATGCCCTGTGCCGTGGTCTGGGGCCGCAGTGGTCGGGTACCTCGCACTTCCACGGCAGGTAGTACTCGTCGTGCCGGCAGCGGTTCAGGGGGATCAGGAGGTGTGCGCACGAGTCCCTGTAGGCGAGCGGCAGACGGGCAGCGCTCATCTCCTCGCGGGTGGCCTCTGTGCACAGCGTCAGTGTCGAGCTCCCGGCGGGCATTGCGGCCAATCGGCGGGCGGTGGTTGTCAGCACGCACTCTGGTCGCTGAGGCCGACAGCATTCTTTATCGATTCGGTGACGGTCATGGTGGGTGCGGGTGTGGGGGCGCGGCAGTGGCGGGCGAAGAGGGTGCGGGCGGTGCGGTGCGGTGAATGTCGTCGGTCGTCGGTCGTCGGTCGTCGGTCGGCTGGGGCCAGCGAGGGCTTGGCGGGGCCAGCGACGGGACAGGGACAGGGACACGCGTCGACTTCACCGCGTCGGCGCGAGATCAGCTGCTTCTCCACGCGACGCCCGACCCTGACGAGCGACGCTCCACATCCGCCACTTCCCCCCGCCGGACGCAGCCAGACGTTGCCAGACGTTGCCAGCCGTGCTGTGCCCCGGCCAGCGCCACGATGCCGCCGCTGCCCGACGGCAAGGTCTACTCGGCGACGTACAGCAACGTGCCCGTGTACGAGGTCAACGTCAACGGCAACCATGTGATGCGCCGGCGCGCCGACGACTGGATCAACGCAACGCACATCCTCAAGGTGGCCGACTACGACAAGCCCGCGCGCACGCGCATCCTCGAGCGCGAGGTGCAGAAGGGCGTGCACGAGAAGGTCCAGGGCGGGTACGGCAAGTACCAGGGCACCTGGATCCCCCTCGACGACGGCCGTCTGCTGGCCGAGCGCAACGGCGTGCTCGACAAGATGCGCGCCATCCTCGACTACCTCCCCGGCGACCGCAGCCCTCCGCCGGCGCCCAAGCACGCCACGGCCGCCTCGAACCGCATGAAGCCCCCGCGACAGAGCGCCGCCGCCGCCAGGGCCGCCAAGAGCGCGACCGCGGCTGCGAATGCCATTGCGAGCGCCAATGCCGCCCAGAAGCACGTCTACTCGCTCGAGTCGATCCAGTCGTTCGTCGGCGCCCACTCGCACGCCAGCGACGACCCCTACGACACCCACTCGCAGCTGCCCTCGCACGCGCACTCGCACGCGCACTCGCACTCGCACTCGCACTCGCACTCCCACTCGCACGTGTTCCGCGACGACACCCCCGACAACGAGACGGTCGTGTCCGAGTCGATGCTCGGCGACCACGACCTGCTCGACGCTGCCCACTACTCGGCCGACAGCCGCAAGCGCAAGCGCGGCATGGACCAGATGTCGCTGCTCGACCAGCAGCACCAGATCTGGGCCGACCAGCTGCTCGACTACTTCATGCTGCTCGACCACAAGGACGCCTACTCGTGGCCCGAGCCGCCGCCGGGCATCAACCTCGACCGCCCCATTGACGAAAAGGGCCACGCCGCCATGCACTGGGCCGCCGCCATGGGCGACGTCGCCGTCGTCAAGGAGCTGATCCACCGCGGCGCCCGCATCGACTGCCTCTCCAACAACCTCGAGACGCCGCTGATGCGCGCCGTCATGTTCACAAACAACTTCGACAAGGAGACCATGCCCTCCATGGTCAAGATCTTCCAGCAGACCGTCCACCGCACCGACTGGTTTGGCTCCACCGTCTTCCACCACATCGCCGCCACCACCAGCTCCTCCAACAAGTACGTCTGCGCCCGCTGGTACCTCGACTGCATCATCAACAAGCTCTCCGAGACCTGGATCCCCGACGAGGTCACGCGCCTGCTCAACGCCGCCGACCAGAACGGCGACACCGCCATCATGATCGCCGCCCGCAACGGCGCCCGCAAGTGCGTCCGCTCCCTCCTCGGCCGCAACGTCAGCGTCGACGTGCCCAACAAGAAGGGCGAGACGGCCGACGACCTGATCCGCGACCTCAACTCGCGCCGCCGCATGCACGGCCGTCCGCGGCAACCATCCTCGAGTCCCTTTGCACCGCCGCCTGAACACCGTCTCAACGGCTTTGGACGGGACCTCGAAGGCGGGCCTTTGCTGCCCGTCCAGCTGCCCAACGCCAGGGCAGAGCGCTCACCACCCCACCAATACCGCAGCCAAACAGCATCCCACCTCATGACCAAAGTCGCGCCTACACTACTGGAAAAATGCGAAGAGCTAGCCCTGGCCTATGAGTCCGAACTGCAAGAAAAAGAAGCCGAGTCTTTTGACGCCTCGCGCGTCGTCAAGCGGCGACAGGCCGAGCTCGAAGCCGTGCGCAAGCAGGTCAGCGAGCTGGAGAACCGCGTGCTGGATCTCGACGACGAAGACGTCGACACACGGCAAGAAGACGAGCTGAGCCAGCTAGTAGCCGAAGCCGAAAGCCTGCTCGAAATCGAGCAAAAAGCCGAACTGCGCCGTTTGCTCTCGGCCACGCCCCAGCAGGCCGCCTCGACCTCGACCTCGACCTCGACCTCGACCTCGGACGACGCACACGACAAGCTCCGCCTCGCGCTGCTGCTCTACCGCGCCCAGCTCGAGCGCAGAGACCTGGTTCGCGCCGTCGTCGCCAACCTCAGCGTTGCCGGCATGAGCGAGCGACAGGGCGTCTACAAGGGCCTCATCGCAAAGGCCCTCGGCGAGCGCGAGGAAGACGTCGAGTCCATGCTGCCCGAGATCCTGCGCGAGCTCGAGGAGGCGCAGACCCAGGAGCGCGCCGAGGGGCTGGAGACGAGTCCGCTGTGAAGCACGCACTCGTGCGCACACCCGTCGTGCAGAGTGTGGCTTTGTTGCGTTTTTCCTTTCCCACTTCATCCTCTTGCTGCTGTCGCTGCTGTTGTTGTTGTCGTTGTTGTCGTTGTTATTCCTGATGCAAGCTTGTTCGTCTACTTTCTGATTCCCCACGTGTGGTGTTTTTGAGTCGGGAGTTTTCTGGCCATGCACAAAGGCATGGCCGTGTCTTTTATTTGTTTGTGGGTTGGTTGGGGGCGTGTTGGGGGGTTGGCCAACAGTGGGACTAGCATTCTACCTATTCCGTGTTCCTGAATGAATCGAATGCGAGGGTTTGCATTCGGTGCCTACGCGCACACACGCTACTTTACTGCTCTGTTCCATGTTCCGTGTGCTGTGTTTTGCTCGTCTTGGTCAATCGATCAATCAATCAATCAATCAGTCAAACGGCACCCTACGCAGCCCCCGCGCGCCGCCTTTCCTCTCCTCCCCCTCGGCGCCCACCGCAGCCGGAACGCGGATGCCGCAGCAGTCCCCCCACCCGACGGCAGCATGGACGTGGCGCTTTCCCGCCTCGTCCGTAAACACCTTGACCTCCCCGCCCTCGGGCTCGTCCTCTTCGCCAGGGACGCCCGCGTCGTGCTCGGTGCTCATGCCGTCCACGGCCGGGACCAGGCTGCCGAAGAGGAAATGCTGCATGACGGGCAGCTTCTCCAGGATCTCCTTGACGAACATCTTGCGCATGCCGCCCTCGATCTTGGCCCAGTTCCTGCTGGCCGAGATGTCGTCGAGCATCGGGCTGTGCCATCGCAGCCCCTCGACGTTCTTCACGCTGTTGACGAACTGGATCTGGTTGAGGTACATGTACTCCCCGCCCTCCTCCTCGAGCACAAGCGCGTTGTGGATGCTCTTGGGCGTGATGTAGGCGTGGTGCAGCAGCTGGCTTGCCCCGAAGAGGAACGGCAGGAACTGGTAGTCGTCCAGCCCCCACACGCCGTGCGAGCCTGCGGGCTCGAGGTAGTATGCGCCTTGGATGCGGCGCATGAGGCGGAGGTAGGCGGGCAGTACGACGAGGGCGAGCGCGGGGAAGGTGGATGGCGGGAGGAGCGAGAGCCGATTGAGGCACAGCAGCCAGAGGAAGAAGTTGAGCTCGTGGCCGGAGCCGTAGTCGATGCGGCGCTTGTTGCCGAACGAGTTGAGCAGGTAGGCCGAGACTTCATCGACTTGTTGGGGGTCGGTGAGGCCCAGCTCGGCGTGCCATGATGGGAGCGCTTCCTCGACTTTGTCCAGGAAAGTGCGGAAGACGGGGTTGCCGAAGCGCGAGCCGGTGTCTTCGGGCGGACAGTCTTCCTGAATCTTCTCTGCTTCTTGTAGAATCCGCAGTATCTTGCCGAGTGTGTCGGTGATGTCGCTGTCTCGCACGCTGGACACGGCGCGGTCCTGCACGCTATCGGCAATGGAGAAGACAAAGGCCTGCACGAGCGTGCATGTTGGGCTTTTGAGGAAGAGCTGGTGGTCCTCGGGGCTTAGTATTCGGCGCGAGGGATGCGTGTAGGCGTGCGAGGAGAGGTCTGGAGGTGGCGCGAGCGCAGGTGTTGGCGGGGGCGGGGCAGACGGCGGTTCGCGTGCGATGGAGGTGCGTTTTCGGGGGATGAGTTTGGGCAGTTTGGCGCTGAGATCTGGCGACGGCGAGGCTGGTGGTGGTGAGGTCGGTGTTGACGTTGTTGCTGGCATCGTGGTTGTTGATAGTTGGTGGTGCAGCTGAAGCGCGAGGTCAACGATCGCCCTAGTGTAGACATCCTGAAGCGCCTCCCTAGGACAACACAGGCTTACAGTGTGATTTGGATCATTCAACATTCTAATGATATCTAAAGACTGTACTGTTACAGTTGCTAGAATCGAAGTTGTTTCTAGCATGGTAGTTGTCGATGGTCCGTAAAACAACTAAATGTACAAGCTTCACCTTGATTCTAACATTCAAACACTCATCCTCAGACACAATCACAATCTGCTCTACTGTTACTTGATTCGATACTGTTTCTATGTATCCAGAATTAGAACCTACAGTCAGAAATGGTCTATAAGACGTCCAACTAAATGGATGGACAGATACAAAGGTAGATGGATGTATAGTAACGCATACATGTAACAAATGCACTCTAGCGAGTCAATCCACCAAGATCAGTCCAGTCCAGCCAGGCCAGCACCGTGCAACCAGCGCCGCCAAATGCATCGAAACAACGAGCCAAACCATCTAAAACGCCAAAACACCCAAACCGCAAGTCTACGCAACCCTTTAAAAATAAGGAATGAAGAGGTTCAATCATCCATGTCACTAGGACTCTCCTCCAGCTTGTGCCGGCGCTCCTCATCCATTTCTTTGTAGGTAGCCCATGACAGCAGCAGAAAGGCGCCGATAATGAGCAGGCCACCGAGGACGGCGGCGGAAGTGAGGGGCGAGTTGAGGGGGGGAGGGAGGAGCTGGTCGACAAGGGCGACGATGAAGATGGTGAGGAGGGCGGCGACCGAGGAGAGGACGGGGCTGGTGAGGGAGATGAGGACGAGGAAGGAGCCGGAGAAGGCTGTGGGGTGTTAGCACGGGCATTGTAGTAGGTGGAGGTGGTTAGTTGGTGTAAGAAAGAAAGGAAGGAAGGAAGGAAGGAAAACAAGATTCCTTGGAAGCAAAGACAGAGTTGTTGGGTAGGTGTTGTAGGGTGTGGAGGGGGTGGACGTACTGGCGTTGGCTAGGACGGAAATGGCCATCATCCAGGCCTGCTCGCCGTGCGGCAGCTCAAAGGTCTCCCAGCCCGTGTAGTGCAGGATGGGGAGGGGGATCCACAGGACGCACAGGGTGAAGGCGCCGATCAGACTGCCAAAGGTGTTTGCGAAGATCATGCCCTTGTTGGGGCTGGCGCCCTCGGGCGGGCAGGCCAGGCGCTTGTACAGGACCTCGTACAGGCCGTAGAGGACGCTGCCGACGCCGATGACGAGGTTGCCAAACGCGCGGTTCTCGGCCTCGTGGGAGGGCGGGGCGTTTTCGCCGCCTGCGCCGCCGCCGGACTTGCTGCCGTGCTTTGCGGGGGAGGTGTCGCCGTACGCGACGACGAAGACGCCGGCGACGGCAATGGCGACGGCGAGGAGCTTGGAGAGGCGGACCTTGTCGTGCAGGATGGGGATGCTGAAGGCGTAGGCGAAGAAGGCGGAGCAGTTGTAGATGGCGGTCAGGTCCGAGGCGGTGGTCTGGTTGACGGCGACGTACCAGCTGCCGCCGGCGAGGGTGAGGGCGCAGGTGATGAAGGCCGTCATCTTGAGCATGTAGCGCACGGGGCTGGCGAGCGACTGGCGCGGGGTGGGGTGCAGGGTCTGGTGCTGGACCATCAGGGCCGTGTGGCGCAGCAGCTGGGTGTGGCGGCGCCAGAAGGTCGCCCACGGCTGGTCGCGGTTCTGCACGCGCAGCAGGGCGAGCTGGACGGGCCAGAGGACGACCCACGAGCCGTGCGTCATGTACAGCATGCAGTAGGGCTTCTCCCACTTGAGCTCGTGCTGGATGTACACCGCCGTCTCCGTCTGCACCGTGAAGCTGACGAGGCTGAGGACGAGGAAGATGGCGGCGTACGTGTACTTGCGGCGCGTCTCGAGCTTGGCCTGGGTGACGGGGTCGCGCTCGTGGAGGCGGTGGGCGCCGTGCGAGCGCCCGTCGGCGCCCTCGTCGTCGCTCTTGCGGCCCAGCAGCGGCGCGTCGTGGCCGTCGGCGCGTGCGTGATCCAGCGAGCGTCTCAGGTCGGACGGCATGGCCGCGTCGTGCTCATCCCAGTCGTCCAAGTCGTCGTACGCTTTCGGGCGTTTCTTGCGGAGGGGAATGGACTCGGGCATGGACGCGCTGGGCGGGGGAGGCCGCTCTTATACGGAGCGTTGCGACGGACAGCCGACAGGGACAGAGGGGTGGGTGGGACCGCTGCAGGGAGCTAGACTCTAGTCGTACCGTCGTGGCTGCTGATGTGGGAGGCAGTGATCTGGCATCAAGCACCGAGTCCGACTAGGTATGCCATAGGTACCTACCGCTCCACCGCTCAGGGTCCAATCGCCGCCGCCTCTTCCGCGCTACGCTCTGTACGCGTACGAAGACTCCCCTGCAATCTCACTTGACCTCCCCTCCTCTCGCCTCTTCTCACCTCACCTCACCTCCTCTCGCCTCTTCTCACCTCACCTCACCTCCTCTCGCCTCTTCTCACCTCACCTCACATCCCCTTCCTCACCCAACTCGACTTTTTCCATGTTGCAGAGTCCAATCCGCTGTGCGTCCCAAATACAGGCTAGCCTGCGTGGTTGGCGTCATCTGCGCCTAACCGGCAACGTGCTCCACGCGCTGCTGTCGTGGGGTACCTCCAGATGACCTGCTGCCACGCCTGACTCGTGCACTGCCCGCCCAGCCCGGACAGCCCGGACAGGCGCAGTTGGTATTGGTCTTGAAGAGAGGTGCTCTCGTGCTTGTCTTGTGGTAGTTGTGAAATCATGCTCTACCTTGTCTTTGTAGTAGTTGTGAAATCATGCTCTACACTTGTTGAGTAGCAGTCTTCAAAACAAAGCTCTTATATTCTCCTTAGCAGCCGTCTTTAGAGCCATACGCTTATATCCATCTTGGCAGTCTTCAAAACAATGCTCTTATACCCATCTTAGCAGCCGTCTTTAGGGACGCTCTTATTTCCATCCTGACATTCTCCAAAGCAACGCCCTCAACTCATCTCGACCTACAGCAGCAAGCCCAGCCAAGCCAAAGCCAAAGCCAGCCAACCAACCAACCAACCAACCAACCATCCCCCTCTCCACCACCCCCACCACTCCCAGCCGCTAGCTCTCGAACCCCATGGGTCCCGCGGCGAGAACGACGACCAGACTACTCACAATCAAGCCGCCCGCCACGACGGAAACCAGCAGGATGCTCCCCCGCGAGGCTGGGAACTTGCCGCGGATGACGTAGTGCTGCGCCTCGAAGTAGCGGTGGAAGCCAAGCAGCAGCATCAGCATGGAGATGCCGATGAAGGTCGCCCCGAGCGGTTTGCCCAGGTGGCGCAGGCGGTGCAGAGACGCTGGATGTGCGTCTGTGGTGGGAGGGCAAGGGGAAGAGGGAGAGGTGTCGGTGTCGGTGTCGGAAGAGGTGGTGTCTGATCGCAGCGACGAGTTGAGGCGGAAGAGCTGCGTGATTGCGATGCCGATGCTGGCAAAGGAGAGGCTTGTTCGGAGCCAGGCGAGGAAGGTTCGTTCTGTGTGTAGCGTTGGCTGTGTGCTCCTCTCGTTTCAAAAAAGCACAGCCCGAGGGAAGACCTACCCAACGCCAGATGATCCCGCGCAACGCTTCCCTTGTTTTCCAACTCTACGCTCCCCCACGCCTCCCAGAAGCCGCTCCACCGCCCTGCTGCCCCCCGCCGTGCACTCCCCGTGCGCTGCTGCGCTGCGCCTCTCTCCACGGTCCTTGTAGTGCCTTCTTGCGGCGCAGCATCCTTTGCATTCGCAATCGCCTTGGCCTTCGCTATAGACGGCGCAGCGTCGCGCGTCATGGAGTGGTAGTCTGTAGGAGGCGGGGCGGTGGACGTGATTGGTGTGGCTTCCGTGTTGCGGTGTCGCGAGCCGGTCGATGTCGATGTGGATAGGGACGGCATATCTTCTCTTTCCCTTTCTCTTTCTCTTTCCCCTTCTCCTTCTCTTTCTCCTTCTCCTTCTCTTTCTCCTTCTCCTTCTCTTTCTCCTTCTCCTTCTCTTTCTCCTTCTCCTTCTCCTTCTCCTTCTCCTTCTCCTTCTCCTTCTCCTTCTCCTTGTCGCGAAAGTGGTTTCTTCAGTATAGACCGCACCGAACCAACTGCCTCGCTTCTCGGTCTCGATTTCGGTCTCGATCTCGGTCTCGAATTCGGTCTCGATCTCAATCCCCAATCACCAGCGTCGTCACGTTGGCTGCCGCTGCCGTTGCTGTCGACGTTCCCGTGTACGTGCACGCGCGTGTCGTCGGGAGTGCGGCGTGCGGCGTGCGGCGTGCGGCGTGCATGGGCGCACCACGGGTGGAGGAGCGAACACTGCCGTGGCGGCATCAGCTAGGTTCGGAGGCAGCGGCTCATCAGCCAGAGGCAGCAGCGTCGAGAGCCCGGTCTGTGTCTGGCCGTGCCGCCGTGCGTCCGTGGCGGGCGATTCGAGCGGGAGAAGAGGCGCCGCGCGGGCTTACGGGTAGCGCGAGTGCGTGATCCCGTGCGCCGTTGATGCCACTTTGCTTGGGCGGAGCGGAGGGAACTGACCTAGGTAGGGCCGCGGGGGTCTGCTACCTGCCGGCTGGACTGTGCAAGCCAGCGAGAGGTGAGAGGTGAGCTTGGAATGGTAGGGGGAGATGCCTTGAAAGCACCCCCACCTCGGCCATGCATCTCAACACAGGTGAAGCTAGCCGCTCTTGTAGGGTGAACTTCTTCACTGTCTTCATCAAGGCACTTCTCTCTACGTATATGTGGAATATAAAATCATTTCATAGTCACCAACTCATGCAGTCTATATAGTTGGCACCACTAGATACAATAACCGTTTAACCCATCTACCTATCTAAGCCATCCACAGCCCCCAGCTAGATGTATAAGTGAAGCCATCATCACGACACTTTTTCTTAGTTGTATAGAGGGCAATAATCAATAGAGTGTGAATATTCAAGGGAGCATGCTAATTCGTAATCTATCGTTGCGGTGCTTCTTGCCGGCAAGCTGGGACAGAAGGGCGCAATGGAATGAATGGTGGTACATGGCGTCGACGCGGAATAAGCGACGATGGGGCCCAGGATGAACGCCAATGGAAAAACGCCGATCCATGACCGCCGCAGCGATTCTTTCTTTGTGACAAGACAGTCTGTCTTGATGACCAAATCTCCTTGTCAACACTATTTCGATGACCCAATCTCCTTCTCGGCACTACCTCGATGACCCAATCTCCTCTTGAGTAACAAAATCGACGTCTGAATGAGTCCAGTCGAGTCACTCATTGTAGTGATAGACCTGGGCGCTTGTTAATCACGTCCAGGACGATGGAGAAGAGGCCGACTTACCAAGTAGTTGGGCAGACCGTAGCTCTCCCAGTTCAGACGGGCGGCCATCTTGGCAAAGCCTTCGGTCTCGATGAGGTGGTAAAAGGCAAACGGGGGGAACATGGCTCCGTCGCGGTGCACCTCGGCCTTGACCAGCAGGGTTGCGCCGCCGACGCCGTCGAGCTTGACCTTTGCGCCCGCGTCGGCCGAGGCGTCGTACATGTAGGCCATCAGGCTGCGGTACGTGGCCATGTCGGCGTAGCCCTCGAGCAAAATGTCGTCCTTGCCCATCTTGGCGCCCAGCTCCTTTGCGGTGGAGCTGTCGATCCAGTTGTTGAAGTCGTAGGGGCGCTGGTCCATGGCCTTTTTGTCGTCGTTGTAGTAGCGCTGGAAGCAGTTGGGGGCGATGATGGGCACGTCGTAGGCGGTGAGGTCCTGGATGAGCGAGGGCGGGGTCTCGACGACGTCGGCGTCGATCCAGAGAACCCACGAGGTGGTGGGGCCCAGGGTGGTGAAGAGCAGCGAGTTGCGGGCCTTGGCCATGGCGGCACGGCGGGCCTTTTGGTTGTGCATCTTGTGGCGCTCGGCCTCATCCTGGGACTGCAGGGGAATCTCCGTGTCCTGGCGCAGGATGGAGACGGCGGCAAAGCGCTTGGCCTTGGGGCCGGACTGGGTGTTTGTGACGTGGGCCTGCAGGGCGGCATAGGCGGCGTTGCCCTCCTTGGTCTTGGGGATGATGAAGCCGAGGGAGATGAGGTGGTGGGGGTAGGAGAGCTTCAGCAGGTTGTCCCAGTAGGCGTTGTAGAAGCGGGCCATGGGGGTGAGGATCAGGACGGACTCTTCGTTCTCCATGGGGGTGCGCGAGGTGGTGATGTTGTTCATGTAGTAGTGCACGACGGGCGGGACGGCGTGGGGAGCGTTCGGCTTGGACTTGCGGAAGGGCAGCGAGGGCGGGGACAAGGGGCTCGAGGCGGTATCGGCGGCGCCCGTCTTCCTGGCCAGCGAGGGGACATCAGGGCCGGAGAAGAAGAAGACGAGGAAGCCGAGGCAGAGG
This sequence comes from Ascochyta rabiei, assembly GCF_004011695.2. Classification (NCBI taxonomy): domain Eukaryota; kingdom Fungi; phylum Ascomycota; class Dothideomycetes; order Pleosporales; family Didymellaceae; genus Ascochyta; species Ascochyta rabiei. Next base: position 768,014 of record NC_082417.1, read on the forward strand.
ATGGCGGCGAGGACGAGGGTGATGGGATTCGAGCGGCGGAACGAGCGAGACATGGCGGTGGGCGGTGGGCGGTGGGCGAGGAAACGGGCGGACCGTGGGTGGCCAGGGAGTTGCAGTCGTCTATGGGAGGTGCATCAGAGTCGAGCGGCGGGCGTGGTCAGGGGGGAGGCGGAGGTGGAGGCAGAGGCCAAGGTGGAGGTGCAGGTTTTGAGGTGGAGGTGGTGGTGGAGGTGGAGGTGGAGGTGGAGGTGGTGGTGGAGGTGGAGGCAGAGGCCAAGGTCGAGGTCGAGGTCGAGGTTCACGATTCAAGATGCAGGATGGGGCGCGCAATGTGGCCGCTCGGCGACGTGTCAGGGCTGCTGGACAGGCAGGGGAGCGCTTCGCTCAGCGGCGGTCGGGCGTCGGGGGCGGGGGTGGGAGGGGGATACGGCTGGAGGGCGCCCTCAACAATTGCTCGCACGGCCGAAGTCAGGAGTGGCTGCTCGCAGGAGAGGGTGCGGCGCCCTTGCGTGGTGTCGCGACGAGAATCGTGCTTAGGTAACCCTGGGGGACCGGGGGAGCTCTGCATGCTGCGGACCTTATGGACCGCCGCCGGGTTGCTGCCACACGACGGACGCCATGCCCTCGCGCCCATAGCCCTCGCGCCCATTGCCCTCCCACCCACTGCCCTCGCGCCCATAGCCCTCCCGCCCACTGCCCTCCCACCCACTGCCCTCCCACCCACTGCCCTCCTGGCCCTCCCACCCTCTGCCCTCCTGGCCCTCCCACCCTCTGCCCTCCTGGCCCTCCCACCCACTGCCCTCCTTGCCCCCCCCCGATGGCGCTCCTGGCCGCACGAGCATGCCGGCTCCTGCGCGCCCCCCACGGCCCGTGGCCTTGTCTGCAGCGCCCGGCCTCGACAGTAGCAGCGCGCTCGCATGCCGCTGACGCCGAAAACAAAAACAAAAACAAAAACACAAACACAAACACAAACACGGCAAGCGCAGACGCGCCCAAGATACGCTACACCTACAAGAAGCTCGCCCTCGTCCAACACAAGCAGCCGCAGCGACAACGCGCCCGACGCGCCCGACGCGCCCGCCACCCACTCACCCCGGCCTACCACGACAGCGACATCGTCCCAGCCGACAGCGCCATCCTCATACCCGCCTCGGCCACGGCCACTGTGCGTGCACCCGCACCTCCCCGCTGGCTGCACTGACCATGCCAGCAGCCCCGGCACTTTGTCGACAAGATCGAGCCCCTCGACGCGGCCCTCGTCGCCAAGCGCAACCTCGTCGTCTTCCTCGTCACCCCGTCCTTCGCCCCCTGGCTTCTCGACGACGCCGTGTTCCTGGAGAAGGCCCTGGGCCAGCTGTACAGCAACATCAGCGCCCCGACCCCCGTAGCACATGCCATCTGCGCCGTCGTCGACAAGCTGCCCGCCGCCACCCCCCTCCGCGGCCACGACGTGTTCCGCCAAGTCGGGACTCGCGCTGCCGGCCCGCCGGTCAACGAGACGGGCTTCGAGGGCATCGCCTACCTTGCCCTCCCCGCCAAAGCAGAGCTCTCGGCCCTGCCACAGCTGCCTGCCGAGCTGGCCTGCATCGACTTCCTCGCCCATACACACACCCAGTCCAAAGGAAGGCGCACCGACAGGATCCGCGTCCCACTGGCCAACACCGTCTTCCACACCGGCGAGTCCACCACCCTGATCAAATCCACGTGGGAGAGGCGCTCCCATGGCTCCGCTTTCCAGAGGAGAACGCGCGTCGTGCGTAACGCAGCTGCCATCAATCTATCTGCAGAGGACCCCAAGCTCGCACATCCCCCGCCCACCCACATCTTCCAGGAAGCCTCCGCGTTGAGCATCCCTCTGGTGCCCTTGACCTCTCCGCGCCAGGTCGATGGACACATGGGCAACATCATCCGGGGCCTCGTCCGCCCGGATGGCTCCAAGATGACAGCGTCTACAGAACTAGAGCAGGTCGTCCCTCGCTACTTCAACGCTCGAGCTGAGCCAGCGCAAGCCACTTCGGCTTGGGCTTTAGTAATACCCAACGCCAAGGCCCAATGGGCCACGACGAAAACGAGGGAATGGCTACATTCCGACTCGGCCGCTTCCGCCGGCAGCGAGGCGCCAGACCCTGCCAACCACCTGCCACGATCGCCGCAAGAAGAAGAGACACTGGAATCCTGGGAGGCGTTTTGGCAAAAAGACCCGCCGCTCTGGAGCCTCTCCATTCAGAAGCTGATTGCAATGGGCGCCCGCTTACACAAGGTTCTCAGTGGTGGGGGCGGTTGGGGTAAGAAGGCTGGCTTGCTGTCCCTGGATCCAGTGCCTCTCGGCGCGCCCGTGCCACACAAGAAGACGTCAGAGGGGGGCGAGGCGGATGGGTTTGACAGTGTAAGCGACTTCTCCACAGCCCTCAAGCCCGTAGTCCAAGACGGAGATTTCATCCAGTTCTTCATCTCTCCCACCGTCGCCCGAACCCAGCACGTTTCCACGTTCCAACACCTGAAGAGTCTGGAACAATCAGCCCCAAGGCATGCATGGAGCTGGGAGTTTGGCGTGGTCCCGAGCACAGTGGACTCGATGCCGGGAGGGTCATGGCAGCACACCACATCAGCTTCCGAAGACATGGTCGTCTTCCGAGGCAGCTTCGGTGCCCTCACAGAAGGAAGTCTCACGCTGATGCGCGGTCTCGGAGCGGATCCAAAGACCGGGCTTGCCCAGCCCTTGGGGGCGACTTCGATCGATGTGCCTTTCTCGCGCTGGTCGGGCATCAGACTGCTTCCAAAGGAATCGCGGGCAAAAGAAGAAGCAGGTTCGAACACCGAGCCAAAGGCGAACATCGATGTAGGCAACCCGTCGTAGAGCCAAATATCCTTCCAACTATCTAATGGCTCATGTAGTCCATACATGATGCTCCGATCCTGACCATCTCATCTCAACCTGTCATTGCCACTGCTTCTTTGCCGTTTCGTACGAGTCGGAGACCACAGAACAATCAAGCACCAACTGCCAATCACCCCACTACGCGCGCAAAAAGCACTTCTGCCAAGCTGAGAGATGTAAACGTGACGAAGCAGCTCAAACAGGGCCACGTACGATTTGACTTTGCTGCACCACACACCTTGGAAGCGAAAGCCAAACGAGAACCCACATCTAAACTCACGTCTTCCACCTCAACTCAGCCAGAAGAACGCCGCCCACTCCTCCGGAACATAGTGTCCAGCGAGCCCGACCGATTTGTAGTGCGGAAGCTCATCATCAATAGGGAGACCACAGGATCAACGCGCAATAAACCCCGAGACAAAGATTCAGTGCCTGCGGCAGCCATGCACAAAGAAAGGCTAGGAAAAGGCAAGGAGACACCCAAGGCGCGAACAGAAAAGAAAGGCGGTCACTTGACCATACGAAGGGTTCTCGCAGCAGCACCCTCCCATGCCGACACAAAGACGGACAAGGCGAAGCCAAGTGCTGATGAGGTGGTTGAAAGAACAAGGGTATCGGGCAAGATCCTCGCGAGGCTGACCGAGCAGCTGAAACTCATCACCGGCTTGAAGGGAAGCGATCTGGACGCCCTGGGTCGGTGGCGGCAGCGGAGCAAGACACGAAGCACCTCGACGCCAGCGCTACGCAGCCACAGGAGAAGAAACCTCGTAAGGCGAGTCAGTCCAAAAGCGAAGGATGGACAGACGCCAGGCCTCACCCTATCAGCGTCCGATTCGCAACCAGCACCTACCCCAGGACCTTCGGCTACATCCAACCTCACCCCCCGCCAACGCATAACAGCAGCCCACCGATCCCCCCACGGCCTCGACTTCACAATGCGCTCCATCCCCCTCTTCACACACGCAGCACGCCCCTCCACCACCGCAGACCTAGCCCACGCCCTGGGCACTGTGCACGCCCGCCTCCGCGCCATCATCCACCGCACCCGCCTGCTGAACCTCCGCCTCTCGACGCTCCTCCCCGGCACACCCACCCCCATCACCAAACACGCCTCCAAGCCCCTTGGGCCGCAGCGCCCCACACCGAGGTCCTTGTACCCGCAGTCCCGCCACGCGACGCGCCGCGGTACACGTGCGGTGAGGAAGATCGCCACGAGGCCGCTGGCGCTGAAAATGAGGCCCGACGGTGCACGTGCGCCGCTGGCAGCGGAGACTAGGCGGAGGGGAGGAGGACGCATGCGCGTGAAGAAGTTTGAGACGGTGGGGTTGAGGGTGCGGAGGTTGAGGAGGGAGAGCAAGAGGGTTTTGGAGGACGAGGTTGCCGAGTGGTTGGGTGGTGGTGGTGGTGGTGTGTAGATTATGTGGTCTACAGGTACGCATCTCATCGCGTTATAGAAGCGATGACAATCATCCCATTCCGCTTCAACCAACACATACAGTTCCCATCCGCAGTACTGGGCACTCGCAACAATACACACCTCCCCGCTCCAGAAGCTTTGTCAATAGCCCTGGCCGTTCAGCGGCCCAAAGCCCGTGTCCGTGTACAGGCTGCCGCCCTGCGGAATCCAGCCGCCAAAGTTGTCGTTGATGTCGTTCCACAGGTACAGATCGCCGTTTTGGAAGGCGGCGGAGAAGTCGCCCATGGCGGGAGGAGAAAAGGTCGATTGCTCGCCCATGGGCGGATTCGCGGCTTGCGGCAGGCCGCCAGGCGCCCACGCGTACAGATTGGCAATGTTCAGGTTCGAGCCCGGCTGTGGCGGCGGCTGTGGCGGTTGCGAGAGGTGTCGCTCAAGAGCTGACACGGACTGCGTCGGCGGAGCAGTCTCCTGTTGTGGCTTTCGACCTCTTCCGTCTCCGAAGTGGACGGGAGATCGGGCCCCGCTTGTGTTGGTTGCACTTGCATCCCTGGCCTTTCTCCGCTTGAGATGCCGCTCTTCGCGCCGCCACTCCAGGTACTCTTCGCGCCAGCATATCAGCTTCGTCTCCAGGATGAACGTCCAGTGACTCGGCATGCGGCACTTCTGGGGCCCGATGGCTTCTGATGTCTTCCTGACGACGGTTTGAAGGTAATGGTCGACTTTCAGGCTCTGCGAGTCAAGGATCTCGCCCATCTCGGGATCAGTGCCAACAGCGTAGTCTGCCTTCATAAGGACCACAAGTGCGTATATGGCCCTGACGAATATGAGGTTCGGTGCTTTCTGCAGAGTGTCGTTAGGAATCTCTACGAAACATTCTAGTATGGCGTGTGCTTCAATGATGCATTTCGTGGTGGCGTTGATCTGGAGTGGTGAGCGAGACAAAAGTGACTCGGGCTGCACTGAATCATCGTCGAGCGCAGGTAGAGTGAGATGTCGGTTCCTGAATTCCGTCACGTCGTAACGTCCGCCGTCCATGCCAAACTCCCACATCGAGAGCATATCTGTATGGAGTCATCAGTGGTTGCTCACTATGCCAACTAATCATTGGACTGACTCACTTTGATGGTATTCCATTGTCAGCGTCAGCGTCAAGACTTCTTTCGGAACGGACTTCTTCCAATCATGCATCCTACGCTCGAAGATGCGCAGAATCATCTGCATGCGCAGCTCGGAAAGACTAAAGCTGGTGCTTGCATCGTCGAAACCGAAGGCTGTGTTCGCTTCATCTGCGATACGCTGCAATTTCAGCCATGCCAAGGTTCGTTGGTCGGCTTGCAATGGCGACTTCTCGAGCATGTTCAAGCACTCCTCCATCCAACTGTTGAACAGAAGTATGTTGGGTCGCTTCAATCGCATCGAAAAACCTGCACACACAACGTACAAGTACAAAACCGTGCGACAGTGCTCGAGTAGCTCTTCAGGAGAAGATATCTTTTGAAGAGACCGAATCGCTCGTTTCGGCAGTTGCTCGTGCGTTCGTGGCTTCGATGCAAGCCCCAGCTCTAGTGCCATACTGGCCGCCATGTTCACCCACTGGTAGATCTGTAGCTGTCCTGGGGTCTTCGGTGGCGAGTAGAATGCTACTGTAACAAGAAGTGCTTGGATGGTCTGCACAGACTTCTCTCCATTGATGAAGGCAGTTCGCGCGTACAGATACACTGCTTCTTCGTGGAGTACATCCGAGAGCGCCGAGCCTTTCGAATGCGCTGCTGCCGCCATAACGGCATAGAACAGAGACGGCTTCTTCTCTCTGAGCTGTGCCGCTGTCCAGTCTTTGGCGATGTATATGCCTGGGCTTGCTGCGACCAATTCGTTGCGCCATATGCTGAGTAACTCTTCTGCAAGCTCTTGGGTGATCACGCCACGATCAATGATGTCATCAACAGGGCCGAGCAAGTCTTTGGGGCCACAGTTGTTTCCAGGGGCTACTGTTGGTGACTTTTGAGGAGGCGCGCCCGCAGAAGGCCAATGATGTGTGAATGTTGACGTTGCGGTCGTTGTGCTTCCATGTCTCTGAGAGCCTAGAGGGGATGTTTCTTCTGCGCCGATGTTCCTCTCGTCTGATTCCTCATCCATGGATTCGTGGTCACTCGCGCCAGAAGGCGACTGATTACTGCCCGTTATGAGAGACTGCATCTTCTTGATCTCTTTCTCTAGTTCTGCAACCCGCACATCAGTTCTCTTTCGCTGACGCCTCTTGACAGGCGCAGCGAAGACACATGTCCTGCCAGCTTTCGCGCATCGTTGGCATTGATTTGAGTCCGGGTCTGGGTTTGCCAAACACCGAACCTTTGACGTCCGACAGGCCTCGCACGCTCTGTTCAGCGCTTGATCCGGCTTCTTGGACTGGTCGCTGTCAGGTCTGTTCGTGGGATGGTTGAGCATTGCCAAAAGGTTCCCAGCTCCTTCTTGTTCGGGAGACCGTGTGATTTGATGCGACATTTTCTTCAAACGAACAAATATGCAGTGCTATGTGGTGGTATTGCGCCTGAACGCCACTGAGATTAGACCCTATGTCTTTGGATTTGCTGTCACATTGTAGGCCTCGGAGTTGAAACATGCGCAGGACCTCTGTAGAGTGGTGCACCAGAGATAGATAGCCGTCCCTTTCGCTGAATGCTATTGCTGGCTGTGAAGCTGAGGGGACCGGTAACCGCGATTGAAGAAGTCGTGAGGTAGTTGTAATTGTTGGATGTTGCTGACTGAATGACGCGGACAGTAAGAGTGTTCAAATCGAACTGACTAGCCCGATTCGGCGGGGATTGACAGATCCACCCGTGCGCCCGCAGCGCCTTGGCCATCTTCAGCCTCACGGTCGGGCAACGACACCAAGCTACAGCGGCTGATGGGTTTGCGATGTCTCTACTGATCATACGTGAGTCTCAGTGTTCCTGACTCATGTCCACAGACATACTTGCACGACACTTGACATGCAAGCTTTTCCGAACATAGGTTGACTGCAATCAGGAAAACGATTCGAAAAGAGATACTGGAAGAATTTGCTGGACAGACGTCTGGCTGGCACGTCAAGAACAAGAGTCTACGGAACGGAACCAGAGTGAAAGTTGGAAAACACCTTCACGACGTGAGAGCGTGATCGCAGTTCATACACAGCGCGGTTCTCCGTCGGAAAACGAAGCGCGTCCAATCACCAGGTCTATAAATAATCAAACAAAGTAGCATGAGCCAGTCAAGGATCAATATGTACTTCACAGGGTGTACTAGTGCGATCAAGTCTCAATTCATGCCGGCCCTCTTTGCACGACAATCTTTCGACACGATTTTTCGTTGACGAAGACTTCGGTCTTCAGCCAAAAAATAAAAAGGGTATGTCGGTACACAGGGTTCACGAGACGCAGCTAATAATCGTAGTGGCAGTGTGGTATTATGCTATATTCATGGATATCGAGCTCGCAGGCATCGAGAGACAGAACACAAGCCTTTCTCTAGGCAACATGCGCCAGCTTAGCACAGCCAGAACCAGAACTTTTCAAGAGCGTTTCTGGGGAGCTGCTCCGGCCAGACCTCAGCGTCAAGAGCAGCTTTGCCAGACCAAATGTCGGCCTCGGCAGGGTTGACCATCTTTGAGCGCTTGAAAATCTTCCAGAAGGCGAACAACAGGACGAAGATGGGGATACCGACGTAAGCAGTGAAGAAGGAGGTAAGCTGGTCGGAGCCCCAACCACCCTTTGTCTGGGTGAACACCTTGAAACCGTTGAAGATGATGATCAAACCGAAGTAGACGAAGGCGACCCAGGCGGTGTATGGCTGCCACTTGCTCTTGAAGACCAAAGTGTTGCGGTCAACGCCCTGGGCGATGAGTGCCTTGCGGAAACGAGTGTAGGTGTAGCAGACAGAGCACCAGGTGAAGAGCTGGGCAATGGTGGTCAAGTTCTGGAACCACAGGAAGACGGTGTTGGCACCGGTGGACACGCTCATGTAGGTGAGCAGACTGATGGAAGCGGTGATCGCGACGCAGTAGTAAGGAACACCACTCTTGGAGCACTTCAACAGAAACTTGGGGGCTTGGCCGTTCTGGGCAACAGCGAACAAGTAACGCGAACCACTGTACAGGAAAGCATTGCCAGACGAGGTCGCAGAGGTAAGAATGACCGCGTTGATGATGTGGGGCAGAGCTGGGATACCAGCATTCTTCATGGCGATGACCCATGGCGAGCTCTGAGCGCCCTTGGCGTTCTCGTCAGTGAGCGCAGGATCGTTGCTGGAAACAGTGACACCGATCATGAAGGATCCGAGGACGTAGAAGAACAGGATACGCCAGAAGACACGACGAACGGCCTTGGGAATGTTCTTGCGAGGGTTGACGGCTTCACCGGCAGCAACGGCAACCATCTCAACACCACCATAAGAGAAGGCGGCGTTGACAAGAGTAGACCACAGACCAGTGAAGCGACCAGTGGCGCCAGTACCGACGTATTCCTTCATCGCGCCCTCCTTCCAGTACCTGAAGCCACGACGGTCGTGGTCAGGCGCACCACCGAGCATGATAACAAGGGCGACAGTGAGCAGGCCCAAAATGGTGATAATCTTGATCGACGCGAAGACGAACTCGGCTTCACCATAGATGCCGACGGCAAAGATGTTGAGGCCCACGATGATTACGATGATGATTGTGATCCACACAGCAGGTGAGACTTTGCCTTCTTGATCCCAGAAGTTGATAACAAGTGCGGCAGCAGAGATCTCAGCACACAGAGTAATGGCATTTTGGTACCAGTTGTTCCATCTAATCTACTGTCAGCCAGAGCAACGTCACATAGATGAGCAAAGACTTACCCGACAGCGAAGCCAAGAGCAGGATCCGTGTAGCGAGCGCAGTACTGAGGAATGGCACCAGGAAGAGGAAGCCAAGTAGCCATCTCGCCGAGACACTGCATCATTCCAAAGACAGCGCAACCGGTGATGGTGTAACCAAGAAGGACAGAAAGAGGACCAGCGTTGGCAAAAGCAGTGGCAATACCGAGGAAGAGACCAGTACCGATGGTACCGCCAAGAGCGATGAACTGGATGTGTCGCGACTTGAGGCCGCGCTCGACGTATCCGTACTGCTCAGCTGTCTGTAGGTCACCGTACAGATCGGCGGCTTCGCCAATGTTGTTGCCCTTCTCATGGATGATATCCTTGACACCGTGGTCGGTTGATGCGTCCACGCCAATGGTGTACTGGTCCTTCTCGTCGGCGGTCGACATCGTAAAGAAGATGCTCGTGGCTGTGACTGAGGGGTGCTGACTGGTGCGGGTGGACCCGAAACGAGAGCTGCGAACAGAGAAAGACTGGCGCAAAGGCGCGAAATGAAAGTCAAGTCTGATGCTCCTTGGGACACTACCCTGCGAACGGGAGCACAAGTGCTATCTTATACCTTGGACTTGCCACGGTATCACCACCCTAAACGCAGTCGTGTCGCCTTCTCGATCCTAGGCAAAACAGGTGCACGGTCTCGACACCACAGCAGTCTACAGCCTAGGTAGTAACGGCGTAGATTGGTGGCGTGGCTAGGAGGGCCGAGATTGGACATCTCGAGCAAATGGTCGCTGCCCCAGAATCTCGGACACGCCGGTTTGCACCATTCGGCCGTCAATTACCCAAAACTCGCAAGGCGCTCTGCAGGTGCTTGATAAGGGTGGACCAAGCAGAGCCGGGGCCAAGGGCCCTAAGCAACTCGCGCAGCCGACGTGGGGTTCTCCGCACATGCTTGGTTCCACTTGAATACGCTCGGGACCTCGTGGAACTGACGCTCGGCCGCCCTTCAGCTTATCGGATCTGATCGTGATCAAGCGGAAAGCGCCCATCGAGGCCGTCGAGCTTCACTCCAAGTACGGAAAATCGGTGTGAAGTTGCAGTTGTCGGCCTCGCTAGCAGTTGCAAATTGGCTTCGACACAAGCCTCCGCAAGAGTGCTCGGCACCCTGGGAAATGGTCTGGGCGTTTTAGGCAGGTAGAAGATCCTCCGCACCACTGGCGATGCGCGGCAGTCAGCTGTCACTATCAATTGGCCCCATGGTTGCATGAATGCTTCGGTCAGCCACCCTGATAAGGTACTCTTCTGGAACGTCAGATCATTAGTGTTAAATTGTCACCAGGGTTCGCAGTACGATAACCGCCACCAGCGCATGCAGCCATCAAGCGCAGCCGCGACAAAGTCAGCACGACTGGAGATATTCAGAAGGCAGACCGTGGCTTGGTGTCGCGTGAGATGTGCCATGACGGCAGCGAATGATTGGCTTCAGCCAGCAACAAGGGCTCAGTTCTCCCTGCAACCTTACAATATCCCTTCAACAACGCTCCTGCCTTGTTGGAAGCGGCGATATTAATAGCAACTTGTTGCGTTCGGTCCTTTACAACCCAATCTGCTGTTATGGACGACCGAGCGGTACAGCTTTGTGGTGCTCATCATCACGAGCGCACGCATTAAGCGCGAATGATGCTCAGAAAGTGCGAGCGATTAACGGTAACGCGCAGCGCCGATCGAAGCCTGTCAGGAACGTAGCATATACGATTGGTCTCTCGAAGACGTTCGTTGAACGTGTGTTCCGCTGCAAGGGTACAGATGCCTAGCTTGCCTAGCTTACCTAGCTTGAATGCATTCTCCTTCAAGCAGTGAGATGGTTTCTGTTATCTTCACCACTCGCACTACCGGTAACACGCTCAAATCTGAACTCAGATTCAATACACAGCATGTCGCCATCAGGTCCCAATCGTCTTTCGAGATCGGTAAGCAGTACGGACCGCAACTACCCATGACTTGTGAATTGTTGGGCGGTAGGACATTGGTCGAACGATCAAAAGTGTTGAGCGTACAGCACCACCGATGCATCTAATCTTGCTCCACCGTTGTATGTGAAGCTGGCGCGAGATCTCGTCCATGTCAAGCCCACAAAGTGTCGTAACCATTTGAAACTGGCACACATATCGCCTGAATGAGTTGCAATGGCTTTGTTAGGCGTTTGAGGCGCGTATCGCAGTAACCGTTCTCGCTCTTCCACCCGTATCTGCATGTTGCCACGGCTACCGTGTCCGTGCGCGTGATGCGCACCCCCATCAAAACGCGTCAAAATCCTTAACCCCATAACTCAACCCCACAATGTCGCTAGACGCTGCCCTTGAAGAGCTAGGTGCTCTAAAGCCTAGAGAGTAATTTAGCTGCTTAGTAATCATAAAAAAGTATAGTGTTAGATGGTTAATGTTAACACATTAGTATAAGGTAAATACTGCGTTAACTACTATTAAGAATACTAACTAGTGATAATTAACACTATAATAGAAGATAGAGCTAATTAAGTATATAAAAGAGCTTACTAGGTATTACTTACTATCTATAAGAGAGATAATCTAAAATTTTACATTACTAATTGCTTAAAATCTAGTTTTTAAGAGCTGGTTATGTGCTTTATTAACTAGTATTCTATCTATCTTTGTTAAATAAAAGGTATTAGAAAAATAGGTTAGGCGATATACCTGCTAAGAAACTGTGTAAAGGCCCCTACTACAACCTAGATAAGACAAAAATCACCCTTACATAGAACAACAACAGAACATTAATACATTATTATTAACTTATTACTATTACTATCTAATCTAATAATTAAGAGTCTTACTACTGCTATAATAAGCGCTAATAACAAGCAAAATAGCAACTAGCTAAAGCTAGAGGGACGTAATAGTTATTCTTACAAACTTAAGTAAATACATCCTCTAGTATTACTAACTTAAGATATAATATAAAGCTCTAGAGATCTAGAATATTATAAACCTAGAAGGTAACACTTAACTACGCGTAAAGCCTAATAAACTGTAACCTCTACTTATCTTAGAATAAAAACTAGCCTCTACTCTAAGGAGTACTTAGACATCCTCCTTAATCTAAAAATAGGAGGTAATACACGCGTAACTATATAAGAATTAAATAACCCTATTAATACCTTTATAGTAATAACTAATACCCTAATATAATACCTAGAACTCTTAGTAGAAAGAAAGGAAGTATATAATAGCAACGCGTAAAAATTTAAAATAATTTTTAACTTATATAAAATATATAAGTAAAAATAATAAAATAAATAGAATTATATAGCTGTAATAATAAAATACTTAAATACTATAGTTAGCCCTTATCTATAAGTAAGCTACTTTAACAAATACAGCACTCTGCAGACCTAGATTATAAATGTCTAGGCAGTAGTAGGAGTAGATCTTAATAATAAGATTAGAAGGGTATAAGAAAGGTACTATAAAGCACTAAAGCCTATAAGAGTCCTGTAAAATTAGGAACTATAGCTTACTAAATATAACTAAGCTTTAACTTATATAGAAGCCCTTAAAATAGGAGATATAATATAGAGTAAGCTAGTTATAGATAACTTCCTAAAAGTAGTCTTAAAAATTACTCTAGTATAGATAGCAACATTTACTAGTATAGGAAGTAACTAAAGTAATATAGAAAGAAGATAGATAATAAAACTCTTCTATAAGTATATAAGCCTAGCCTATCTAATATAAGGCAGAATAGAAAGCACCTTTATAACAGATAGTGGAGCCTTTATAGTAAGTAGTAAATCTAACTTAAATATATAAAGGGACGCCTTTAGTGTGTAAATTAGAGCGCTATCTGTAGCCTTAAACTAAAGGCAATTAAAGCGTAAAATAAAAACGTCTAGTAATAAGTCTAAGTAATTCTAAAGAAGGAATGTAGTAGAAGCTGTAGACGTATTGTGGGTAAGAATATTACTTAATGCAAGAAGGTGGTTGTCTTCGATAGCGAGCCCTAATGGCTCGCTGAGATCATCTGATATACCCTCCCAACAATCAGGTGCCTCTAATCCCTAATGGCCCTTTAAGCCCTTGCCAGTTAACACCCCTAATAATCACGTGCACCTAAACCCTAATAGCCTTCTAAGCCCTTACTAGTTAGCCTTGTACTTTTACTCTACGACACATCTCCTCCACCCTAAGAGCTTAGTCCCCTTAAGCCTACGCCTGCCTCTACCTGTTATTCTACCCTTCTGTAACTCCACTATCTATCCTAACAGGAGACCTATTAATATTTGCCTCTAAGCCTCTGTTACGATCCACAGAACACAGAAAGGATGTAAGCTAATTACAGTGCATAGGGCATAGTAAGTACAACAAGTTATTAGGCTTAGCGTAAGCAAACATAACAGCGTTAACACTTAGTAAGAAGCCAAGAATTACGTGATATAATTAGGCTTAGCATAATTAGTACAATTAGTGATTAGTGTAATTAGTAATTAGTAGGATTAGAGATTAGTACAATTAGTAATTAGTGTGATTAGTAACCAGTATAATCAGTAATTAGTGTAATTAGAGGATCCTTAACACTAATCAGCCTATATTACTACTACTATTATTAACTGTAACAGAGCTTAGAGGACTATACTTAGGTAATTAATTAATTTAATCAGTGTCTATATATTTAATGTGTAACGTGTTGCTTAAGTATAAAGGAAATTTAGTTATTACGTAATCTTGCTTACTTAAGCTTTATAGGCGACCCTTAGGAGCTTAGTAGTTAATTATAGAGAAAGGAGACACTTAACAATAATCTGCAAGCTTAATTAGATAGGGGAGCACCCTATTAGTTATCTACAGGCTCGGCTGCGCGACACACCCCCCAGGTAATCCCAGCCAGGATTGCCTGTCTTCTAAGAGCTGCTGCGTAGGTAATCAGGCTCTTAAATTCTTAAACCAGATTTCTAAGCTTGTGGTTAGTAGTTTTAATACTCTCTAGTAGTCTTGGTTTAATTGTAACCTGTTGCTGACTCTAATTGTTCTGCTAAGCGGCTAAAGTAGGTGGTAGACGCTTGTTTAGCTGCAGATTCCTTATTACTAAGCTGCTAAGTATCCTTTTCTATACTTGTTTCTTATAAACCTTATTAGATAAGAGGGATAGTATAGACTAGTAATTGTCTATTTACTATTAAGCTAGTAACGTTGTACTGCCTAGAGAAAGTCGCATTTACTCTTACTTTTACTAGGCGTTTTAGAGATCTATATAACTAGCTTACCTGCTTGTTTTTCTCTGTTTCTTTAACTATCTCTATTAACATAGCCGTAAGTATACCAATTGCTGGTTTTGCGCTCCTTAGACCTACCCCACATGCTTCTTTGTTATTTTGCTAGGTTTGCGTTTCCTCTGTAGTTGTGATAGCTTAGGGGAGCGTCTATTTAAGCTTCCTGTCTTTATTTACCAGCTCTTTTAAGTAGTTTTATTAGCTTTAGCACTTTCTATAGCCTTAAAGGCTTTTTTAGACAGCATCTGTTTAAGCTTCCTGGCCTTGTTTTACTAGCTTTTTTTAGAGGTTTTGCTAACTTTGGCCTATAGAGAGAACCTAAATTTAAGCACCTTGCGCGCACCACCGCTGCTACTGCCGCCCGAGCTGCTGCCTGTGCCGCCAGCGGCTCTGCCGCGCCTGTGCCCACACCTACAACCACAACCATAACCACAACCACAACCACAACCGCGCCTAAGCCTGCGCCTGCAGCTTCAGCTGCTCCTTCTGCTGCTGCTGCTGCTACTGCTGCTGCTGCCGCCCTTACCGCCGCCGCCTCTACAGCCTTGCTGCTGCCGCCGCCACCTTGCGCGCTGCCTGCGCCCCCCCTACCAGCTCGCGACCCGTCGCAGGGCGCTCGCAGGATTATTCCCTGCGAGCGCTGCGTCAACGTGCTTATAGTAAACAGTTTAGTGCCTATGTGCGTTAATTGTGTTAGTAGGCAGGAAAGGCGCTGCTGGCGTTGCGCCTAAGGGCATTTGTGCTGCCCCCTGTAGGTTTTGTTTAAATAGCGCTTGTAAATAGTAGTCTAACAGCTTGTTTAGTAATATCCGCCTTAAGCCCTTTAGGATTAAGCTAGTTAATAAGCTTATTTACTTAGGTAGAGTGACAACTTCTATAAGCAATTATAACTTGTTATTTTTTATTAGCTAACAAGCTTATAGCAGGCAACTGATCTGCGCTGCGCTCTCTGCGTAGTAAAGGGCCTAATTAGGGATAGGTACTTCTTCTAAGTACCCTCCTTAGTTAGGTTAGGTTTTAGAGCTACTAGATACCTATAGGGAGGGGGCTGTCCTCCCTATACATAGTTTAAAGAATTTGCTAAGCCCTGTAGCTGTTAGTTAAGCGCTCGAAAGAGCTGCCACTGGTAGTTACAGGTGCTCTTTTGCCTATTTAAGGAGGGGGTTGTCCTCCCCAGCAATACTACAATCTTCTACCTCTCTCTTAACCTGCTCTTTTTCTATATAATTAATGCTAAACAGGTTTAGGTGTAAGACAAAGCGCTTGTAAGCCTGTCTAGGGAGCGCTTTTGTAAGACTGTTGGCTGGCATCTCGCTCGTTTTAAGGTATGTTACCTAGAGATTTCCCCTAGCGTACTCTTATTTTAACTACATATTCTAGATATCTATATAGCACAGCTAAGTGGTAAGCTACTTACTCTCTTCTACTACTAATTAGATTGTTTGTTAGTTGTTGCAGAAAATCTCCTACAGCACCTCTAAGTCTAGCTAAAGTTCGTGTAGAAACCGTTTAAGAGCTGCTACTTCCTTAGCCACATGCTCTAACGCTAACAACTTTACTTTAGTAGTCAAAGTCGTCACTGTTAATTAACGTGCTGCTTTCTAGATAATTAGACCACTAAAGAGCTACACAATATACCCCTAAGAGGAGTATCTAGTCTCCTAATTGTTAGCAAATAACGCGTCCCTACAGATAAGCAATTAGCTGCCTTAGTAAGCTCCGTACTGTATCCCTAGGTGCTTTGTTTAATAGAGGTAAGCTATAACCTAAGCTGCTGCCTTAAAGTAAGCAGCTTCTAGATTTATAAGATAATAGGACAGCTAAGAGGCGGCATACGCTACATCTGGTTAGATTATAATTGCTGTGTAGAGAATAGATCCCACCTACTCTTAAAACGCTTTAACTTCTTACTTTAACGCTTGCCTGTTATGCTTAAGTAGCTCTTCTATTAGGAAGGGGACTGTTAGGAAGGATCCCTTCTCTACTACTCTAAATTTAGTAGCGAGCTTGTTAATATAGGCGTTGTACGCGAGTGTAATAGTTCTAGCAGTTCTGTTGCGGATAATACGCACTCCTAGAAACTATTCAGCAGCTCTATAGTCTTCTATCTGGTATTTGGCCATTAATAAGCTTATAAGATGCTTTATAGCAGCTTAATTGTCCTTATAATAGGCTAGCAGAATATCGTCTATATAGAATAGTAGCACTATCCAGCGTTTAGCGTTATAGAACAGGTAAGGTTCCTCTTTTAACGCAATTAGGCCAAGCTTCTAGAGAGTGGCTAAGAGCTCTTTGTACTATAGAACTGGCGAATCATATAACCTATATAGAGCCTGTAGAAGTAGGACTACCTTCTTAGGTTTTGTAAAGCTATCTGGCAGCTCGCAGAGCACTTAGGGTTGGTCCTAGCGGCTTGCGTTAAGAAACGCGCCTGCAACGTCATACTGATAGAGCTCTAGGTTAAACTAGGCAGCTATTGCCACTATAGTGCAAAAAGACCTAGAGGCGAGCGTTGTGGCGTAGGTTAAGACAATTAAATCCTTAGCCTGTAGATCTCTGCGTACACAGATCCTTACCTTATATTTAAGGAAGTAACTATCTTAATCTAGCTTATATATAAAGACCTATTTAAGAAGCAGAGGCCTAGCTAAGGCGCTTGCTTGGTCTATTTCTTTCTAGGTTCTCTTTTCTATAAGTGTGGCTATCTCTTTCTTACAAGCCTGGCGAAATAGAGCTCCTAGTAGGTAGTAGGCGAGATCCTTCCATTTCTTTGGCAAAGGTGGGAGCTTGTTACAGTGCGTGCGCTGCTCTAAAGGGATTTTTTCCTTCTTTAAGACAGACGCCGCGAGCACCGCGTAGATAGTAACAAGCTCTCTTCTACTTATACTATATTTGTTCGCATGTTTAAATAGTAGGTAGATAAGCTAGGAGTACCCGTGCTTTCTTATAGAGCTTATTACTAAGTACTGTCCTACTCTATCCTTATAATCATTAGCAGGTTCATTGCGCTCGCAGTTATCTATCCAGCGGCTCTGCCTTGTGGCTGGACCCTAGACTCTTTGTTAATACGAGCGTCTTGTTACTGCCTTATCTGCTCCTGTTGTCCTTTAAGAAGGTATTAGAACAATCAGTAATACAGGTCTTAGTGGATCTTCTTCCTTAAGATCCTTGTTATCTACTAGCGCGCTCCCTTCCTAATTAGGTAAGTGCACTTCCTGTAAGCCATTAGTTAGATTCTCCTCTTTAGGAGCTTCCCTGCCTAAGGCCAGTGGCTCTGGCTCAGGCGTTGGGTCAGGGGATGGGAGGCCTGTTTCTTGGTGTCGTTCTGCACAGATCTCTAGCGGCTTGCTAGCCAAGCTTGCCGCGCGTACAGTCTCTGTCTCAGGAGCTCCTTTATTACTAGACTAGCTATCTAGCAATTAAGATTGCTCCCAAGTGTCACCCCCAAGCTGATGCTTAGAGGACTTGCCAAGCGTTAGGTCTCTGTTAGGGAGCTTGATTGCTTCTCCTGCGTTTGTAATCTCGCCAGGTTCATAGAGGATTTCTACCACCGCCTCTGCTTCTTTAGCGCTTATAGTAGTAGATTTATCTACTCTATTATAAAAGAGCTCCTTATTAAAGGTTACGTTGTGTGTTGTTATAACCTAGTTAATTATAGGGACCTATATCTAATAGATGTTAGATACTTAGTACCCTACAAGGTAGCTGATATGCCCCCTTAGAGTGACTTTAAAGCCCCTCCGATTACGCCTAGCTGCTTGTTCCTTGTTTAAGGGGTAGGCTTGGCAGCTGTAGGCGTAAATCCCGCTCTAATTAGGTCTTAGATCTGCTGTTGCTACCCTTACCTGCTCTAGCTTATACTATTAGAAATACTAAGTAAACTAGAGATTAAGCTCCTTATTTAGGCTCTGTAGCTTGTGTGCGTGTAATAGGCTTATGTTATAGAGCTATGCCGCCGCTACAACAATCTCTAGCTAGAGCTTCTAGGGTAGATTTGCTCCGCTCCTTATCTTGATAGATTTTGTGATTATCTCTTAACTAGCTCTTTCTGCTCCTCTATTCAGCTCGTGTGTGTATAGAGGAGAGGGATCTATATCTATTTCCTAATTAAGCGCCTAGCGCTTATATGCTGAGCTCCCTTTCTATAGAAGTGTTACTATATTATTGTCTTAGCTAATTTTGTAGATTTAGAGCTTATACTAGGTATATACCTAGCTTATAAAGTTTATAAGGACCTGTAAGATCTCTAGTTATGTTTTACCTTATAAAGTAAACACAAAGAGCTTCCTACTATAGTACTCCTTAATTACAAGCGTCTATAATTCGCCTCCTCTGCCTAACAGCATATTAAACAGGTCCTAGCCAACTCTCTAAAACAGTTGTGCTGGTCTCTCTCTCTTTCTCTGTAATATTACTTGCTTAGTGTAGGTTGTTGAGCAAATCTTATAATCTTTTTGGAGCGTCCCGTTGATACGCACGCCGCGCGCCTTTGTTACCAGCGCTTAAAGAGCCTCTAGGCATAGATAACCAGCTTAGGCGTGCCACAGCTGTTTAGGCGAGCTGCGTAGGTAAGATTTATAGGATTGCTTTGTTGTTACTGCGTTAAGGATGGGAGGATAGAGAGAAAGTGGCTTGTATTTAAGGAAAGTAAGGTTGTAAGCGCGCTTGAGAGTAGTACATACAACGCTCCTATTAAGATCTTTAATATATCCTATACAAAGAGAGCTGTCTAGACCTAGGTACCAGACTCCTTTCTCTTAGAGGCGAGCTTCTAAGATTATGTTAACATAGAATCCTTCTATAACTACAACATTCTAAAGGAGCAGGTCCTTAGTGTATAGGCTGCGCTTTCTGTACAGAGCATTCTTAAACAAGTAAGCTCCTTGTCCAGATATAGGGAGCGCCTAGGTACCTGCTTCTACCGTGTTAGTGGGCCCAGCAGGGCGGAAAGATCCAGGTACCAGCCGATTAGCGCTGTTAACTAGGTGCGTAGCAGCTCTATTGTCCAAAATAGTACTATCTATTAATAGATAAGCGTTGAAATCCATAAGGTTATATACCCTAGATCCCACGTTCTCTACTAGATTTGTTATTAATTTTAGATTAATTAGAGCTGCTTAGACGTTGCCAGGAAACTCTACTTTCTTGGTTTAGCTAGTAGCAGCTGAAGTAATAGCTAATAGAGCGTTTGCAGTCTATCTAAGCCGCTCTATTGCCTTTTAGGTTTCCTTGTGCTCTTAGTATTTAAGCCTCTAGCAAGTCTCTTGCTTATTCTTTTTGCTTATCTAAACAGGTGGTAAGGAGCTCCCTCTAACAGCAGTTTTAAGGAAACGGCAATTAGTAGGCTTCTATTTGTGGGTCTTGCCTTTTTATTTACAAGGGCAGACGTATCCTAAGGAGCTGCTGGCGTTGTTCCTAGAGCTCCTGCCCGCGTTATTTTGGCTAGATAGAGCGTCTAAGCGGGTACTAAAGGTTGCGAAAACGCCTAGGTTATCTTTACCTAATCTTATAGTATACTTATACATTAACCTACTAAAGACCCTTAAAACCTAGTCTAGAATAAGCGTTTTAAGCCCTAGGATACTGTCCTAGATAATCCTTTAGCTTATTGTGCGGGCCTACTCTAGGGCGATCTAGTAGCTTAAGGCATCTAAGAAGTCTTGTACAGCAAGCTCCCTAGTAACCTTAGAGAGCTTATATAACTTGGCTTGCATATACAGGTATAACTATTTCTAATACTAATCCTATAGAGCGGCTCGGCCTTACCTAGCAGCTCCTAGGTACTGCCTGTACTCTGCTCTAACCTGGTTTTTGGTGCTTATATCTGTTAGAGCGAGCTCCTCCTTTAGGGCTTGTACAAGCGATTGTAGCATTGTAGTGTTTTAGGTAACAAGCTTCACTATTACTAGTAACAGGATCGCTAGGCTTACCGTGGTATTGACCTAGTTCTAGAGCTTCTGAAGGCGCTCGGCCTTAGCTGCCTACTTGCTCGCTCTTATTTTGTACCTAAGGAGCTCTTAGTTGTAGGTCTTAAGGATCATTAGGCCTGTAGGAGGCTCGTTGGGTTAGACGCTCTGGGCTCGGGTCAATTGAGCCGGCGGTTAGGTGGGGGCAGAGCCTATGATAGGTAGCCTAGGGGCTCCATCGTGCATCCCTGGGGCGTCTTTAGCGTCTAGATCCACTAAATCCCATATGTTACAAAGCTTAGCGTGCCACATAAGTTAAATAAACCAATTAGGCTAATTAGACCTTGATTTAAGTTAATAGGGTCCTGTTAGGATACCTAAGAGAGCTTAAGCATTGTAGTTAACTAGCTTGCCTATAGTAGCGGTCGTAGAGTTAGGATTAAAAAGATAATTAGGCAAAATTAGAGCGGTTAAGTAATGTCTAATAAGCTTGTTGCTGAGTGCGCAGGGAGATCTACTGTGCTTAGGAAGCCAGGCTTATAACTGTAACAGAGCTTAGAGGACTATACTTAGGTAATTAATTAATTTAATTAGTGTCTATATATTTAATATGTAACATGTTGCTTAAGTATAAAGGAAATTTAGTTATTATGTAATCTTGCTTACTTAAGCTTTGTAGGCGACCCTCAGGAGCTTAGTGGTTAATTGTGGAGAAAGGAGCCACTCAACAATAATCCGCAAGCTTAATTAGATAGGGGAGCACCCTATTGGTCATCTATAGGCTCGGCTGCGCGACATTAAAGTATATAGTTACGTAGGAACATAACCCTTATAGTTTATATTTAACCTTATTAATTAAGTTTGTCTTTAGAATCTTAACCTG
This sequence comes from Ascochyta rabiei, assembly GCF_004011695.2. Taxonomy (NCBI): domain Eukaryota; kingdom Fungi; phylum Ascomycota; class Dothideomycetes; order Pleosporales; family Didymellaceae; genus Ascochyta; species Ascochyta rabiei. The sequence goes on from NC_082417.1 coordinate 789,206, forward strand.
CGCTTAAACTAGACAGTCTACTCTGTACTATTCAGTGCACCCTATCTTTACAAGCTTTGCTTAGTTAATAACCCTAACTAATCTACTAGTACTTATCCCTAAGAACTAATAGAATTAGTGCTTATAGTCTTTAACTAAAGTATAACTTTAACATTTTAAACACCCCTAAGATAAGTACTATTAGATTCTATGCTACCTCTAGTAACTCTACGTCTAGCAACATTAATATAGATATAACTATTACTACTAGCAGTATAAATATTAATAAGCCTAACCTTTACTATAGAGATTATAGTAAGCTTAATAACTAGCTTATACAGTAGGACCTCTTCTTTACCTTCTAAGGCAAGAAGGTTTCTAAGGCTAAATAAGTAGTCCTTACGGCTAGCTACATGCGTAGTAAAGCGTTTAACTAGATTAAGCCCTTTATGCAGCAGTACTAAGCTAGCAAGGCCCTAGATAACATAGATAAATAGATAAAAGACTTTAACCTATTTAAAGAAAAGATTAAGCTAATCTTTAGAGTCTCTAATAAACTACATATTACTTAACGTAATATTTAGAAGATTAGACAGGACAAGTTAGCTGCTAACTACGCTGTAGAGTTTAAACAGCTTACTACTAACACTAACTAGGACAACACTACCCTAATTACTATTGTGCTGGTGCACACGGTAACTTCCTTAGTAAGAACTAGGATGCTTAGCTAGTGTACGTAATCTGGCCGGCAGAGGGGTATACGAGACCTTAACAGGAACTATTAAGGTAGGACACCTACAATAATAACTAGAAACACTTACTTATAGAATTTAACTACTATAATACCTGTCTCTTTAACTCCTAATAATAATAATAATAAGTATCCTTTCTAATGTGCCTGCTAACAAGATGCTTTAATACTTATACTAGAACAAAATAGTAACCTAACTAGAGGGCATAGTATAGCAGGCAATATTAAAATTCTGCTACTCTAAAGGCTAGGGTATAGTTTAGGAATTATCCTGTTAACTCTAGACTAGGACGTTATTATCTAAATACCTGCCACTCTAAAGGCTGGGGCACAGCCTAGGAATTATCCTGTTAACTCTGGACTAGGACGTTATTATCTGAATATCTGCTACTCTAAAGGCTAGGGCACGGCCTAGGAATTATCCTGTTAATTCTAGACTAGGACGTTACTATTAGACCTATTATTTAGAAAACAAGCTTAAAATAAGGCAGGCATCTAGTTAACCTAGAAAAGCCTTAGTAAAGGGACTATCTTAGTTAAATTTCTAATGCTTATTATATATATTATCTACATAGTTCCGCTTAGCCCTATTCCTTAGGACCTGCTTAGCCCTATTCCTTAGGGCTTAGGACAAGAGGAACATAAAAGACAGGGACTAAGCTGCTCTAACAGACAGAGTAATTAAGATTACTTTAATTATAAGAAACTATTATCTACTTAATATAATAGACTACTAAGGATTAATGTACACTACTATAGATAACCCTTTAGACTCTATAGAGACACTGTCTTCCCTAACAGAAAATAGCTGTTAGGTCGTTGTTCTAATAAAAGGAAGGTCTATCTAACTTTCCTTTAATAGAAAGAAAGTTATAGAGTTTCTTAATAACTATAACTATATAGCAGAAAATAGAAGGTTAAGTAACAAGTAGAAGGTTAGGGTCCTCCCTAACTACTACTATAATTACTACAGGAGGTTTATTAAACGCCTAAAACCTTACGCTTTAGATAATTAGGTTAAGCTTTAGATTGCTATAAAGGATTACTAGAAAGAATAGGACACTGCTTAACGCATAGGCAATTAAGTGTTCCTTAAAGCCTATGTTAAAGAAACCTCTTAAGCCTTCCCTAGACTATTATACTACTTGTCGCGCAGCCGAGCCTGTAGATAACCAATGGGGTGCTCCCCTATCCAATCGAGCTTGCGGATTATTGTTGAGTGGCTCCTTTCTCCACAATTAACCACCGAGCTCCTGAGGGTCGCCTATAAAGCTTGAGTAAGCGAGATTACGTAATAACCAAATTTCCTTTGTACTTAAGCAACACGTTACACATTAAATATATAGACACTAATTAAATTAATTAATCACCTAAGTATAGTCCTCTAAGCTCTATTACACTACTATACTAACTTTATAGTATATAGTAATATATATTAAAAGAATAATTAAATTCTAACCTCTAAGGAAGGATACTACTTCTTCTTAGGACTGCTAAAGGTTAACAAAGACCTTATCCTCTTTAACATGTAAAACAGGCTAGATATAAAGGATTAATCTTTATTTATACTTAATAATATCTATAATTTTATAAAAAGGGTGTATAAGCAGCGCTAAGGCTTAAAGGAATTAGCGCTTAGAAGGGATAATAAACATACTAAGGAAACCTAGCGCCTTATAAACAGCACTAAGGAGCTAATTAACACTAAGTCTATTATTACCTAGGCTGGGGATTAACTAGCTAGTTAGGGTAGTAAGAGTAAAACACCCTTACCTCCTAGTGTTAATAAAGACGTTAAAGAGCTTATCTAGGCAATAGGCGGATAGAAGTTATCCCTAGCAGAGGTTAGCACCCTTATAAACTCTAACAATTAGATAAGAGAGATCCTTTAGTGTCCTACTAATTATACTTACTTTATTTCTTAAGCAACTAGAGCTAGTGCTACTTAGGAAAGGAATAATAGCTCTTACATTACTAACGCACCTAGGAACGTTAACCTAAGATAAGGAGTAAACTACTCCTAAGGAAGAGAGTACAGTAACTCCTACAACATATATAGAGAGCTAAACTACTAAGCCTATAAGTGTAAATTGTATAGAGTACTTACCTGTATAGGGTAGTACAGTTTTTAACTTAACTAAGACAGTTAACGCAGATACTACTTTAGTCCTGCTTACTATTAAATTAAACCTATCTAAGGATCTATCCTGCCTACTTATTAACTTTAACGTACTCCACGGTCGAGCGGATCACACGATCGAGCGGATCACTCTGCCAAGACCACACCAAACCTCCACCCTACTACGCGATGCCTTAACAACAACACTAATCTACGCCCTTAAGAGAAGCTGCAATACAGCTTGCGCTTTAGGCTATCTAACAAGACGTAACGCTTATACTGTAACGCGCTGCAGCTATATATAACGCACCTTACAGCACACTACACGCTTAATACACAGGACAACCTGCATAAGCTAATTGTACCCCAAATTAACAGAATATAGATTAGACTAAGGAGGACGTGATTGCTAAGTATATCCTTAAGCTAGACGCATAAGGATTTGCCCCTTAGCTGGCTGCTATAGCTAATATAGCTAATTCTTTGCGTGCTAAGCACAATATAGGCTATGTCAGCACAAACTAGCCTAATACGTTTATTAAGCGCTGCCCTGACCTTAAAGTAAAGTTTAATTGCAAGTACAACTACAAGAGAGCCCTCTGTAAGGATCTAGAGGTTATTAGGGGCTAGTTTAGGCTTGTAGCAAATGTTAAAGCTAAGTATAGCATCTAGGATAATAACATATACAACTTTAATAAGACAGGCTTTATAATAGGCTAGATATTAACAGGAGCAGTTGTTATAGGCTTAGAGCGTTAAGGACAACTAAAGGTAGTATAGTAGGGTAACTAGGAGTAGACAACAGTTATATAGGGCATTAACGGCACAGAATAGGCTATTCCACCCTTTATTATCTTTAAAGGCCGCAACTACCTCTCTGCCTGGTACAAAGAGCCTGATCTGCCCTACAACTAGGTTATTAGAGTCTCTAAGAACAGATAGACTACTAACAAGCTTAGTCTAGACTAGTTAAAGCACTTTAATGCCTATACAAAGACGCGCACCTAAGAAGTACACTAGCTACTCCTTATTAATAGCTATAAGAGCTATAACTCTCTTAACTTCTAACAATACTGTAAGGAAGCAAACATTATTATACTATGTATGCCTCTACACTTATTACACCTCTTACAGCTACTAGATATAGGCTGTTTTGCCCCTTTAAAGAAGGTATATAGGCGCTAAGCTAAGGATCTTATACGTAACTACATTACTTATATTACTAAAACTAAGTTCCTACTATGCTTTATAGGCGCCTATAAGGAGACATTTACTTCTAGCAATATCTAAGGAGGCTTCTAAGGCGCTAGAATAGTCCCCTTTAACCTAGAACAGGTTATAATAGGTCTTAATGTCTGCCTACGTACCCTACCGCTACCTACTATAGAAGATAAGCCCTAGCAGTCCTAAACCTTAAGCACTACCCTGCAATTAGGGTCGCAATTAACGCTAGTTTAAGAGAGGATTTAAAGGCATGCAAGCAGCTTACTAACTTTAATAGTTAAGGCCTTTAAAAAGCTTGCTAAAGGCGCAGCTATGGTAGCGCACAAGCTAGTGTTGGCTTAAAGGGAGATTACTAGGCTTTAAGCAGCAAATAAGGCTGCTATGCGACGTAAATCGCATAAAAGAAAGCAGTTATAGCAGGAGAGAGTCCTAACAGCTAAGGAAGGCCTTTATTTAACTACTCTAACAAAATTAGGGCGTGTAGTAATAGTAAGAAGGTAAGGAAGCAAGTACGTGTTAAAGGAGGTAAGGTAACCTAAAGACGCTGTAAAAAGTGCCACAACGTAGGGCATAACTCGCGCACGTGTAAAAAGCCTGTAGAAGGTGTTACTAAATAATATTATATGCTGTACTACTGTATAAAAGGCCAACGTGGGCTAATGCGAGCCATAATAGGGTGGAGGTTTGGTGTGGTCTTGGCAGAGTGATCCGCTCGATCGTGTGATCCGCTCGACCGTGGAGTACGTTATTAGTTAAAACAGAAGATTTAAGAGTACTTTAAAGTTTTACAGAATGTCCTAGACTAGCTGGCCTCTGCAGTTAAGCCTAATCTATTTAAAGGTGTAGACTCTAGGCCTAGAGGGGTAATGTATAGATCTAGGCTAGGCCTAGACATATTAGGAAAGATTATTAGAAGTGTTAGCGCACTAACTATAATAGATAATTATAAGCTAGACTATAAGTTATTACACTCTTTTTAGAACTTCTAAATCCTTAATAATAACTATTAACGTACTCCACGGGTAAGCGGATCAAACAGGTGAGCGGATCACTCTGCCAAGACCACACTAAATTTCTACCCTATTATAGCTCGCATTAGCCCACTTTGGCCTTGTATACAGTAGTGCAGTATATAATATTATTTAGAAACATCTTCTACAGCCTTCTTACATATACGTAAGTTATGTCTAACATTGTAGCACTTTGTACAGCGTCTTTAGGTTACTTCCCCTCCTTTAGCGCGCACTTGCTTCTTTGCCTTCTTACTATTACCACGCGCCCCAAACTCAGTTAGAGTAGTTAATTAAAGGCCTTCCTTAGCTGTTAGGACTCCCTCCTGCTGTAATTGCTTTCTTTTATGCAATTTACGTCGCATAGCAGCCTTATTTGCTGCTTAAAGCCCAGTAATCTCCCTTTGAGCCAACACCAGCTTATGCGCTACTATAGCTGCGCCTTTAGCAAGCTTTTTAAAGGCCTTAACTATTAAAGTTAGTAAGCTGCTTGCATGCCTTTAAATCCTCTCTTGAACCAGCGTTAATTGCGACCCTAATTGCAGGGTAGTGCTTGGGGTTTGGGACTGCTAGGGCTCATCTTCTACAGTAGGTAGCGGTAGGGTACGTAGGCGGACATCAAGACCCATTATGACCTGTTCTGGGTTAAGGGGGACTATTCCAGCGCCTTAGAAGCCTTCTTAGATATTGCTAGAAGTAAATGTCTCCTTATAGGCGTCTATAAAGTATAGTAGGAACTTAGTTTTAGTAATATAAGTAATGTAGTTATATATAAGATTCTTAGCTTAGCGCCTATATGCCTTCTTTAGAGGGGCAAAACAACCTACATCTAGTGGTTGTAAGAGGTAAGATAAGTGTGGAGGCATACACAGTGTAACAATCTTTGCTTCCTTGCAGTATTGTTAGAAGTTAAGGGAGTTATGGCTCTTGTGGCTGTTAATAAGGAGCAGCTGGTGCACTCCTTAGGTGCGCGTCTTTATATAGGCATTAAAGTGCTTTAACTAGTCTAGACCAAGCTTGTTGGTAGTCCATCTGTTCTCAGAGACTCCAATAACCCAGTCATGGGGCAGATTGTCCTCTTTGTACCAGGCAGAGAGGTGGTTGCGGCCTTTAAAGATAATGAAGGGTGGAATAGCCCACCCTGTGCCATTGATGCCCTGTATGACCGTTGTCCACTCTTAATTGCCCTGCTGCACTGCCTTTAGCCGTCCTTAACGCTCTAAGCCTGTAACAACTGCTCCTGTCAATATCTGGCCTATTATAAAGCCTGTCTTATTAAAGTTGTACGTGTTATTGTCCTAGATGCTATACTTAGCTTTGACATTCGCTACAAGCCTAAACCAGCCCCTAATAATCTCTGGATCCTTACAGAGGGCTCTCTTGTAGTCGTACTTGCGATTAAACCTTACTTTAAGGTCAGGGCGGCGCTTAATAAACGTGTTAGGCCAGTTTATGCTAACATGGCCTATATTGCGCTCAGCACGCAAAGAATTAGCCATATTAGCTACAGCAGCTAGCTAAGGGGCAAATCCTTGTGTATCTAGCTTAAGGATGTACTTAGTAATCACGTCCTCCTTAGTCTGGTCTATAATCTGTTGAACTGGCGTACAATTAGCTTGTGCAGGTTGTCCTGTGTATTAAGCGTGTAGTGTGCTGTAAGGCGCGTTATATATAGCTGCAGCGCGTTACATAGTAAGCGTCGCGTCTTGTTTAATTACCTGGAGCGCAAGCTGTATTGCAGCTTCTCTTAAGGGCGTAGATTGATGTTGTTGTTAAGGCATTGCGTGGTAAGGTGGAGGTTTGGTGTGGTCTTGGCAGAGTGATCCGCTCACCCGTTTAATCCGCTTACCTGTGGAGTACGTTACAAAGTTTATAGTCTTAATTAACGTAAGCGGTAAGCGAGTCGCTTAGGCAAGCGAGTTGCTTACCTTTTTAAGCCTTAGACCTTTGCAACACTATAACTCAACACTATAACGTCGTACTGTAGCTTATAGTATGTTAAATTAATCTAATTAGTCTACAGTATCTTTCTTACATATGCGCTTGTTGTGCCCTGCCTTACTACACCTCCTACAGCGTTAAGAACCCTGTCTACCACCACCCGTTCGCATCCTCTCCTTACGCCTCTTAGCCTTAACTAGCGCATCAGCATCCCTACGCTTAACTATCTCCTCCGCTTCTTGCTAAGATAGGGTCCTACTATGCTAGATCTGCTTCTTTTTACGTGTTTTACGCTTAGAAGCAGCTTTATTTACTGCTTAAAGCTTAACTATCTTAGCTGCTATCAGCACCTAGGTATACACTATCATTTCAGCTCCCTTTTAAAACTACTACACTATCTTACAGATTAATTCTGTTAATAAACTTCTGTATTCCCTAATTCTCTTTAATATCAGCGTTAACTAAGCTCTAATTTCAGCAGCGTTGCTTGGTGTTTTAGGTTGCTAGGGGGTAGGCCCTAGTAGAGGTGGTGATGGCGTACAAGGCTTTACTTTAAGCCTTAATAGCACTACCTCTAGGTTATCTGGAACTAAGCCTGTTGCTTAGAAGCTTGATTGAATATTACTAGATAAGAACGCCTTATTAAAAACATAATTAAAGGCAGCTAGGAACGCTTTCTTGTTAATGTGGGTAATGTAACAGTTTGCTAAGATATTAATTTCCTTCTTGTACGCCTGCTTTAATGGGGCAAAACACCCCACATTAAGTGGCTGTAGGATGTAGGAGGTGTAAGGAGGCATATAGAGAGTAATAATCTTACTCTCCTTATACAGATTCTAGAAGGTAAGTAACTTGTAGCTCTTGTAGCCATTAATAATTAGTAGCTAGTGGCTACCTACTGTCTAGGCTGTTATGTGCTGGATAAAGTGCTTTAGCCACTCTAGGCCTAGTTTATTCGTTGTCCAGCCATTCTTACTAACACTAATCTGCTAATCCTTTAGGTTGTAATACTAGGCTTAGTTATAGTTCTTTACTTTAAAGATAATAAAGGGTAGGATAACCTACCCTATAGCATTAATTGCAGCAATTAACGTTGCCTATTTACAGTTGCCAGGCTGGACCTGCAATAGTCTAAGACGCCTCTTAGACGCAGTTACCACCTTAATAGACCCCCTAATACCTATCTAGAAGCTAGTCTTGTTAAAGTTGTAGGTATCTTTGTCTAGGATACTATACTTAGCTTTAACGTTACGTATAAGGTTAAACTAGAGGCTAATAATAGCTAGGTTACTACATAGGACTCTCCAGTAATTGCGCTGTCTATTTACGTAAGACATAATCTTAGGCTTCTAGCGTATAAGGTTCCTGGCCTATTTTTCCCTAACCTAGCTACTGTAACAGGCAGCTAGTAGTTAATTAGCTATTTTACGTACGTAGCTAAGCGTAGGGGTAAAGCCTTACGCGTTAAGCTTCCTTATGTATTGTATAATTGTGTCCTCTTTAACCCTAGTAAGCTAGGATAAGTTAGGATAGGAATTGCGTTGTAAGGTGGTTTTGGCGCGTTGGTTAGAGAGGGTCCTTTAAGGAACGTTATAGATAGCAGCAGCGCGTTACTAGCTTAGCAACGCGTTAGATTTCATAGCTTAGATAGCAAGGACTATCCTATCCTTACAAGAAAGCAATTCGAGATCAGGTTGTTAAGACATTAGATGAAAGGTTAAAGGAGGTGTAATCTTAGTAAAGGTGAGCGACTCGCTTGCCTAAGCGACTCGCTTACCGCTTACGTTACATTAATAATAGGGATATTATACTAGGGGCAATAACGTTAAAGATAGCTCCTCCTTAAACATAGTAACTAGGTTAGACAAGGCACGCAACTGCTAAGTTAATACTATCCTAGAAAGAGCTTAGAGAGCTGCAGTTAGGAAAGGAAGACCTTTAATATTTTAGTAAGCTACAGTTAAGTAAGCATATAATAATGCTAAAGATAAATTAGCAGTAGATATGAAAGACTTATTAGGGTAAAGCCCTTTACTAATAGAGAGTAAGTAAATAATACCTTTTACTAGTTAACCTTATAGTTAGCTGTATGCTATTATTAAACTTCTATTATAAGAAAAGATATTAGAAACTATTCTACTATTAAATTAGCAAAAGAGGAAGTATTTAATAACTTGCTTAGATGATAGAATAGCAGACTTACTTCAACTGTCTAAAAACAAGATTCTAACTGTAGTTCTTTGTTAAGAAGTACAAGAGATTACTATTAGAGACTTAGTCTCCTAGGGTTATATCTAAGCAATGTTCTAGAAGCTTATAAAGGAGTTAGACTCTAACCTAATAGTTAGTAGGAGCATTAACGTGGCGATCCTAGGGGCTAGGGGTTTAAACTAATCAGGAGTTAACAGGTCCTACTAGTTAACTGCTAATTAGCCAGAAATTATAAGGGTCCGCACTAGTGCTAAGTTTAGCGAAAATTACCCTACAATCAAGAACAGCAGGGCTTAATACTTTAATGTTAGATTAGAGAGGAATGCTTATACGAGCTACTAAGTAGAAGCACACAGTAATACATAGGACAATAAAGATCTTCTAAATAAGCTAGCTAAAACTATAGAGACTACTAGGTTACAGAAGCTAGTGTACTAAGATTTACTAACATGCTAGGCTTACATTAGGTTACATGCAGTTAGCTGCTTAATTAATACTAGAGCTTAGATAAATTTAATACAGTTTAGTGCTTCTTAAGCGCTAGGAATAGTGTACAAAGAAATAACACACCTAATAAGAAAAGAGTAGGGTGTTATTACAGCTAATAGTAGTATAGATCTATTTGTGTAAACATTATAGAATGTCCTAGTCTAGATTAGAAAAGTTATAACCTTAACGCACTTTAGACTTATAAGGAACCTAATAAGATTAGTTATCCTTAAAACGCTATAGTGCTTGTTAGTAAGACTAGCTATACAGTACAACGTTTTTAGAAGAACCACATACTATATTATGTCTAATAATAGTAGGAGGAACACTACCTTTATTGCATTAGACCTATCTCCTTACTACTCTACCCTAGTTAAGCATAACTAGGATAAGGAAAAAGTTAGGGGAACTCCTTAATTAGGCTGGGATATTCTAATACTAGTAAAGGCCTAATAACACTAAAGTTCTGTTACTTAGTAGAAGTAAACTACTACTTCCTACGTACAACTATAGATTTAGGAATCTTAAAAGGCCTAAGTAGTTTTATCTTTACACAGAATAATGCTAGCAGCCTCTAATAGATCTCTAAGGGAGGGGACCCTAGGCAGGTACATGCAGATAAGGACTTCCTTATCTTACTATCCTAAATAAACTTATAATTATTAAGGATAAGAGGTTAGTATAATAGAGTTAAAAACTAAGAAGTTAATACACTCTATAAACAAGTAGGAGTAAAGGTTTAACCTGTTAATAATCTACAACCTAATAAACCTATTAAACTTAGTTAAGAAGACTAGAAAAGAGTTGCATATAAACAACAGCAGCTAATACTTAGTTTAAGGCTACATAATATTAGGCCTTTTAATTACTTATTTAAAAGGTAATATGCCCTATTCCTAAGAGGAAAAAGGCTTACTTCCTAGAGAATATAAGATTAAAAGTTTAGCAATACTCTATTCCTAGCAGAAATAGCAGTCTTTAAGGAAATAATCCTAAACAGAGAAGCAGCTATAGCTTTTACTATTTCTAAATCTAGGCAGATTTAGAAGGAGGTTTCTCCTCTATACTAGATTAGGACAATCCTATATAAAGCTTAGCAGGTTAAGACCTTCCCTATTATAAGAGGTCTAGAAGGGGAACTTATTAAGATGGTAAACAAAAGATTAGAATAAGAAATACTTAAGAGATGTAACAGCTAATATAGAAACCTATAGCATTTAGTGTCTAAGAAAGACAGTAGATTCTAGTTTATTAACAACGCTTAATACATAAACAGGGTCTCTATTTAAGATGCAGGAACCCCTCTAACTACAGACAAGTTCTCTAAGAGGTTTGCTAGCTGTAAGATTATATTACTTATAGACTTCTTCTCTAGTTGTAACTAGATAACACTGTATAAAGATAGTAGAGACATAACAGCAGTTATAATACTAATTAGCCTTTTATAATTATATACCCTAGTTTAAGGGGCTACTAACTTAGTAGCTGTCTTCTAAAGAATTATAACAAAGATTCTTAAGGATCACTAGCTAGATACACTTCCTTTCCTTAATAACATTACTAGTAGTAGCCTAAAGACAGATTATAATAGTAAGGAGGCTTTACCTAGTATTAGGTAATATATGCTTAAGCACATCTAGTAACTAGATAAGGTCCTTGCAGATGTAGAAAGAGCTAGGGGCACAGTGTTAGGACTTAAATGCTACTAGGGACACAATTAATTAGGGGTAGTTAGTTATAAAGTTTTAGCAGAAGGATAATATCTAGCATAAAAGAAAGTTAACAAAATTACAAATTAGCTAGAATATTAGAACCTAAAGGAGGTCAGGATATTTGTAGGAATTGTGGTTTACTACTGTATCTAGATACCCTTATTTGCCTTAAAAGCAAAGCTACTATTCTAGTTATTAAAGAATAACGCAGTATAGCAATAGGGCAACGCAGAACAGAGCTTAATATTATTCCTAAAGGAGTACATTATTAACGCACCTACACTTATAACAATATCTTACAAAAATTCTAGTTTAGTGTTTCTCTTAGTTAATGCAAGTAATAAAGGCGCAGGAGCATACCTTAAACAAATAGGCCTAGACAGAAAATAACACCTATACAGATTTAAAAGCACTATCTAGTCTAAGGCAGAAAGTAGGTAGCACTTAACAAAGCTTAAATACAAGGTAGTTATTTAGGCACTTAAGAAGTATAGGATGTAGCTATATAGTATACACTTTATTATTAAGACTAACACCTAAATATTAATTACTTAGCTAAACAGGTTGTTATTAGACCTTCTAGGCTTAGTTATAAACAGGTAGCTTGCTGCAATTCTACTCTAGGACTTTAAAATACGCTATATACCAGGAAAGAAGAATATAGTTACAGACGCACTATTAAGATACCTAAAGCCAGAGGGGTGGAAGAACCTAGACAAACCTAAATCTAACGTTAAAGAGTTTGTTAAAAACCTAATAGCAAACGTGGTGTTGGGTAACCAGGCTGGCACAACAAGGACTACCCGGATTCTGAGACAGGAATACTCCTAGGAATTAGAGGACATTGCCGTTTTTCTACACTCCCTAAAGACCCTAGTTAGGTTAAGTAGGAAAGAGTGCAGGGCTTAGAAGAAGAGAGCTATAAACTTCTTTAAGAGGGACAGCTACTTGTTCTAAAAAACATTAAGGAATATTGCTATTAGGCGTGTGGTTAACAATGTAGATATCTAAACTGCAGTTATATAGGATATTTACTAAACTATTAGTTATAGGGGCATAAATGCTATATTCTCTATAGTTTCTTAATAATACTACTAGCTTAACATATACAGGAGTATTAAGAGAAAAATCTCTACCTATAAGGAGTGCTAACTTAGAGTAACTAAGATTATAAAGGATATACTAACTAGTACCTACTCTTATACGCTATAGGAGTTAGTTACTGTTAACATTGTATATATGCTAATAAGCAGAGGCTTCTAGTACCTAGTTATAGCTAGAGAATACTTAAGTAGGTAGATAGAGGCAAGGGCGCTTTATAATAATAAGTTATTAACAGTAGCAAAGTTCTTATATAAAGACATTATCTGCAGGTAGAGCACTATAAGAAGACTTATAGTTAACAGCTAACTAGACTTTACTAAAGTAGTTAAGAGGCTTACTTTAATCTACAGGATTAAGAGGGTACAGGCATCTGCACACAACCCTTAAGTAATAGGAAAAGTAGAGGGTAGACATAAACCTATTGTTAATGTACTTACAAAGCTTAAGGGGTTATAGGTAGACAACCTCCTAACAGTGCTCTTAGCTAACAGGATCTCTATACAATCTATAGGATACTTAGCATATTAACTTATTACTAGCTAGAACCTAGTTCTTCTAATTAAACTGTTACTACTAATATAGCAAACACTACTATTCTAAAAGGTTAAGAACAGGGCTTAACTACTTGTAATTAGGGCTATATAGTTAGATCTCTAGGATTAGTTCCTAAAAGATGCAGTTAGCACGACTAATTAACTAAGAGTGTTAAAAAAGGAATATTAGGATAATAACAACAAAGTTTAGTATAAGTAGATTAACCCTAGAGACCTAGTTCTACTGTAGGACTTGGTAGGACAAATTAACATGTCTAGAAATAAGAAGTTAAGAAAGAAGTAGCTTAGGCTATACTAAGTATTACTTAACAGAACGTAGCTAGATAGGGGCACCTATTTGCTTAAAGACCTTTACAGGACCAGCATGCTACATACAGTACTAGGGTAGAAAATAAAGAAGTTCTGTAAGCGTTTACTAGAGGATATTTAGTTAGAAGAGAAGGGACTTATAAAGGTATAGAGAGAAGATACCTAGAATTAAAACTATAAGAACATGTTTCTACAGAGCAGATAAAATAAGGCTGCTAAGAATTTAAGCACCCCTATTCCAGCAGGCAAGGGAAGAACACCTACTAGTTGTAATTTACTAAGTATTAAAATCTACCCTTAACCTCTTATATAGTATAAAAGATTATAATATAAAATATATAATAACTTATCTAATTTAGACTCTAATAATAAGGAATAGCAGTGCAGTCTACAGGATGGACTGCTAAAGATAGGGGGGTATCGTTCTAACCGCTGAAGCTACAAGCTAATTAGCAGTTACTAGGTCTTACTAGTTAACTCCTAATTAGCTAAAACTTAACGCTAGTAAAAGTAACTTTGCCTAGGCACTTACTAAGTATAGAGAAAGGTGCAAGCTAACAGCTTACAACTAAAACAACTATTTATAAATAATTAATAATTATAGTAAGTAAAAGTAAGTAAGTAAAACTATAAATAGTAAGTAAAAAACATAAATAGTAAGTAAAAGCGTAGAAGAAAAGCGGGCCTACAGCTGCCTAGGACACTCTTAAAGCAGAGCCACCCTATTACGTCTAACTCTCCCCCTTATAACATTAGCTTATAACTTCTTTATATCTACTTAACTATATATAAAGTTTATAATATTACAGTAAAGGGTAATTGCACAGAAAGAGCTAGAACTAGGAGAAGAGGTAGTGTAGTAGTTATTAGTCTTAAAGGCTATTAAGAGTAAGGACATTACTAAGGTTGCTAATATCCTAATGCTATATATAGAGAAATCTACAGTTAGCTAGTTTATAATAGAGATTACTTAAGGAGAGCTATAGGTGCAAAGGGAAAGGCTTAACTTCTAGATAAGTGCAGCAGTTACTAAGTTTAATAAATTAGCAGCTATAATACACTTAATATTAGACATTGTCTAGCAAACCCTAAACCTAGTTGCACAATACAGAGGTATAAGTAACTTTAATAGTTAATACCTAGCAATCTAATTAGTAACAGACTATAACTAGAGGAAGATAATAGAAATAGCATAAGCTATAAAGTACATCTGTAAAAATAAGAACAGTAAAAATATTCTAGTAAATATAGTAACACTATACTGCCTATAGTCTGCTATAGAGTATATAACACTTAACTTAATTATATACTATGTCTGCTAAGTAGATGCTAACAACCTTACTAAGTTAATTAACTTAGTAATTTACTAACGCCTATATATGCTACAAAAGAGAAGGGACAAGTTCTATAACTTAAGTAACTAGAATACAGTCTACTAAGCCCTTACTATACTCTAGCAGGACACAATAAACTTTGTTACGCACCTAAACAATAAGACCTACCTACTTATAGTAAAAGTAAAAGTACTAGGAAAAGGCGTACTAAAGCTAAAAGCAATAGAGTAGAACATGTGCCTAACTAGGGACCTAACTTTAAAAACATACTAATAGTAGATGTAAGCACTTACACTGTAGAAGACCTAACTACTAGCACTAATCTTTAACCTAAAAGGTGTTAGGACACCCTACTTGCTAAAAGAAAGGATTACTTAGGAGTAGGTAGTATTAAATGCTATAAGGTTTAGCTCTAAGAACTTCCTTATACTAATATAAGCAGCGCTAGAGTATATTCTTAATAGAGTTTAGACACTAGCCCCTTTAGTATTACTATCTAGGTTATAGTTACTTACTAAGCCAGCAATAAGCATAAGGACCGCAGGCTAATTAAGTGTTTCCCTAGGAGGATTATCCCTTACTCTAACAAGGCTATAGACTAATATAAAGCCATTCCTAACAGGTAACAAATTCCCTAAGGATGTTATTAAAAGTATTAAATAAGAACACTAAAGGGACCTGTTGTCTGCAACACCTAACAACCTTAACTAGATAGCCTTTAAGTTAGGTGTTAACAAAATAGGAAAGCAGCGCTGCACAATAGATGCAATTTAGAAGCACTAGCAGTCTAGGGTAACGCGATTTAGCTCTGTTACTTTAGTGCTAGAGGACTATTAGACTAAGGAATAATTGTAAATTAGGCTATTAGAATTTAGATTATTTTAAGACGTTATAAGCCCTAAAGTTAACTACCTATTAACATTAGACGTTTAGTCTATGCAGGAAGACACAGAGATTAGTAAAGACGTAATAAATAATATCTAGGATAGCGCTAAGTGCAAATACACTAACAGCTAATCTGCCTTTATTCTCCTCTATATAAAGATTAGTTAGAAGCTCCTTAAGAATGTAGAGCGTGTAAAGCTCCTAGATGTATAGGTCTAAGAGTGCTGTAAGGGAGAAGAAACTTAAAAGGAGGAAGCTGCTAGTAGAAGAATAATTACCTACTATACAGTTAACCTATTATAAGTTTACTTTCCCTATTCCTAGTACACTGCTAGTAAGCTTAGCTTACTAGTCTGCACTCTTAATACTACTATAATATCTAACCTACTTATGCTAATACATAAGAATAAGACTAGCTAGGGAAAGTAGAGGAGCAACCTAAAAACTAGGATCCTGTTTTAAGAACAGCTCTGTACACTAAACACGATAGATAGTCTATAGTCCTATTAATTCTAGCTAGTTCCTATAGTACTTAACCTTAAATAGAGTAACTTTCTCTCTAAGCACCTATCTTAATATTTTTAAGCTAAGGCAGACAGTCTAAACTAGAAGGGCACTATTATAGTCTCTGTGTTTGCCTCTATGTTTTAAAACAATCTAGAACTCTAGAAAATAGTAGATAAATACTTTAATATATATAACTATTATACTTATATAAAGTATAGTAAAAGTAACCTAGAGTAGTATAGGATTATGTACCACTCTGTTATCTAACAGCTAGTAAGAAGTAATCTGCAGTACTAGCTTTACTATACAGTACTCTATTAACCAACTAACTTAATCTCCTACCTATACTACACTAAATACACTAAGCTTAGGGACTAGACGTTCTTTAAGTATGTGGATTATAACCTCTACAACGCTATAGAGATAGGTAGAGGAATAGACATAATATAGGGCTTAGTATCCTTTAATAATAAAGATATAGACAACTGTACTATTACTCTAGAATGCTTCTATAATTTAGTTCTAGAATACTTAGCTTAGAGGAAAGATAATAGAATTAAATAATGTAATAGTTACATTAAGGGGTAGGTAGGTACAGTTACCTACCCTAAGTTAGCACAAGACGCAGTAGGTGCTGAGTAGAAGAAGTATCCTTACAAGTATAGGGATGTTAGGATCTTCTACCTAGCACTACTACATAGGTTTACTAGACTATCTATAATAAGGCGTAGAACTATACTCCCTTAGTACGTGCTAGTTACAGAAGACAGAGAAACTATAGAGATTCTGGAGATAGGATTATATAAGGACATTGCTAGTTCTTATTAGATGCTTACGTTAGGACCCTTATTACTATTAGGTTATTTAAATAAGTAGAGTAGTGCTCCCTATGCTTTCCTAGCAGATATAGCGCTAACTTTCTCTTTCTAGATTTCTAAAGCTATCTATTACCAGGCTTAGTATAACTCTTATCTAGTCTAGCAAGAGATACTCTGTATTTTTAGTCTTAATAATAAGGAGCTTATAAAGTTTCTTTAGAAGAGTAGGGACACTAATATTACTATAGTAAAGAGGCATTAGCAGTAGGTAAAGATGTCTAAGAAGTATTGCTTTAGAGCTGATAAAGAGTTAGGTATCCCTAATTTATCCTTCTTTACTAACAAAGGAGTAGTACAAGAATATAAGAAAGGATAGGAGTTATAGAACAGACAGCATACATAGGGGGGTGCTCTTAATAAGTTATTTAATAGTTTAACTGTTAAAGCAACAGAGGCTACTACCTAGATAAAATACGAATTAGGCAGTGCCTTAGACTAGGGTTTATTAAGACACATACTAGACTCTTCTACCCCTAAGCTATTAGGAGGATCTAGTTAACAACCTGCTTATGAAACTAGGGCCTTAACAAGATTGCAGAAACAGGGAGGTAGCAAGGGAAAGAAACAAGCGGAGTAATAAAGGGGGTTAGTAATTAGTTTAGAGTTTAGTTTTAACTTAGTTTATTTGCTTAATAGGGCTAAGCTCTTAGGGGGGGGGAGGTTTGTGCTAGTGCACACAGTAACTTCCTTAGTGAGAACTAGGATGCTTAGCTAGTGTATGTAATCTGGCCAGCAGAGGGGTATAAGAGACCTTAACAGGAACAGTTAAGGCAGGACACCTACGACAACAACTAGAAACACTTACTTATAGAATTTAACTACTGTATCACCTATCTCTTTAACCCCTAACAATGATAATGATAAGTATCCTTCCTTATGTGCCTGCTAACGAGATGCTTCGATACTTATACTGGAACACTATGTTTTAATAAGGATTAAAGCCTAAGGTTAAGGAAGAACTTATGCGCACTAGCGCGAGCACAGAAACCCTTAATAAGCTTATTAATACTGCTATTAACATTAACGTACAACTCTATAAACTTTAGTAAGACCTTTAATATAACCCTAGAGCCTGTACTACTGTTATTACTACTAACAGGCTGCTACTAAGGAACTAGTAGCGCAACAACTTAAATTAAGGACAGTAAGTAGGTTGTAATTAGCTAAATACTAGTTGTTGCACCTATAGTAACACTTAGAGTAGATACTACAGACCTAAAGTAATAGACCTCTTAAACCTTAATAAGGGACTACTAAAGCAATAGAACGAGAAGCCTAAGGGGGGTAACTAACACAGAGGTAGTAGGGACTGCTACAACTGTAGCAAACTAGGCTACTTTGCTAGAGACTTCTAGATAAACAAGGTTTACTGCTAGTTAAATATACTTACCTGTAATTATAATAATATAAATGCTAGTAAATAGGAAATTCTTACTAATAACATAGGACAATTACTAGAAGACCTAGAGTCTAGTCTAGAGGACGATAACAACTATATTATACCTCTAACTTGTGTGGCAACACCCTACTAGGACGCCTAGAGAGGCAAAGAAACAGAATACTACTCTAACAACAATCAGCAAAAGATAGACAACCTACTAGATACCTTAGGGCAAGAGTTTAACTAAATTAGTGCCCTACTAACACGCAAACAAGAACGCATAGCTTAATAACGCTAGAAGCGTAACAACAAAGAAGCCTATCGCCAAATGTGTTAAGAACTCGTCAGTCCTTTTAGAAAAGGAAGCAACAATAGTAAATAGTTTACTAATAACCTAGAAGAAGCTAAAGACTAGCTTTAGTATAAGTAAGAAACACAGCTTAGCCTAGAACATATACAGAAGCAGAAAGAAGCACTACTAATAATTAGCCTACAACTATAGTATATCCTAGACTACTAAAACCTAAAATATAGAAACCTTATATAGATAGTATACACTAAGGACAAATGCATAATCTACTATAACAAGAAGCTTAGTGCAGGATAGTTCCTAGCATTACAAAGCCTCTACTGTAGTTAATAGTACTAGTGTTACAATAACCTGTGTGAACTTTTTCTTATTAACAAACGTTAGAAAGCACATTTTCCTAGAATAGATAACCTACAGGCTAATATATAAATATAGCTAGTAGTTAATAGAAGTTGCTACAATACACGCTAGCAGAACTGCCTTAATATAGATTATAAGAAGCATTACAGTACAAAGGAATTTAAAGGGTTTAGTAAAGAGGGGACCTTTTTAGGCTAGCGCCTACAAGCCCTAAGGATTAATCTATTAATAGCATTAGGAACAATAACCTTATTAAGCTACCTATTAAACTAAATAGGGTAGCCTTAACAGCACTCTTAGACTTAGGAGCATAAGTAAGTTATATATCTAGAACTATAATATAATAAGCTAGACTTAGATTATATTATAAGGAGAACCCTTACTTACTCTAAGTAGCTAATAGAGAATTAATGCTAGATAAACTGCTAATTATGCTTAAAGTAATAGCGGCACCCCTACAGATATAGGAGCACTATAAGGAAATTAACCTAGACGTCTTTATAAAGGCTACACATAATATTATATTAGGACTTTTCTAGTTATAAAAGCACAACCTAAAGATAGACTAGGCATAAGAAAAACCTTTGTTAGAAGGTTGTAAATGTAGTACTAATATATCTACGCCTACGCAGCGCACGCAGCAGCTAGTAGATAAGAAGGAGATTAATAATGTCTCTTTAACATATAAGACGCGCTAAGATAGAGTAGTTAACTCTGCAGATGCTAAACGCCCTACAGATTATAAAGTAAGAGTTAAGAAGGAAAGGAGTATACCTTCTGCTATCCCTAACGTGTATAGACAGTACGCAGAGATATTTAGAGAAGAGCTTACAGCAAAAGCCCTGCCTAAGCATAAACTCTACAATTACAAGATTAAGCTCTAGAAAGGCAAGACACTAACTATTAGGCTATTATACTAGTTATTAGAAAAGGAACTTAAAGTACTTTATAAGTATATTAAGGAGAACCTTAAGAAGGGATTTATTAGAAGATTAGAATTACCTATAGGGTCCCTAATTATATTTGTTCCTAAAACGGATAGCAAGCTACAACCTTGCATTAACTTTAAGAAGCTTAATAAAATTACTATTAAAAACTGCTACCTGCTCCTCAACATTACAGAGTTGCAGGACTAGCTAGTAGGAGCTTAGTACTTTATAGTGTTAGACCTATAAGGCGTGTACAACCTTATACGCATAAAGAAGATAGAAGAATAGAAAATAGTATTTAAGACGCAATATAGACTCTATAAGTATCTAGTTATACTGTTTAGTCTAATAAACGCACTAGCAATGTGCTAGGAGTTAATTAATAACGTCCTAAGAGCATATCTTAACAGAACTGTAGTAGCGTACCTAGATAATATCCTAGTGTACTTAAAGACACTAAAAGAGCACAAGCAACACGTTATAGAAGTGCTAGAATGCCTAAGTAAGGCAGACCTATAACTTAAACCTAAGAAGTGCAAATAGTATAAGGAGGAAGTTAAATTCCTAGGGTATATTATAGGATAATATAGAGTTAAAATTAGTCTAATAAAGGTAGAAGTAGTTACGACTTAGCAAATGCTAAAAATAGTTAAACAGATCTAGAAATTCTTAGGATTTTTTAACTTTAATTCACGCTTTATTAAGGACTACTCTAAGATTACAATCCTGCTAACAAAGCTTACGCAGAAGGATACACCATTTATATAGAGATAAGAACAGAATAATGTGTTTAAGGCACTTAAGCAAGCCTATATTACACCTTCTATATTAATTATACTTTGTAGTAGTAAACTAATACGCATAGAGACTAATACCTTAGATCTTATATTAGGCGCATATATTATATAAGAAAAGGATAGACTATAGTACTCTATTACTTACTACTTACGTAAGTTCTTAGGACCTAAAGAACGCAATAATATGCATAACAAAGAATTACTTATAATTATATTAGCCTTAAAACATTAGCAACTATGTATAGAAAGCTGCTTAGAACTTACTATCTACACTAACTATAAGAACCTAGTATACTTTACTATTACTAAGGTCTTAAATTAAATAACAAGTACGTTAGTCTAAGATACTTAGATAATATAAATTTAAAATATTGTACACACTAGGTAAAGACAATAGTAGAGCTAACGCGCTTAGCAGACAACACCACCTTACTAGAGAAAAGACAATACACCAGTTCGCAGTACTAGAAATTAATAATAATAGGTTACTTAGACTATTATAATAACTGAACAATATAATGTAAATTAAAAATAAACAGCATATTATATTAGACGTACTAGAGGAACTTTAGGAC
Source organism: Ascochyta rabiei (assembly GCF_004011695.2). Classification (NCBI taxonomy): domain Eukaryota; kingdom Fungi; phylum Ascomycota; class Dothideomycetes; order Pleosporales; family Didymellaceae; genus Ascochyta; species Ascochyta rabiei. The sequence goes on from NC_082417.1 coordinate 810,565, forward strand.
AAAATTATAGCTAATTACTATAATAACCTACTATATAGACACCCTAGAATTACCTACATAATAGAACTTATTAAGCAATACTACAAGTTTAGTAATATAAAGGACAAGGTTACTAAATATATTAAGAACTATGTTAACTATTAGCAAAATAAACACAGTACACACGCAAAAAACAGTGAAATGCAGGTAATAGAGCCACTAACAGCGCTATAGATAAACATTATAATAGACTTTATTACACAGCTACCTATCTTAAGAGACCCTATAACTAGATATAACTACAACTTAATTTTCATTATAGTGAATAGATTTACAAAGTATACTAAAATAATACTATTTTAATATAGCTATACTGCAGAGCAGCTTATATAAGTGTTCCTAGATGAACACACAGGGTATTATAGCATACTAGAATTAATTAACGTAAGTAGTAAGCAAGTCGCTTAGGTAAGCGAGTTGCTTACCTTTTCAAGCCTTAGACCTTTGCAACACTATAACTTAACACTACAACGTTGTACTGTAGCTTATAGTACGTTAAATTAATCTAATTAGTCTACAGTATCTTTCTTACATGTGCGCTTGTTGTGCCCTGCCTTACTACACCTCCCACAGCGTCAAGAACCCTGTCCACCACCACCCGTTCGCATCCTCTCCTTACGCCTCTTAGCCTCAACTAGCGCATCAGCGTCCCTACGCTTAACTATCTCCTCTGCTTCTTGCTGAGATAGGGTCCTACTATGCTAGATCTGCTTCTTTTTACGTGTTTTACGCTTAGAAGTAGCTTTATTTACTACTTAAAGCTTAACTACCTTAGCTACTATTAGCACCTAGGTATGCACTATTATTTTAGCTCCCTTTTAAAACTGCTGCACTATCTTACAGATTAATTCTGTTAATAAACTTCTATATTCCCTACTTCTCTTTAATATCAGCATTAACTAAGCTCTAATTTCAGCAGCGTTACTTGGTGTTTTAGGTTGCTAGATGGTAGGCCCTAGTAGAGGTAGTGATGGCGTACAAGGCTTTACTTCAAGCCTTAATAGCACTACCTCTAGGTTATCTGGAACTAAGCCTGTTGCTTGGAAGCTTAATTAAATATTACTAGATAAGAACGCCTTATTAAAAACCTAATTAAAGGCAGCTAGGAATGCTTTCTTGTTAATGTAGGTAATATAACGGTTTACTAAGATATTAATTTCCTTCTTATACGCCTGCTTTAATAGGGCAAAACACCCTATATTAAGTAGCTGTAGGATGTAGGAGGTGTAAGAAGGCATATAGAGAGTAATAATCTTACTCTCCTTATATAGATTCTAGAAGGTAAGCAACTTATAGCTCTTGTAGCTATTAATAATCAGCAGCTAGTAGCTACCTACTGTCTAGGCTGTTGTGTGCTAGATAAAGTGCTTTAGCTACTCTAGGCCTAGTTTATTTGTTGTTTAGCTATTCTTGCTAACACTAATCCGCTAATCCTTTAGGTTGTGATACTAGGCTTAGTTATAGTTCTTTGCTTTAAAGATAATAAATGGTGGGATAACCCACCCTATAGCATTAATTGCGGCAATCAACATTGCCTATTTACAGTCGCTAGGCTGGACCTGTAATGGTCTAAGACGCCTCTTAGACGCAGTTACCACCTTAACAGACCCCCTAACACCTATCTAGAAGCTAGTCTTGTTAAAGTTGTAGGTATCTTTGTCTAGGATACTATACTTAGCTTTAACGTTACATACAAGGTTAAACTAGGGGCTAATAATAGCTAGGTTACTACATAGGACTCTCTAGTAATTACGCTGTCTATTTACGTAAGACTTAATCTTAGGCTTCTAGCGTATAAGGTTCCTGGCCTATTTTTCCCTAACCTAGCTACTATAACAGGTAGCTAGCAGTTAATTAGCCATTTTACGTACGTAGCTAAGCGTAGGGGCAAAGCCTTACACGTTAAGCTTCCTTATATATTATATAATTGTGTCCTCTTTAACCCTAGTAAGCTAGGATAAGTTAGGATAGGAATTGCGTTGTAAGGTGGTTTTGGCGCGTTAGTTAGAGAGGGTCCTTTAAGGAACGTTATAGATAGCAGTAGTGCGTTACTAGCTTAGCAACGCGTTAGATTTTATAGCTTAGATAGCAAGAACTATCCTATCCTCACGAGAAAGCAATTCGAGATCAGGTTGTTAAGACATTAGATGAAAGGTTGAAGGAGGTGTGATCTTGGCAAAGGTGAGCGACTCGCTTGCCCGAGCGACTCGCTTACCGCTTACGTTATTAGTAATTAAGATAAACTCTTTACGTTAAATTATTATACTACGCTCTTAGCAGCTATTAGTACTAAGAAGAAGCTCTTAACAGCCTATTATCTGCAGACAGATAGACAGACTAAAAGAACAAATTAGACTATAGAAACATACCTACAGATATACAGCAACTAGCAGTAAGATAACTAGGCTTTACTGTTACCTAAAGCATAAATTGCATATAACAACAAATTATTAGAAGTAATAAGAGGTTTACTGTTCTTCCTATATTACAGGATGCACCTAAATCTCTTTACTAGAAGTCTAAACACACTAATTTAGACTAAATTAGCAATATCCTTAGTAGTAAGAGTAAAGGAAGTGCATAAGAAAGTATAAGAAAATATTAGTAAGGCTTAAAAATAAGTAATCTTATATATTAACTAAAAGCACCCTAGGTAGCTAGTAAGGCACATATGCTAATAGACGCTACAGGATAGTTAGGATTAACATCCTTAGCTAGGTCTAACTTGCTAGCCTTAACTATCCTACTTGCTAAACACAGCGCCTTTTACTATACGCGTTTATTTACCTATTTTAGAATTTTCTTATTATGCAATAATTACGCAATTATAGTTGTAAGGAGTAACTTATTTACTTCTACCTTTTTCTTATACTCCTTATAAGTCTTATCTAACAACGCCTAAGACATGTTTATATATAGCTTACTAGCCTTTATACACTTAGCACACTTTAGAACTTTTAGACTACCTAGTATAATATAGTACTAGTAGCTAATAAAGAAATAATAATTATAGGGGACTTTAGTAGGTGTATTACCTTAATAGATTTCTAATATAAGATAGATGTTGTAGGCGTATAAGGATATCTTAACTTATAGGTTACTAGATATAGAGATTATAGATTATATATAACTCTAATAAATAATTATATAGTTTAAGGACAAACTAAAGAAGAAGGGGGGATAGTATTATAATCCTATGCTAGGGCACAGCACAAACATAAATACTAGCTAACTAAGACCCCTAACTCCGCCCTAAAGAAACAAACAGTAGAGAAGGATAGAATAAAAAAGGGTTATTACGTAACTGCTTATTAATAAGCATAGTATAATATGCTTATCTATTGTTACGATCTACAGAATATAGAAAGGATGTAAGCTAATTACAGTGTATAGGGCACAGTAAGTACAATAAGTTATTAGGTTTAGCGTAAGCAAACATAACAGCGTTAACACTTAGCAAAGAGGCTAAGGATTACGTATTATAATTAGGCTTAGCATAATTAGTATAATTAGTAATTAGTGTAATTAGTAATTAGTGTAATTAGAGGATCTCTAACACTAATTAGTCTATATTACTACTACTATTATTAAAGTATAACGTAATCAGCCATTAAGTCGGCTAGGCAATTAAGCCGGCCACCTTATGCAGCCACCCACCTTAACACGCAGATAACTCAACACTACAACGTTGTGCTGTAGCTTACAGTACGTTAAATTAATCTACTCTGTCTACAGTATCTTGCTTACATGTGCGCTTATTGTGCTTAGCCTAACCACACATCCTACAGCGTCGAGAACCCTATCTACTACCACCTGTTCGCACCCTCTCCTTACGCCTCTCTGCCTCTGCCTGCACCACCACCTCTTATGCAGCTATTATTTCCTCTGCCTCTTGCTGTGATAGGGTTCCTCTATACTAGATCCGCTTCCTTTTACATACTTTACGCTCAGAAGCAGCTTTATTTACTGCTTAAAGCTTAACTATCTTAGCCGCCATAAGCACCTAGGAATGCACTATTATATTAGCTCCCTATTTGAACTGCTACACCATCTTAATAATTAAAGCTGGAGATAAACTGTGGTGCTGCCTAATCCGGTCAGATATCAGCTTTATTTGAGCTAATATTTCAGCAGCGTTGCTTGGTGTTCTAGGTTGCTAGGTAGTAGGCCCTAGTAAAGGTGGTGTTGGCGTACGAGGCTTCACTTCAAGCTTTAATAGCACCACCTCTGGGTTGTCTGGAACCAAGCCTGTTGCATAGAAGCTTGATTAGATATTATTAGATAAAAACGCCTTATTAAACACCTAATTAAAGGCAGCTAAGAATGCTTTCTTGTTAATGTAAGTAATGTAGCTGTTTACTAAAATATTAATTTCTGTCTTATATACTCGTTTTAATAGGGCAAAACAGCCTATATTAAGTGGCTGTAGGATATAGGAGGTGTAAGGAGGCATATAGAGAGTAATAATTTTGTTCTCCTTATACAGATCCTAGAAGGCAAGCAACTTATAGCTCTTATGGCCATTAATAATCAGCAGCTAGTAGCTACCTACTGTCTAGGCTGTTATATTCTGGATAAAGTGCTTTAGCTACTCTAGGCCTAGTTTATTTGTTATCTAGCCATTCTTGCTAACACTAATACGCTAATCCTTTAGGTTATAATACTAGGCCTAGTTATAGTTCTTTACTTTAAAGATGAAGAAGGGTGGGATAACCCACCCTATAGCGTTGATCGCGGCAATTAACGTCGCCCACTTACGGTCGCTAGGCTGGACTCCAAGTGGCTTAAGACGCCTCTTAGACGCTGTCACCACCTTAACAGACCCTCCAACACCTATCTAGAAGCCAGTCTTGTTAAAGTTGTAGGTATCTTGGTCCTAGATGCTATATTTGGCTTTGACGTTACGCATAAGGTTAAACCAGGGGCTAATAATAGCTAGATTACTGCACAAGACTCTCTAGTAATCGCGCTGTCTAGTTACCTAAGACTTAATCTTAGGCTTCTAGTTTACAAGGTGCCTAGCCTATTTTTCTCTAACCTTACTACCACTATAGGCAGCTAGCAGTTAATTAGCTATTTTACGTACGTAGCTTAGCGTAGGGGCAAAGCCTTACATGTTAAGCTTCCTTATATATTATATAACCACCTCCTCTTTAGGCTTAGTAAGCCTTAATCTGCTGTAGTAGGAATCGTGTTGTAAGGTGGTTTTGGCGCGTTAGTCTTGGAGGGTTGATTAAGGAACATTATAGATAGCAGCAGCGCGCCGTTAGCTTATTAACGCGTCGGATTTTATAGCTTGAATAGCAAGGATTATCCTATCCTCACGAGGAAGTAATCCAAGATCAGGTTGTTGAGACATTAGATGAGAGGTGGAATGAGGTGTAATCTTAGCAAAGGTGGCCGGCTTAATTGCCTAGCCGACTTAATAGCTGATTACGTTATAGTTAAGTAGGAATATAACCCTTATAGTTTTTGTTTAACCTTATTAATTAAGTTTGTCTTAAGAATCTTAACCTGTGCTTAAACTAGAAAGTCTACTCTGTACTATTTAGTGTACCCTATCTTTACAAGCTTTGCTTAGGTAATAACCTTAACTAATCTACTAGTACTTATCCCTAAGAACTAATAGAATTTGTGCTTACAGTCTTTAACTAAAGTACAACTTTAACATTTTAAACACCCCTAAGATAAGTACTATTAGATCCTATCCTACCCCTAGTAACTCTACGTCTAGTAACATTAACATAGATGTAACTGTTACTACTAGCACTATAAAGGTTAATACGCCTAACCTTTACTACAGAGATTATAGTAAGCTTAACAACTAGCTTATACAGTAGGACCTCTTCTTTACCTTCTAAGGTAAGAAGGTTCCTAAGGCTAAATAAGTAGTCCTTGCAGCTAGCTATATGCGTAGCAAAGTATTTACCTAGATTAAGCTCTTTATGTAGCAGTATTAAGCTAGCAAGGCCCTAGACAACGTAGATAAAAGACTTTAACCTATTTAAAGAAAAGATTAAGCTAATCTTTAGAGTCTCTAACAAACTACATATTACTTAACGCAATATTTAGAAGATTAGACAGGACAGGTTAGCTACTAACTACGCTAGAGAGTTTTAACAGCTTACAGCTAACACTAACTAGGACAACACTGCCCTAATTACTATATTTTATTAAAAGTTAAAGCCTAAGGTTAAGGAAGAACTTATACGAACTAGCGCGAGCACAGAAACCCTTAATAAGCTTATTAATACTGCTATTAATATTAATATACAACTCTACAAACTTTAGTAGGAACTTTTAGATAACCTTAGAGCACGTACTACTGTTATTACTACTAACAGGCTACTACTAAGGAATTAGTAGCGCAATAACTAAAATTAAGAACAACAAGGAGGCTGTAATTAGCTAAATACTAGTTGTTACATCTATAGCAACACTTAGAGTAGATACTACAGACCTAAAGTAATAGACCTCTTAAACCTTAATAAGGGACTACTAAAGTAATAGAATAAGAAGCCTAAAGGGGGTAACTAATACAGAGGCAGCAGGGACTGCTATAACTGTAGCAAACTAGGCTACTTTACTAGGGACTGCTAGATAAATAAGGTTTACTGCTAGTTAAATATACACACCTATAATTATAATAATATAGATACTAGTAAATAGAAAATTCTTACTAATAACATAGGACAACTGCTAGAAGACCTAGAGTCTAGTCTAGAGGACAATAATAACTGTATTGTACCTCTAATTCGTGTAGCAACACCCTCCTAGTACGCCTAGACAGGTAAAGAAACATAGTACTACTCTCACAACAACTAGCAAAAGATAGACAACCTACTAGACACCTTAAGGCAAGAGTTTAACTAAATTAGCGCCCTACTAACACGCAAACAAGAACGTATAGCTTAACAACACTAGAAGCGTAACAATAAAGAAGCCTATTACTAAATATGTTAAGAACTTATTAGTCCTGTAGGAGTACCTAGCATTACAGAGATAACACTAGAACTCTAAATGCTTGTTTACTAGTTTAGAAAAGAAATTAATAATAGCAAACAGTTTGCTAATAACCTAGAAGAAGCTAAAGACTAGCTTTAGTGTAAATAGGAAACACACCTTAGCCTAGAACGTATGCAGAAGCAGAAAGAAGTACTATAAATAGTTAGCCTACAACTACAGTATATTCTAGACTACTAAAACCTAAAATATAGAAATCTTACATAGATAGCATATACTAAGGACAAATATATAATCTACTATAATAAGAAGCTAAGTACAGGATAGTTCCTAGTATAATAAAGCCTCTGTTACAGTTAATAGTACTAGTATTATAACAACCTCTGTAAACTTCTTCTTATTAATAAACACTAGTAAGCATATTATTCTATAATAGATAACCTACAGGCTACAATACAAATATAGCTAGTAGTTAACAGAAGTTACTACAACACACGCTAGTAGAACTGCCTTAATGTAGATTATAAGAAGCATTACAGTATAAAGGAGTTTAAAGAGTTTAGTAAAGAGTGGACCTTTTTAGGCTAGCGCCTACAAGCCCTAGAGATTCATCTATTAATAGTATTAGGAACAATTACCTTATTAAGCTACCTATTAAACCTAATAGGGTAGCCTTAACAGCACTTTTAGACTTAGGAGTATAAGTAAGTTATATATCTAGAATAGCAATATAGTAAGCTAGACTTAGATTATTTTATAAGGAGAACCCTTACTTACTTTAAGTAGCTAATAGAGAATTAATGCTAGATAAACTGCTAATTATGTTTAAAGTAATAGCAGCACCCCTATAGATACAGAGGCACTATAAGAAAATAAACCTAAACATCTTTATAAAGGCTACACACAAAATTATATTAGGACTTCCCTAGTTATAAAAGCACAACTTAAAGATAGACTAGGTATAAGAAAGACTTTTATTAGAAGGATATAAATGCAGTACTAATATATCTACACCTATACAGTACACACAGTAGCTAGTAGATAAGTAGGAGATGAATAATGTCTCTTTAATATATAAGATATGCTAAGATAGAGGAGTTAACTCTATAGATGCTAAACGCCCTACAGATTACAAAGTAAGAGTTAAGGAGGAGAGGAGTATACCTCCTGCTATCCCTAATATATATAGATAGTACGCAGAGATATTTAGAGAAGAGCTTATAGTAAAAGCCCTGCCTAAGCATAAACCCTAAGATTATAAGATTAAGCTCTAAGAAGAAAAGACACTAACCTTTAGGCTATTATATTAGTTATTAGAAAAGGAACTTAGAGTACTTTGAAAGTACATTAAGGAGAACCTTAAGAAAGGATTTATTAGAAGATTAAAATTACCTGCAGGGTACCTAATTATGTTTGTTCCTAAGAAGGATAGTAAGCTACAACCTAATATTAACTTCAGAAAGCTTAGTAAAACTACTATTAAAAACTACTACCTGCTCCTAAACATTACGGAGTTGCAGGACTAGCTAGTAGAAGCTTAGTACTTTATAGTGTTAGACCTATAAGGCGTGTATAACCTTATATGTATAAAGAAAGAAGAAGAATAGAAAACAGCATTTAGAACGTAATATAGACTCTATAAGTACCTAGTTATACTGTTTAGTCTAATAAACACACTAGCAATATACTAGGAGTTAATTAATAACGTCCTAAGAGTATACCTTAACAGAACTGTAGTAGTATACCTAGACAATATCCTAGTATACTTCAAAACACTAAAAGAGTATAAATAATACGTTATAGAAGTGCTAGAATGTCTAAGGCAGGCAGACCTATAACTTAAACCTAAGAAGTGTAAATAGTATAAGGAGGAAGTTAAATTTATAGGGTACATTATAAGACAATATAGAGTTAAGATTAGTCTAATAAAGGTAGAAGTAGTTAAGACTTAGCAGACGCTAAAAATAGTTAAACAGATCTAGAAATTCTTAGGATTTGTTAACTTTAATTAACGCTTTATTAAGGACTACTCTATAATTGCAATCCTGCTAACAAAGCTTATGCAGAAGGATACACTATTTAAGTATAGACAAGAATAGAACAATGTGTTTAAGGCACTCAAGTAAGCCTATATTATACTGCCTACGTTAATTATATTTTACAGTAGTAAACTAATGTATATAGAGACTAACGCCTTAGATCTTATATTAGGCGTATATATTATATAAGAAAAGGATAGACTATAGTACCCTATTACCTAATACTTATATAAGTTCTTAGGTCCTAAAGAACACTACAATATGTACAATAAGGAATTACTTGTAATTATATTAGCTCTAGAACATTAGGAACTATACATAGAAAGCTGCTTAGAACTTACTATCTATAATAACTATAAGAACCTAGTATACTTTACTACTACTAAGGTCTTAAATTAACAATAAGTATGTTAGTCTAAGATACTAAGATAATATTAGTTTAAGATATTATATACGCTAGGCAAAGACAATAGTAGAGCTAACACGCTTAGCAGATAATATAACCTTACTAAAGAGAAGACAATAAACTAGTTTGTAGTACTAGGAATTAACAATAATAGGTTACTTAGACTATTACAGTAACTAAACAATATAATACAAATTAAAAACAAACAGCGTATTACATTAGACATACTAGAGGAACTTTAGGATAAAATTATAGCTAATTACTACAATAACCTGCTATACAGACACCCTAGAATTACACACATAACAGAACTTATTAAGCAATACTATAAGTTTAGCACTATTAAGAACAAGGTTACTAAATATATTAAGAACTATATTAACTGTTAGTAAAATAAACACAGTATATACGCAAAATATAGAGAAATGCAGGTAATAGAGCCACTAACAGCGCTATAGACAAACATTACAATAGACTTTATTACACAGCTACCTATGTTAAGAGACCCTGTAACTAGATACAACTACGACTTAATCTTTGTTATAGTTAATATATTTACTAAGTATACTAAAATAATACTGTTTTAATATAGTTATACTGCAGAGCAGCTTATATAAGTATTCCTAGATTAACATATAAGGTATTATAGCATACTAGAATTAATTATTAGCAATTAAGATAAGCTCTTTATATTAAATTATTAGACTACGCTTTTAGCAGCTATAGGCACTAAGAAGAAGCTTTTAACAGCCTATTATCTGTAGATAGACAGATAGACTAAAAGAACAAATTAGACTATAGAAACAGACCTACAGATATACAGCAACTAGTAGCAAGATAACTAGGTTTTACTGTTACTTATAGCATAAATTGCATATAATAACAAATTATTAAAAGTAACAGAAAAATTACTATTCTTCCCAAGTTACAGTATACATCTAAATCTCTTTACTAGAAGCCTAGATACGCTAATTTAGACTAAATTAGCAATATCCTTAGTAGTAAGAGTAAAGGAAGTGCATAAGAAAGTATAAGAAAATATTAGTAAGGCTTAAAAATAAGTAATCTTATATATTAACTAGAAATGAAAAACAGCACCTTAGCTAAAAGAGGGGGATAAAGTTTATCTTCTTCCAAAAAACTTTTGCACATAAAGACTAATAAAAACCCTAGACTATATTAAAGTTAGACCTTTTTTTATTTTAAAGTAGATAAGCCTAGTTAACTATAAACTTAATCTGCTAAAGGATGTAAAGATCTATCTAGTGTTCTACATATCGCTATTAGAACCAGCTAACTCTAAAACGCCTATCTAGAAGAACTTCTATTACTAAGCTAATAGTAAAGACTAATAGGAAGTTAAAAAAATAATACAACACTAAAAGGAAGGTAGCTAGGATAAATATCTAGTTAAGTAGTTAGGATACCCTACCTTAGAAAATATATAGGAACTAACTACACACCTTACAAACTACTAGCAGTTTTTAAAGCAATTTAAAAAGACTAATTAGGCAGTGCTACGTTGCTCTCCTAGTACTCTAAGGGATAGCCTTTAGAGGCACCCTAGGTACTAGGCAGCAGCAAGAACTTATTAGGTAGATTAGTTAACTTAGTAGTCCCTACCTCTAACTGCTCCTGCTCTTCTATACTGCGTTCCTCTACTACAATAGTCTCCTTAGCACAACAGTCTAATAAATCTATTTATTATTATAACTGCTTCTTACGCATATAAGCTACACGCAAGTCCTCTATAGCTTTTTCCAATATTTAAAGCACTTTAGTTTGTGCTTTATAACTCTCCTTTATACATACACGTAATTTCTCTTTCTTAGACATTAGCTAGGTAAACTTAGATTAAGTTACCTTTAAATTATAATGTTGCCTAAGGCAAACGCAATTACTACACTTTCTAGATTAAATGTAAACCTTATATACTTAGTTATACTCTATATAAGTTTTATATTTTTACACTATAATCTCTTTAAAGGACTTAACAAATTTATATAGACAATAACAGCAAGCTAAACTTAAGATAGTTAGTTTTTTTAGCATTATTAAAACTGCCTACTAATTAAGGACAGGCCCTGCATTATATAAATAAGCTTAAGAGACTAAGCTAAGACAGAAGGGGAATAGTGTTATAATCTATAGAATATAGAAAGGATATAAGCTAATTATAGTGTATAGGGCACAGTAAGTATAATAAGTTATTAGGTTTAGCGTAAGCAAATATAACAGCGTTAACACTTAGTAAAGAGGCTAAGGATTACGTAATATAATTAGGCTTAACATAATTAGTATAATTAGTAATTAGTGTAGTTAGTAATTAGTGTAAGTAGAGGATCCCTAGCACTAATTAGTCTGTATTACTACTACTATTATTAAAGTATATAGTTAAGTAGGAACATAACCCTTATAGTTTGTGTTTAACCTTATTAATTAAGTTTGTCTTTAGAATCTTAACCTGCGCTTAAACTACATAATCTACTCTGTACTATTCAGTGCACCCTATCTTCACAAGCTTTGCTTAGTTAATAACCCCAACCGATCCACCAGTACTTATCCCTAAGAACCAATAGAATTAGTGCTTAGTACAGTGGCAAAAGGGTAGGGGTTGGGTAGGGGTAGGGTACATCAGGTAATGTACCCCTACCGTACCCTACCCCTACCTACGCTAATTCTATGCTAAGAGGGTAGGGGTAGGGTAGGGTCTACATAGGGTAGGGGTAGTGGTAGGGTAGGGTCTACATAGGGTAGAGGTAGGGGTAGGGTAGAGTCTACATAGGGTAGGGGTAGGAGTTAGGTACATTACGTAACTACACATCTATCCTATTAAAGCATTTTTTATTTAAATATTTTAGTTATTAAGCTTTACATATTATTACAGATAATTATTATATATAGGTATGTTTATTTATTAGCAGTGTATATTATATAAATATTCTATAAAACCCTAGTTCTCTGTTTTTCCCCTCTTATAATATATAATTATTTAGTAGAAGGTACTAATAAGCCTTTAGTAGTATTGCTTTATAAGAGCTATATTCTTTACCTAAATAGTAACTTATTTTATATAGATAGCGTTTATGTTTTTATCTTTAAATATTAGTTTTATATTCTTCTGTAAGAAACTAACACATATCTTTAAAGACTCTAATAAGGAAAGACTTAGCAGACTCCTAAAAAGCCTCTAGAGCGCTAGCCTAGAACTAAAGATTATTCCTTAGTTAAAGAGTAACTTCCTAAACTACGTATACGGTGGGAAAAGGGTAGGGGTTAGGTAGGGGTAGGGTACATCACGTGATGTACCCCTACCCTACCCTACCCCTACCCACGCTAATTCCATGCTAAGAGGGTAGAGGTAGGGTAGGGTCCACATGGGGTACGGGTAGGGGTAGGGTAGGGTCCACATAGGGTACGGGTAGGGGTAGAGTAGGGTCCACATGGCGTAGGGGTAGGGGTAGGGTAGGGTCTACATAGGGTACAGGTAGGGGTTGGGTAGGGGTTAGGTAGGGGTTGGGTAGGGGTTGGGTAGGGTAGGTGTCAGGGTCCAACTCTTTAACTAAAGCAGTTATTGCAAAACTTTGTACTACAGAAATGTAGAGCAAAACTAGTACTTTCAGACGGTCCATATACCGTGAGATTCCGATCAAAACTAGTAGAGTTACAGTAGTTGTTGTGTAAATCCTAGGTTGTTACTACGTAGGCCTACGTAACAACTGCTCTAGCTCTACTAGTTCTAATTGGAATCTCACGGTATATGGACCGTTTAAAGGCGCCTGCTTTGCTCTACAATTTTGTAGTACAAGGTTTTGCAATAACTGCTTTAGTTGAAGTGTTGGACGCTGACACCTACGGGCCCTACTTAGGCCTACCTCTTCCCTACCTCTACCCCTACCTGTAACTCTTACAGTAAAGCAGCTATTAAGAAATTTTGTACTAGAAAGATATAGAACAAGAAGAGCGCTTTTAAACAGTCTATATTCTGTGAGATTCCGATCAAAACTGGTAGAGCTAGAGCAGTTGTTACGTAGGCCTACGTAGTAACAACCTAGGATTTACACAACAACTGCTGTAACTCTACCTGTTTTAATTGGAATCTCACGGTATATGGACCGTTTGAAAGTGCTTATTTTGCTCTACATTTTCGTAGTACAAGGTTTTGCAATAACTGCTTTAGTTAAAGAGTTACACGCCGACACCTACAGGCCCTACTTAGGCCTACCTCTTCCCTACAGACCCTACCCTAAACCCTACCCTACCCTACCCCTACCCCTGGTCCGTGCGGACTGTACCCTACCCCCACCCCTGCTAAAGGTACCCCTACCCTACCTCTACCCCTGGTCCGTGTAGACCCTACCCTACCCCTACCCCATATAGACCCTACCCCTACCCTACCTCTACCCCTAGTCCGTGCAGACCGTACTTAACCCCTACCCAACCCCAGGGTACCCCCTACCCTTTTGCCAGCGTAACTACGTATAAGAATAGCATCTTAGGTATTAATAATTTAGTTAACCTCTAGTATTAACAGATATTGCGCAGCGTAACTGCTACCTTAGTATTAGTTATTAAATATAATAATAGAATGTAATAACATACTGCTAGCCGTATAACAGTACCTACGCTTTAGTAGCAGAGCAGGCGCCTTGTGGGCAAACTTGGCTGCTAAGGGCTTCCTTACTAGCGTGCTGCTAGTTACAGCTAATCCTTAGCTTAGGACAGCCTTATTCCTGCAACCTCTAGCTATGTTAGTAATTAGGTAGTTAGCTGTAATAGTTAGCTGTAATAGTATGCTGTAGTAGTAGGCTGTAATAGTAGGCTGTAGTAGTAGGCTGTAAAAATAAGTGTAATAGCAGGTGTAATAGCTTACAGGCTGTAATAGCTGTAATAGTAGGCTGTAATATTGTAGTACGCCTAGGTTGCGCAGTAAAATTGTAGTAGTATAGCTGTTATAATAGTGTAGTATTATAGTATAAAAGGTAATAGTAGAGTTTGTTAATAGGTTAGTGTAATAATGCACGCAGAGGTCTATGCGCTGCTAAAGTTTAGGCTACTACCTAACGTAAGAAAATTAGATTCTGTAGCTAGTAGAAAGTTATTACAACTATTAAGCACTAGCGTAACTATAATAAAAGCTTATAATAACTTATAGGTAATATAAATACAGTAAGCACATTCTTTTAGCCTAGGCTATGTCTAATTCTAATTTAATTTAATATTATAAGACGTGTTGCAAATGTTTCCTATTGCTTTAGCGCTAGCGTTTGTTGTTTAAGCGCTAGTAGAGGCTGCTGCCTAGTATAAGAAAACTAAAATCTATTATAAGTAGGGGATTATTATAACTAGAATATATAAACAGTTATATAATAAAAAACTATAATAACTTATAGATAGTACAAATACACTAAGTGTATTCTTTTAGCCTAGGCTACGTCTAATTCCAATTTAATTTAATATTATAAGACGCGTTGCAAATGTTTCCTGTTGCTTTAGCGCTAGCGTTTGTTATTTAAGCGCTAGTAGAGGCTGCTGCGTAGCGTAAGAAAACTAAAATCTATTATAAGTAGGGATTATTATAACTATAACGTATAAATAGTTATATAATACTAAACTATAATAAACTACAGATCTTATATATTTGCTAAGCGCATTTTTTTAACATAGGTTGCACCTAGCTCTAAGCTGTTTTAATATTATTAGAAGGGGTTTTAATGTTTTTTGTTACAACAGCGCTAGTGTTTGTTGCTTTTGCGCTAATAAAACTGGGACAGGTTAAGCACAGACTAGCAGCTAAAAAGCTTACTACTGCCCTACTCTTCTATAACACCTTCTACATCTATAATACCTTCTGTTTATATAATACTACATGTTATTACTGCCTCCTATTACAGTTAGCATAATTGATCTTAACGCTAATAATATTAAGAAGGAGCAGGAAGAAGATATGCTAACGTTTGCTAGCACTACAGGTACCAGTATACTAGCTGGCTTTACCGCTAAGGAGTAGGATTAACTAAATAAGGTAGCTATTACAGCCTGTTATAACAGTTAGTGCTAATAATACTAGGGTTTCTATTTAAGAGACTATAAGATTAATTAAGTCCTTAATTCTTATAGTTAGATTAGGGCTATAGGCTAAAAGACTAGCATATAAGTCTTATTTAAGGGAGAGCTTAGTGACAGTATCTGCGCAGTTTAACAAAGAAATTAAGCTACCTTGCGTAGCAAAGAGAAGGAAATTATTAATAAGGTAAAGGCTGCTAATTGTGCAGCAAAATACTAGGCTAGGCTAAAGTTAGGTTAAGACTAGTCTTATACTTTAGCAGATCTTAATATTTAAGCTATAATAGTAGCCTAGACTAAAGAAGATATAGATTAGCAACGCTTTAGGTTATCTGCTAGTAGTTAGTTATTACAGCTTCTTATTACAAACATTTACTAACTAAGAACAGTTAAGTAGCTTAAAAATAAGCTTAAGACTGTTTATAAGAAGTAGGACAATCTTAAGTATAAAATAGATCTTTGCGCATACTAACAGGCCCTTAGAAAGCATACAGAACTTGCTTAAGACAGTTCTACTGCTGGTTAGACTACTATAGGCTAAGGTAACAAACAGCTCTTTTCTAATAGCAGCGTTGTTAAGAGACTGCTCTGCTAAGAGTATTAGTAAGGTCTTTAAAAACTTAAAGATAACACCTTTAAGAGCAAGAAGGAGAAGGAAGAATAGGAGGCCTTCTGTAATAATATGTTACCTAAGAGCATAGTAGTTATAACTAATAATACCTAGCTATAAGTTATTATATTATATTATTATATACACATACTAATTACTATAGTTATACTAAACCTCTGTCTCTCTTAGATAAAATTAGTTAGAATACTAAGCTTGTCAGCTATTACCTATTTATTCTAGCACCTAACAATAATAAGTGTAAGGAGGAGATTTAAGAGTCTAATTCTAAGCTAGAGAAGTACTATTAATCTATGCTAAATGTGTATAAGACTAATAAATAATTTTATATGTTATTAGCTAAAAAGGATATAGAGGAATTAGGATTTAAAGGATTTAACAATAATAATAAGATAGATCTAGATTAGATATAGAGCTAATGTTTTAGCTTAAAATAACAGCTAATTAACATATACATAGCCTCTTTTGCAAGATCTACTAATTTCTGTTTAATTTATTATTTTGTATCTCTACCTAATTAGAAACTTACTTAAGATATCTAAGCTAACCCTAAGAAAATAGTATAATAACTAGTTCCTAGCACTAAATATAGCAATCTTGCTGCTAGGGCTTAGGCTTACCCTAGGCAGTTTGTTAAAAAGTTTTTCTATTATCCTATTGCCTTAGGATTAAATATCTATATTTGTTACGTCTACATATAACATATATGTCATTACTACTAGTAGATAAACCTTCTACTCTACCTAAGCTTCTTCTATCTCTTACTTTCTCTGCTACATAACTTGTTAAAGGGGCGTTTCTAAAACAATTATATTTTATTAAACGGCTAGTATCTCTAGACCCTAATACTAGTAATAGTAAGGCAACTATTATAGCATAAGATTAGTAGTAGACAACTATATTATAGGGAAGCAATCCTGCTTCTAGAAAGCTATATTAGGATGCACTTACTTGTTTAGGCTAGATTTAGAGTGGATATAGCAAAGCCTCTTAGGTATAAGATAGCTATCTATACGTATACTGTTATACCTATAGGTTAGTTCTTTAGCACCTAGTTATAAAAGGCTATAGGACTAAGCATCTTGTCTAACACCTTAGTTTATAAGCCTGCAGACAAATTAAGAATCCTACTTATACTTTATTAAACCTCCTATTATATCTATACACTGCCTACTAGTAAAATAAAAACTAGATTTCTTCTAATCCTATATATTCTGCTTCAGCCTTTAAAACAGAGCTTATGCAATTAGTTGTTAACAACAACCTCTTATTTTAAATAATTAAACAGCTGTTATTCCAACAATTTATCTACTTCCTAAGGCTAGAAGCTGTAATAACTACCTGTTATAAATTTGGCTAGATGTTCTAGAGCTAATTTAAGGCTGCTAAACACGCTCTTCTCTAGGATCTTAGTTCTAGTACTAAATTGTCTATTGCATTAGATGCCTAGACTGCAAGTAATTACCTTAGCTTCCTAGCTATTAAAGGTTACTATATAAATAAGAGCTAGAAATTGCAAGAAGTCCTTTTAGACTTTATTCCTATACGTAGAAAATATACAGGACCCTCTATAGCATAGCAAGTTCTTTAAATTCTTTAGGAAACTAAAACTATAAAATAACTGCTTGCTATTACTTATAACAATGCTAGTAATAACAGTGTATTATTACAGACCTTAGAGAGGTTACTATATTAAAATAACATTACTGAGGATAGTAGAAAGAACACTGTTCCTTATCTTATATATATAATTAACCTTATTATATAAGACATTATTTACTATCTCTAACTTAAGGTATTACTAGAACTAGAGTATGTATAAAGACTGCATTAACGCTATATTAGGGGTATTAGAAACAGCATATCTGTTCTAAACTCTCTCTAGAAGGTAGAAATTATATATTATATTATTTTATTATATACTAACTGTAACACAGATCTAAGCTATCTGCATTGTAATAGATCTATTACTACAACAATTTAAGAGGTTTCTTACACTATAGAGTAATATTCTAGCAAATTATTAACTATTAGTTATATAAGATATAAGGACTAGGTAGAACTCTAACTATAATATGTGTAAGCGCGCACTAAAGCTTTAGGTCTACATTAACAAAAATCCAGAGCAAGAAATTGCACTAAAGGCACTAAGCTGTAGAGAGGGTGCTTCTACATATAATAAGGTAGCAGAAGCTGATTTTAAAGATCTTAAGAAACTTTAACTAGTAGTAACTAAGTAGCAGCACCTGCAGGCTGTTATAATAATACTACAGCAATTTAAGAAGGCATCTAGTGCCCTTAGTAAGACTTATAAGCCCTTTATCTAGCACATCTAGCTAATATACAACTAGCTATTTAATTTCTTAAATTAAATAACTAAAGAGCTTAGTAACAACCTAGGTTACGCTAATAACTTAGAATAGCTAGAAGTTGTAAAAGCAGCTGCGCAAAAGGGTTGCGTTAAGCTGTCTAAGTACTATTTAAAAACAGAGGATAGTTACAGGTTCACATTTAACTGTGTAATAAAATTAGATCTAAGCTAGAAGCTTACTGTATATAAGGTAATATTATTATAGCAGTTTATTACATACTATTACTAACTATGTTATAAGGATAATACCTAGGAAGTTTAAGATAAGTATATGTACTAAGAGTAATTCTTATAATACCTAGATTGTTATAATAACAATAATTTAGGTTACTCTACACAAGTACTTTACAACCCTGTTTAACAGTTAGTATAAGATAATTAGTTCTAAAAACCCGCAACATTAGTCTAGCAACCTAATAGGAGCTTCTTATCCTACAGTTAGAGTTTAAACCTGTCTAATATTAACAAGGAGGTGGCTTACACCTGCTAAGAAGGAGAGGCCTATCTTAGTACCCCTTGCATACAACAGGGAGATAGATTTAATCTACTAGACTAGTAGAAGGTTAATGCTGCAACTTATCTATAATTTGCTTATGTAGCAAAAGATATACTTATAGTACTAATAATAGAAGTTAGAGTTAAATAGGTGTTTAACACAGCTAGGGATGTAATTAGGGACTAATAGCATAGGTTATCTGCTACTACAATACGCTAGAAGCATAATTCTAAAGGATTCTCTTACTTTAGCACAGATACAAGAAGGGAAGGAGGCAGCTTTAGATAAGCTAGATAATCTCTTTAAGCTACTAGCTTATCCTAGTCTAGAAACGAAGGTTATAGAAGAAGAGTAACACAGTAGTAGTAGTAAAGAAACTAGTCTATTAACTCTATCTTAGCAAGAACAGCGGCTGCAAAAGAGAGTAAGGCTACTACAGTATTAGGATACATAGTTCTGTAATAAATAGCTGTTATAAATAGAGAAGATCCTAGAATTCTGTCCTCTATTTAAATCTTTTAAAATTAAGTTCTTTATGTATATAGCATTTCTAAATAGTATACTATTAAATATATTGTCTGTAGTATTATAGAAGATTAGGTAACTTTAACCTACCCTACCCTACCCCTACCTAACCCCTACCTAACCTCTACCTAACCCTACCCTACCTAACCCCTACCCCTACCCCTAGTCTGTGCGGACTGTACCCTACCCCTACCCTACACTAGAGGTACCCCTACCCTACCCCTACCTAACATCCGTGTAGACCCTACCCTACCCCTACCCTATATAGACCCTACCCCTACCCTACCCCTACCTAACGTCCGTGCAGACCGTACCTAACCCCTACCCAACCCCAGGGTACCCCCTACCCTTTTGCTAGCGTAGTGCTTACAGTCTTTAACTAAAGTACAACTTCAACATCTATAAGCACCCTTATACATTTTATTAGATTAACTCTAGTTACTTATTAATAAGTATTATATCTCCTTAGTATATAGTTAGTAGGAACAAAACCCTTATAGTTTGTCTTTAACCTTATTAATTAAGTTTGTCTTTAGAATCTTAACCTGTGCTTAACCTAGACAGTCTACTCTGTACTATTTAGTGCACCCTATATTCACAAGCTCTGCTTAGTTAATAACCCTAACTAATCTACTAGTACTTATCCCTAAGAACTAATAGAATTAGTGCTTACGGTCTTTAACTAAAGTACAACTTCAATAATTAGCCCTACTAATAAGGGCTGTTATAAGATCTTCTATAATATTATACACTAAGGTGCTGTCTATACTATTGTTTAGGAAAGGAAGACCTAGAAAGAACTATTAATAACCTATAAGGGTTAATAAGAGAAGGAATAAGAGTCTTATGAATAAGCTGAGCTTGTTCCTATAGAGAAAGACAACAAGCTTTAGTTAGGCTAACGCTAGAATCTATACAGCCTTAACCTCTAGGTAGAAGCTTCTTACTACTGCTGCTACTGCTACACTTAACTAGAGACCTAAAAGACAAGGTAGACATAATGAAAGAGGAGGTTAAAATAAGGGTCTAAAAGCCTAATGTGTTGTTGAAGGTTAAAAAAGTAGGAAGTTAAGATGCTTTACAAAGTAGAAGCTAAAGATAAAAAGGAAGAGAAGGACTAGATCTAGGGCTGCTTATATAGATCCTGGCTGCTGCCTCTCCTATAGCTGTTATGCTTAAATATATTATCCTAAAGGAACCTAAAGCTAGTAAAAGTTGTTTGCTATTATGTTAGTAAGAGCGATATTACCTAGTAAAAGGTAGTAGGTTGTTAGACTAGGCTAAACAACCTACTAATTAGTAGGCCTAGGGCTAGGGGGTTATAGGTTCTTAAACAGTCTAATAGGCTATTAGGATACCCTCCTCTAACAACGTAGGCAAATAAATACATAAGTAGGAGATTTACTAGACAAATAAACAACAGATACCTAGACTTACCTTAGCTATTATAGTAAACAGATTAAGTCCTATATAAGGTTTTTTCTTAAAGTCCTAAACTAATAGGGCTTTAGAAATTAGTTATAACAGTTTTAGATACCTAAATACTAGACTAAACGTAGTTAGGTAAACGTAAACTATTAAGCAGCAGCCTAATAAATTGCTAGGTAATACTAGGAGGTTGTTTAGAGAGAAGAGGCTGTTAAAGTCGTACTTTAGTTAAAGACCGTAAGCACTGATTCTATTGGTTCTCGGGGATGAGTACTGGTGGATTGGCTGGGGTTATTAACTAAGCAAAGCTTGTGAAGATAGGGTGCACTAAATAGTACAGAGTAGACTGTCTAGTTTAAGCGCAGGTTAAGATTCTAAAGACAAACCTAATTAATAAGGTTAAACACAAACTATAAGGGTTGTGTTGCTACATAACTATATACTTTAATAATAGTAGTAGTAATATAGGCTAATTAGTGTTAAGGATCCTCTAATTGTACTGATTACTAATCACACTGGTTACTAATCACACTAATCACTAATCGTACTAATCTCTGATCCCACTAATCACTAATTACACTAATTACTGATTGTACTAATTATACTAAGCCTAATTATATTACATAATTCTTAGCTTCTTACTAAGTGTTAACGCTGTTATGTTTGCTTATACTAAGCCTAATAACTTATTGTACTTACTATGCCCTATATACTGTAATTAGCTTACATCCTTTCTATATTCTGTAGATTGTAACACTATCCCCCTTCTGTCTTAGCTTAGTCTCTTAAGCTTATTTATATAACGCAGGGCCTGTCCTTAATTAGTAGGTAGTTTAGACAATGCTAAAACAACTAACTATCTTAAGTTTAGCTTGCTGTTATTATCTATATAAATTTGTTAAGTCCTTTAGAGAGATTATAGTGTAAAAATATAAAACGTATATAAAGCATAACTGCGTATGCAAGGTTTACGTTTAATCTAGGAAGTGTAGTAAGTGCGTTTGCCTTAGGCAACGTTGTAACATAAAGGTAACTTAATCTAAGTTTACCTAGCTAATGTCTAAGAAAGAGAAATTGTGCATGCGCATAAAGGAGAGTTACAGTGCGTAAACTAAAGTGCTTTAAATATTACAAAAAGCTATAGAGGACTTGCGTGTAGCTTGTGCACACAAGGAGTAGTTGTAACAACAAATAGATTTATTAGACTGTTGTGCTAAGGAGGCTATTATAGTAGAGGAGCGCAGTATAGAAGAGTAGGAAAAGTTAGAGGCAGGGACTATTAAGTTAACTAATCTGCCTAATAAGTTCTTGTTACTGCCTAGTACCTAGGGCGCCTTTAAAGGCTATCCCTTAGAGTACTAGGAGAGTAACGTAGCACTGCCTAATTAGTCTTTTTAAATTGCCTTAATAACTGCTAGTAGTTTATAAGGTGTACAGTTAGTTCCTATATATTTTCTAAGTTAGGGTATCCTAACTACTTAACTAGATATTTATCCTAGCTACCTTCCTTTTAGTGTTGTATTATTTTTTTAACTTCCTATTAGTCTTTACTATTAGCTTAGTAATAGAAGTTCTTCTAGATAGGCGTTTTAGAGTTAGCTGGTTCTAATAGCGATATGTAGAACACTAGATAGATCTTTACATCCTTTAGCAGATTAAGTTTATAGTTAACTAGGCTTATCTACTTTAAAATAAAAAAAGGTCTAACTTTAATATAGTCTAGGGTTTTTATTAGTCTTTATGTGCAAAAGTTTTTTGGAAGAAGATAAACTTTATCCCCCTCTTTTAGCTAAGGTGCTGTTTTTCATTTCTAGTTAATATATAAGATTACTTATTTTTAAGCCTTACTAATATTTTCTTATACTTTCTTATGCACTTCCTTTACTCTTACTACTAAGGATATTGCTAATTTAGTCTAAATTAGCGTATCTAGGCTTCTAGTAAAGAGATTTAGATGTATACTGTAACTTGGGAAGAATAGTAATTTTTCTGTTACTTTTAATAATTTGTTATTATATGCAATTTATGCTATAAGTAACAGTAAAACCTAGTTATCTTGCTACTAGTTGCTGTATATCTGTAGGTCTGTTTCTATAGTCTAATTTGTTCTTTTAGTCTATCTGTCTATCTACAGATAATAGGCTGTTAAAAGCTTCTTCTTAGTGCCTATAGCTGCTAAAAGCGTAGTCTAATAATTTAATATAAAGAGCTTATCTTAATTGCTAATAATTAATTCTAGTATGCTATAATACCTTATATGTTAATCTAGGAATACTTATATAAGCTGCTCTGCAGTATAACTATATTAAAACAGTATTATTTTAGTATACTTAGTAAATATATTAACTATAACAAAGATTAAGTCGTAGTTGTATCTAGTTACAGGGTCTCTTAACATAGGTAGCTGTGTAATAAAGTCTATTGTAATGTTTGTCTATAGCGCTGTTAGTGGCTCTATTACCTGCATTTCTCTATATTTTGCGTATATACTGTGTTTATTTTACTAACAGTTAATATAGTTCTTAATATATTTAGTAACCTTGTTCTTAATAGTGCTAAACTTATAGTATTGCTTAATAAGTTCTGTTATGTGTGTAATTCTAGGGTGTCTGTATAGCAGGTTATTGTAGTAATTAGCTATAATTTTATCCTAAAGTTCCTCTAGTATGTCTAATGTAATACGCTGTTTGTTTTTAATTTGTATTATATTGTTTAGTTACTGTAATAGTCTAAGTAACCTATTATTGTTAATTCCTAGTACTACAAACTAGTTTATTGTCTTCTCTTTAGTAAGGTTATATTATCTGCTAAGCGTGTTAGCTCTACTATTGTCTTTGCCTAGCGTATATAATATCTTAAACTAATATTATCTTAGTATCTTAGACTAACATACTTATTGTTAATTTAAGACCTTAGTAGTAGTAAAGTATACTAGGTTCTTATAGTTATTATAGATAGTAAGTTCTAAGCAGCTTTCTATGTATAGTTCCTAATGTTCTAGAGCTAATATAATTACAAGTAATTCCTTATTGTACATATTGTAGTGTTCTTTAGGACCTAAGAACTTATATAAGTATTAGGTAATAGGGTACTATAGTCTATCCTTTTCTTATATAATATATACGCCTAATATAAGATCTAAGGCGTTAGTCTCTATATACATTAGTTTACTACTGTAAAATATAATTAACGTAGGCAGTATAATATAGGCTTACTTGAGTGCCTTAAACACATTGTTCTATTCTTGTCTATACTTAAATAGTGTATCCTTCTGCATAAGCTTTGTTAGCAGGATTGCAATTATAGAGTAGTCCTTAATAAAGCGTTAATTAAAGTTAACAAATCCTAAGAATTTCTAGATCTGTTTAACTATTTTTAGCGTCTGCTAAGTCTTAACTACTTCTACCTTTATTAGACTAATCTTAACTCTATATTGTCTTATAATGTACCCTATAAATTTAACTTCCTCCTTATACTATTTACACTTCTTAGGTTTAAGTTATAGGTCTGCCTGCCTTAGACATTCTAGCACTTCTATAACGTATTATTTATACTCTTTTAGTGTTTTGAAGTATACTAGGATATTGTCTAGGTATACTACTACAGTTCTGTTAAGGTATACTCTTAGGACGTTATTAATTAACTCCTAGTATATTGCTAGTGTGTTTATTAGACTAAACAGTATAACTAGGTACTTATAGAGTCTATATTACGTTCTAAATGCTGTTTTCTATTCTTCTTCTTTCTTTATACATATAAGGTTATACACGCCTTATAGGTCTAACACTATAAAGTACTAAGCTTCTACTAGCTAGTCCTGCAACTCCGTAATGTTTAGGAGCAGGTAGTAGTTTTTAATAGTAGTTTTACTAAGCTTTCTGAAGTTAATATTAGGTTGTAGCTTACTATCCTTCTTAGGAACAAACATAATTAGGTACCCTGCAGGTAATTTTAATCTTCTAATAAATCCTTTCTTAAGGTTCTCCTTAATGTACTTTCAAAGTACTCTAAGTTCCTTTTCTAATAACTAATATAATAGCCTAAAGGTTAGTGTCTTTTCTTCTTTGAGCTTAATCTTATAATCTTAGGGTTTATGCTTAGGCAGGGCTTTTACTATAAGCTCTTCTCTAAATATCTCTGCGTACTATCTATATATATTAGGGATAGCAGGAGGTATACTCCTCTCCTCCTTAACTCTTACTTTGTAATCTGTAGGGCGTTTAGCATCTATAGAGTTAACTCCTCTATCTTAGCATATCTTATATATTAAAGAGACATTATTCATCTCCTACTTATCTACTAGCTACTGTGTGTACTGTATAGGTGTAGATATATTAGTACTGCATTTATATCCTTCTAATAAAAGTCTTTCTTATACCTAGTCTATCTTTAAGTTGTGCTTTTATAACTAGGGAAGTCCTAATATAATTTTGTGTGTAGCCTTTATAAAGATGTTTAGGTTTATTTTCTTATAGTGCCTCTGTATCTATAGGGGTGCTGCTATTACTTTAAACATAATTAGCAGTTTATCTAGCATTAATTCTCTATTAGCTACTTAAAGTAAGTAAGGGTTCTCCTTATAAAATAATCTAAGTCTAGCTTACTATATTGCTATTCTAGATATATAACTTACTTATACTCCTAAGTCTAAAAGTGCTGTTAAGGCTACCCTATTAGGTTTAATAGGTAGCTTAATAAGGTAATTGTTCCTAATACTATTAATAGATGAATCTCTAGGGCTTGTAGGCGCTAGCCTAAAAAGGTCCACTCTTTACTAAACTCTTTAAACTCCTTTATACTGTAATGCTTCTTATAATCTACATTAAGGCAGTTCTACTAGCGTGTGTTGTAGTAACTTCTGTTAACTACTAGCTATATTTGTATTGTAGCCTGTAGGTTATCTATTATAGAATAATATGCTTACTAGTGTTTATTAATAAGAAGAAGTTTACAGAGGTTGTTATAATACTAGTACTATTAACTGTAACAGAGGCTTTATTATACTAGGAACTATCCTGTACTTAGCTTCTTATTATAGTAGATTATATATTTGTCCTTAGTATATGCTATCTATGTAAGATTTCTATATTTTAGGTTTTAGTAGTCTAGAATATACTGTAGTTGTAGGCTAACTATTTATAGTACTTCTTTCTGCTTCTGCATACGTTCTAGGCTAAGGTGTGTTTCCTATTTACACTAAAGCTAGTCTTTAGCTTCTTCTAGGTTATTAGCAAACTGTTTGCTATTATTAATTTCTTTTCTAAACTAGTAAACAAGCATTTAGAGTTCTAGTGTTATCTCTGTAATGCTAGGTACTCCTACAGGACTAATAAGTTCTTAACATATTTAGTAATAGGCTTCTTTATTGTTACGCTTCTAGTGTTGTTAAGCTATACGTTCTTGTTTGCGTGTTAGTAGGGCGCTAATTTAGTTAAACTCTTGCCTTAAGGTGTCTAGTAGGTTGTCTATCTTTTGCTAGTTGTTGTGAGAGTAGTACTATGTTTCTTTACCTGTCTAGGCGTACTAGGAGGGTGTTGCTACACGAATTAGAGGTACAATACAGTTATTATTGTCCTCTAGACTAGACTCTAGGTCTTCTAGCAGTTGTCCTATGTTATTAGTAAGAATTTTCTATTTACTAGTATCTATATTATTATAATTATAGGTGTGTATATTTAACTAGCAGTAAACCTTATTTATCTAGCAGTCCCTAGTAAAGTAGCCTAGTTTGCTACAGTTATAGCAGTCCCTGCTGCCTCTGTATTAGTTACCCCCTTTAGGCTTCTTATTCTATTACTTTAGTAGTCCCTTATTAAGGTTTAAGAGGTCTATTACTTTAGGTCTGTAGTATCTACTCTAAGTGTTGCTATAGATGTAACAACTAGTATTTAGCTAATTACAGCCTCCTTGTTGTTCTTAATTTTAGTTATTGCGCTACTAATTCCTTAGTAGTAGCCTGTTAGTAGTAATAACAGTAGTACGTGCTCTAAGGTTATCTAAAAGTTCCTACTAAAGTTTGTAGAGTTGTATATTAATATTAATAGCAGTATTAATAAGCTTATTAAGGGTTTCTGTGCTCGCGCTAGTTCGTATAAGTTCTTCCTTAACCTTAGGCTTTAACTTTTAATAAAATATAGTAATTAGGGCAGTGTTGTCCTAGTTAGTGTTAGCTGTAAGCTGTTAAAACTCTCTAGCGTAGTTAGTAGCTAACCTGTCCTGTCTAATCTTCTAAATATTGCGTTAAGTAATATGTAGTTTGTTAGAGACTCTAAAGATTAGCTTAATCTTTTCTTTAAATAGGTTAAAGTCTTTTATCTACGTTGTCTAGGGCCTTGCTAGCTTAATACTGCTACATAAAGAGCTTAATCTAGGTAAATACTTTGCTACGCATATAGCTAGCTGCAAGGACTACTTATTTAGCCTTAGGAACCTTCTTACCTTAGAAGGTAAAGAAGAGGTCCTACTGTATAAGCTAGTTGTTAAGCTTACTATAATCTCTGTAGTAAAGGTTAGGCGTATTAACCTTTATAGTGCTAGTAGTAACAGTTACATCTATGTTAATGTTACTAGACGTAGAGTTACTAGGGGTAGGATAGGATCTAATAGTACTTATCTTAGGGGTGTTTAAAATGTTAAAGTTGTACTTTAGTTAAAGACTGTAAGCACAAATTCTATTAGTTCTTAGGGATAAGTACTAGTAGATTAGTTAAGGTTATTACCTAAGCAAAGCTTGTAAAGATAGGGTACACTAAATAGTACAGAGTAGACTTTCTAGTTTAAGCACAGGTTAAGATTCTTAAGACAAACTTAATTAATAAGGTTAAACAAAAACTATAAGGGTTATATTCCTACTTAACTATAACGTAATCAGCTATTAAGTCGGCTAGGCAATTAAGCCGGCCACCTTTGCTAAGATTACACCTCATTCCACCTCTCATCTAATGTCTCAACAACCTGATCTTGGATTACTTCCTCGTGAGGATAGGATAATCCTTGCTATTCAAGCTATAAAATCCGACGCGTTAATAAGCTAACGGCGCGCTGCTGCTATCTATAATGTTCCTTAATCAACCCTCCAAGACTAACGCGCCAAAACCACCTTACAACACGATTCCTACTACAGCAGATTAAGGCTTACTAAGCCTAAAGAGGAGGTGGTTATATAATATATAAGGAAGCTTAACATGTAAGGCTTTGCCCCTACGCTAAGCTACGTACATAAAATAGCTAATTAACTGCTAGCTGCCTATAGTGGTAGTAAGGTTAGAGAAAAATAGGCTAGGCACCTTGTAAACTAGAAGCCTAAGATTAAGTCTTAGGTAACTAGACAGCGCGATTACCAGAGAGTCTTGTGCAGTAATCTAGCTATTATTAGCCCCTGGTTTAACCTTATGCGTAACGTCAAAGCCAAATATAGCATCTAGGACCAAGATACCTACAACTTTAACAAGACTGGCTTCTAGATAGGTGTTGGAGGGTCTGTTAAGGTGGTGACAGCGTCTAAGAGGCGTCTTAAGCCACTTGGAGTCCAGCCTAGCGACCGTAAGTGGGCGACGTTAATTGCCGCGATCAACGCTATAGGGTGGGTTATCCCACCCTTCTTTATCTTTAAAGTAAAGAACTATAACTAGGCCTAGTATTATAACCTAAAGGATTAGCGTATTAGTGTTAGCAAGAATGGCTAGATAACAAATAAACTAGGCCTAGAGTAGCTAAAGCACTTTATCCAGAATATAACAGCCTAGACAGTAGGTAGCTACTAGCTGCTGATTATTAATGGCTATAAGAGCTATAAGTTGCTTGCCTTCTAGGATCTGTATAAGGAGAACAAAATTATTACTCTCTATATGCCTCCTTACACCTCCTATATCCTACAGCCACTTAATATAGGCTGTTTTGCCCTATTAAAACAAGTATATAAGACAGAAATTAATATTTTAGTAAACAGCCACATTACTTACATTAACAAGAAAGCATTCTTAGCTGCCTTTAATTAGGTGTTTAATAAGGCGTTTTTATCTAATAATATCTAATCAAGCTTCTATGCAACAGGCTTGGTTCCAGACAACCCAGAGGTGGTGCTATTAAAGCTTGAAGTGAAGCCTCGTACGCCAACACCACCTTTACTAGGGCCTACTACCTAGCAACCTAGAACACCAAGCAACGCTGCTGAAATATTAGCTCAATTAACGCTGATATCTGACCGGATTAGGCAGCACCACAGTTTATCTCCAGCTTTAATTATTAAGATGGTGCAGCAGTTCAAATAGGGAGCTAATATAATAGTGCATTCCTAGGTGCTTATGGCGGCTAAGATAGTTAAGCTTTAAGCAGTAAATAAAGCTGCTTCTGAGCGTAAAGTATGTAAAAGGAAGCGGATCTAGTATAGAGGAACCCTATCACAGCAAGAGGCAGAGGAAATAATAGCTGCATAAGAGGTGGTGGTGCAGGCAGAGGCAGAGAGGCGTAAGGAGAGGGTGCGAACAGGTGGTAGTAGATAGGGTTCTCGACGCTGTAGGATGTGTGGTTAGGCTAAGCACAATAAGCGCACATGTAAGCAAGATACTGTAGACAGAGTAGATTAATTTAACGTACTGTAAGCTACAGCACAACGTTGTAGTGTTGAGTTATCTGCGTGTTAAGGTGGGTGGCTGCATAAGGTGGCCGGCTTAATTGCCTAGCCGACTTAATGGCTGATTACGTTATACTTTAATAATAGTAGTAGTAATATAGACTAATTAGTGTTAGAGATCCTCTAATTACACTAATTACTAATTACACTAATTACTAATTATACTAATTATGCTAAGCCTAATTATAATACGTAATCCTTAGCCTCTTTGCTAAGTGTTAACGCTGTTATGTTTGCTTACGCTAAACCTAATAACTTATTGTACTTACTGTGCCCTATACACTGTAATTAGCTTACATCCTTTCTATATTCTGTAGATCGTAACAATAGATAAGCATATTATACTATGCTTATTAATAAGCAGTTACGTAATAACCCTTTTTTATTCTATCCTTCTCTACTGTTTGTTTCTTTAGGGCGGAGTTAGGGGTCTTAGTTAGCTAGTATTTATGTTTGTGCTGTGCCCTAGCATAGGATTATAATACTATCCCCCTTCTTCTTTAGTTTGTCCTTAAACTATATAATTATTTATTAGAGTTATATATAATCTATAATCTCTATATCTAGTAACCTATAAGTTAAGATATCCTTATACGCCTACAACATCTATCTTATATTAGAAATCTATTAAGGTAATACACCTACTAAAGTCCCCTATAATTATTATTTCTTTATTAGCTACTAGTACTATATTATACTAGGTAGTCTAAAAGTTCTAAAGTGTGCTAAGTGTATAAAGGCTAGTAAGCTATATATAAACATGTCTTAGGCGTTGTTAGATAAGACTTATAAGGAGTATAAGAAAAAGGTAGAAGTAAATAAGTTACTCCTTACAACTATAATTGCGTAATTATTGCATAATAAGAAAATTCTAAAATAGGTAAATAAACGCGTATAGTAAAAGGCGCTGTGTTTAGCAAGTAGGATAGTTAAGGCTAGCAAGTTAGACCTAGCTAAGGATGTTAATCCTAACTATCCTGTAGCGTCTATTAGCATATGTGCCTTACTAGCTACCTAGGGTGCTTTTAGTTTAATTAAAGAGTCTGTAGTAAATTATAGTACTTACGTACTAATTAGTAGCAGCTTATAAGGTGCGCAGGTGGTTTCTATGTGTTTTCTAAGTCTAGGTATTCTAACTTTTTAACTAGATACCTTTAGTAGTTGCTATTTCCCTTATATATTACTATTTTTTTAACTTCCTATTTATCTTTGCTATTAGCTTAGTAATAGAAGTTCTCTTAGATAGGAATTCTAGGGTTAGCTAGTTCTAATAGTAATATGTAGAACACTAGATAGATCTTTACATCCTCTAGTAGATTAAGTCTATAGTTAACTGGGCTTATCTGCTTAGAAATAAAAAAGGGTCTAACTTTAACGTAGTCTAGTGT
The DNA here is from genome assembly GCF_004011695.2 of Ascochyta rabiei. Lineage (NCBI taxonomy): Eukaryota > Fungi > Ascomycota > Dothideomycetes > Pleosporales > Didymellaceae > Ascochyta > Ascochyta rabiei. The sequence continues at coordinate 841,546 of NC_082417.1, forward strand.
TTTTGTTAGTCTTAATGTGCAAAGGTTTTTTATAAGAAGATAGACTTTATCCCCCTCTTTTAGCTAAGGTGCTATTTTTCTTTTCTCGTTAATATATAAGATTGCTTGTTCTTAAGCTTTACTAATATTTTATAGTGCTTTTTTATATACTTCCTTTAGTCTTACTACTAAGGATATTGTAGGTGAGAATATTGCTCGATGCAGGAAGGTTGATGTGTTCGATAGTAAGCCCTAATGGCTCGCTGAGATTATCTAATATACCCTCCCAACAATCACGTGCCTCTAATCCCTAATGGCCCCTTAAACCCTTGCCAGTTAACATGCCTAATAATCACGTGCATCTAAACCCTAATGTCTTACTAAGCCCTTACTAGTTAGCCTTGTACTTTTACTCTACTACACATCTCCCCTACCCTAAGAGCTTAGGCCCCTTAAGCTTACGCCTGCCTCCACCTGTTATTCTCCCCCCCTTTTTTTTAATCCTACTATCTGCCCTAGGAGGAGACCTATTAATGTTTACCTTTAAGCCTCATTACTTTAAACAACATCCTAGTATTACCTAGCAATTTATAGGGCTATTGCTTAATAGTTTACGTTTACCTAAATGCGTTTAGTCTAGTATTTAGGTATCTAAGCCTATTACAACTAATTCCTAAAGCCCTATTAGTTTAGGACTTTAAGAAAGAAGTATATACAGGACCTAATCTGTTTACTATAACAGCTAAGGTAAGTCTAGGTGTTAGTTATTTGTTTGTCTAGTAAATCCTCTGCTTATGAGTTTGTTCGCCTACGTTGTTAGAGGAGGGCAACCTAATAGCCTATTAGTAGCTGTTTAAGAACCTATAACCCTCTAGCCCTAGGCCTACTAATTAGTAGGTTGTTTAGACTAACCTAACAACCTACCGCCTTTTACTAGGTAATATCGCTCTTACTAACATAATAGCAAACAACTTTTACTAGCTTTAGGTTCCTTTAGGATAATATATCTAATTCTAACAGCTATAGGGGAGGTAGCAGCCAGGATCTATATTAGCAGCCCTAGGTCTGCTCCTTCTCTTCCTTACTATCTTCAGCTTCTACTTAGCTAAACCTCTTAACTTCCTACTTCTTTAACCTTTAACAACCTTTTAGGCTTTTAGACCCTTATTTTAACCTCCTCTTTTATTATATCCACCTTGTCTTTTAGATTGCTAGTTAAGCGTAGCAGTAGCAGCCGTAAGAAGCTCCTACCTAGAGGTTAAGGCCGTAGAGATTCTAGTATTAGTCTAACTAAAGCTTATTGTCTTTCTCTATAGGAACAAGCTTAGCTTATTTATAAGACTCTTATTCCTTCTCTTATTAACCCTTATAGGTTATTAATGGTTCTTTCTAGTTCTTGCTTTCCTAAATGATAGTATAGACAGCACCTTAGCGCACAACGTTGCAGAAGCTCTTACAACAGCACTTATTAGTAGAGCTAATCTTCCTCCTTTCCTCTATAATATTGCTGCTGCCTATGCACATATCTGCTAGTTTAACGCTCTATCTTCTAGGGAGAATTAATATATTAATTCTTACGCTATATACTAGAACTAGGCACTCTACCTCTTTTATTACCTCTATTGTTCTTTACGCGCCTAAGTCCCTAGCAATCCTACGTCTCTAGTTACTCTTAGCGCCTAACAGCAGTACTATTAAGCTGCTATTAATAATAGTTGCTATCCCCTGTATACTATTAGTGCCTATAGTCCTCTTATTTAAGGGTTCTTACTTACTATAACTAATGCTGCTGTTTAATACTCTACTTGTAATAACCCTAATTATCCTAATATTTACTATAATTATTATTAGAAGAGGTCTGCGCTATATGCTTAGGCTTACCTAATAGTAATCTTAACCTGCTAGGCTCTTACACTAAGTACTTTACTAACAGCTATAAGAACTATTCTTTTAGTAAGTCCTAATATCCTATTAAGCCTTATTTCTGCTAACTTCTTCTTAGCTGTTGCTTGTTGTGCTGCTTCGATAATGACTAGTCCTACTAAGGCTAACTATTATAAGGCAGGCTGCGCTAAAGCTTACTTCTACTTAGACACTAATAACTCCTTCACTAGTTACAGCTACTTTACTAATAATTATTTTAGCGCTAGTTAGAAGAACGCTTAGAAAACCTTAGAGGAAGAGGTAGCAAGCCTTAGCTACAAGATCTCTACTGCTTAGGACATTTCTTACTTAGTTTGCTCTAAGAGGTTATTAGGTACTTCTTCTTGTGCTTCCCTTTATAATTAACTCTAGGATGTTACTACTGCTGCTAAAGCAGTTTATAGGGCTAGGAAATCTGCTTCTCCTTTACAGGCTTTAGGTTCTTAGATTGCTCCCCTAAGTAATAATAAACAGGCTATTAGCTCTCTAGCTTCTTGTGCTAGTTGCTAAATAGATGCTAATGCTGTATTAGAGCCTAATAACATAGACTTAGATAAGCCTCTTTATACCCCTAGCAGTTCTTCTCTAGTTACTAATAGTAGGTTTGGGCAGTTTATGCGCTTAGCTAGCTTCTCTCCTATAACTTATACTACTTCTGCTTACAGTCCTATATCTATCTCTTCTAGGGGGTCTTCTAGCGTTTTTAAGGATGCTGTAGAGAGTTTTAGCAGCCCTTATTATTCTCTGCCTAGTTCTCCGCTACGCCCTAATAGGCCTCTGTATTATTGCTGTTAGTCTTCTTCTATCAGCCAGGTTCTTAAGGGCAATTTAGCTTATTAGCCTGCTGCTTAGTCTTCTTACATCCCTCTAGCTAAAGGTTGTAATAATTATTCCTAGCTCCCTTCTAAACATTATTACTATAGCCCTAGTAATGCTCCCTAAAAGTCTAGTTGTAGCGGCTGTAGCAGTTCTTCTATTGCTGTTTAATTTGTTCCTTTTACTAGTGCTATCCTTAGTTCTGTTAGTATTAAAATCTAAAAATATCTTAGTTTTTATTTCCTTATTGTAACTCCTTCCCCTACTAGAATCTTTAGCTAACCCTTAGCTAAAATCTATTACTTAGCTGTTATTACTATTATCCTATACTTTATACTCTGCTCTTTACTTATCTATTATTGTTTATAGCAAGTAGACCCTAACTAACTACTGTTTTAGTAGTCTATTAGGTTCTGTTTCTAAGTCCTTAGCCAGCACTGTCCTTTAGTCTATTATTTCTTGTTAATAGAATTTAGTTAACCTATTCTTTACGTATATTCCTTTTAGCGCTACTCTATTAAGCTCCTCTAGTATGTATGTCCCTTTGTCTGTTTTCCTTATAATTTAGAATAGACCTTTCCACTTTAGTGCAAGTTTATTTAGTTAGCTTATATTAATATTGCAGACTATGTCTTAGAGCAATACTACGTCCCGATAGTCTATTAGGATTAGCCTAAGCATTGCCTAATTATTAAAATATTCTTTATTTAGTTCTCTTAGTTAAACAACATAATCTACTACCCCTCTAAGCTACTTGTCCCTGTGCTTAAATTGTTTTGCTCTAAGTGCTAGTAGCTCTGCTGTAGTCTAGATTGTAGACTATAGTAGGGTCTGCTAGGTTAGTATCTACAATTTAACTAGTAGGATATATTCTCTCCTGCACACTAAGTATATTAGCGTCTCCTCTATTAACCTTTTTACTATAACTTAGTCTGCCTATAACACTAGGTGTAGGTTTAAGGTCTAGTTAATAGTTATTTTTCTTAACACGCTAATAATATCTTTATGTCCTTACTTAATAAGTACTTAGGCCTAGGAGTAGAAGGCACTTGCTGTTACCTAGTTAATCCTATAAAGCTTTGTCAGCGCTTTAACTAGTGCTTAGTTTTTAGGCCTACTGTCTATTAATATCCTTAGGGGAAGACCCTATCTTGCAAAGATATCCTGTTCTTGGAATTAAACTACGCTTGCTAAGTTATTCTTAACTAGTGCCTAGGCTTCTACGTATCTAGACATGTAATCCTAAGACACTACTAGGTATTTATAGTTTCCTCTTCTAATGGGCATATATATAACGTTAATTGTAATCTATTTCTATAGACTATTAGGGCTAACTATAGGGTGCAGTTCTTTGTTAAACTACTAGGCAGAGTAGAATTAACATTCTTTAGAGGTCTTAACGTATTATTTAATCTAATTAAACATCTTTAGCTAGAAGTATTAGTACTACATCTTCTGCTATGTTCCTTCTCTTTCTTAATGCCAAGATTTGTTATATAGGGTGCAGATAATCTCCTCCTACTAGTTAGGATTGTTAATAACTTGTCTTAATAGTTTATTAGGTGCTGCTTTTGCCTAGAGGACGTTGTTAATAACAGCAAATCTTAAGGCCTTCTTTCTTAGCTTGCGTAGGTCTAATTAGGAAAGACTATTAGGGTTCTTTATTATAAGTAGCTATTATGTAATATTGTAGAAGTATTCTGTATAAAGAGACTCTGATACTATAAGGTTAATTAAGTTTACGTAGTATGCGTGCTGTAGATCCTAATAGCTTATTATATTATTTAATATTGTTATAGATCTAAGATGCTTATTAATAAAGTCCTTAACATCTTCCTTAGGCTGGCTTAGGGCTTTCTATCCTTTTCTTTCTAGTTATCTAGAGAGTGCGTCTGCTACTATGTTCTTCTTTCCTGCAACATGTTAAACCTTAAATTCCCAAATGTTAAGTAAGGCTAACTATTAGGTAATTAGGGCTCCTAGAAGGTCTATAGCACTTTAGTTAAGCTAATCTACTAAGATAAAGGTGTTTGTTTTAATAATAAAGTAGATACTATATATCTATAGCTAGAATTTCTTAAGAGCTAGTAATAATGCTTTGCACTTATATTTGCCTAAGTCCTAGCCTTATTCTGTAGTAGACTAGACTCCTAATTTATAACGCTCTAGGTGCTAATAGCCTATTAGGTCTTCCTGTTAGACAACTACTCCCTAACGTTTCTTGCTGCTGTCTACTAATATAATTACTAGCTGTAGAGGTTCTGTATAGTTAACAGTTACTAAAGTAGAAGTAGTTATAAGACACGCTTTAAGTTTCTCTATTACCTAGCTTACCTTAATAGTCTATTAGAACTTAGCATCTTTCTAGAGTAAGTTAAACAGAGGTGCTGTAATAGGGCTAAAATTAGGAATCTAGATGTAGTAGTATACATAAAGTCTAAGAAATATTTAGATATCCTTTAGGGTTGTATAGGGGGGCTAGTTAATAATCTTTTGTACCTTTTTTATTGCTAGGTGCCTGCCTCTTTTGTCTATAACGTACCCTACTACTCCTATACTGTTATAGCACTAATTACTCTTTAGGGCTAAGGTAGTAGCTCCTACTATCTTAAGGTTTTAGAGCATCTAGTTAATGTTTATTATATGCGCCTTAATAAACCTTTAGATCCTCTGTTTAAGTAACTGTCGCGCAGCCGAGCCTGTAGATAACCAATAGGGTGCTCCCCTATCCAATCAAGCTTGCGGATTATTGTTGAGTGGCTCCTTTCTCCACAATTAACCACTAAGCTCCTAAGGGTCGCCTACAAAGCTTAAGTGAGTAAGATTACGTAATAACCAAATTTCCTTTATACTTGAGTAACACGTTACACATTAAATATATAGACACTAATTAAATTAATTAATTACCTAAGTATAGTCCTCTAAGCTCTATTACATTTATAAGCCTAGCTTCCTAAGTACAGTAGATCTCCCTGCGCACTCAGCAACAAGCTTATTAGACATTGCTTAACCGCTCTAATTTTACCTAATTATCTTTTTTATTGTAACTCCACAACTGCTACTATAGGCGAGCTAGTCAACTATAATACTTAAGCTCTCTTAGGTATCCTAACAGGACCCTATTAACTTAAATCAAGGTCTAATTAGCCTAATTGGTTTATTTAACTTACGTGGCACGCTAAGCTTTGTAATATATAGGATTTAGTGGATCTAGACGCTAAAGACGCCCTAGGGATGCACGATAGAGCCCCTAGGCTACCTATCATAGGCTCCGCCCCCACCCGACCGCCGGCTCAATCGACCCGAGCCCAGAGCGTCCAACCCGACGAGCCTCCTGCAGGCCTAACAATCCTTAAGACCTACAACCAAGAGGTCCTTAGGTACAAAATAAGAGCGAGCAAGTAGGCAGCTAAGGCCGAGCGCCTTCAGAAGCTCTAGAACTGGGTTAATACCACAGTAAGCCTAGCGATCCTGTCACCAGTAATAGTGAAGCTTGTTACCTAAAACAATATAACACTACAATTGCTCGTACGAGCCCTAAAGGAGGAGCTCGCTCTAACAGATATAAGCACTAAAAACCAGGTTAGAGCGGAGTACAGGCAGCACCTAGGAGCTGCTAGGCAAGGCTAAGCTACTCTACAGGATTAGTATTAGAAATAGTTATACCTGTATATGCAAGCCAAGTTATATAAGCTCTCTAAGGTTAATAGGGAGCTTGCTGTACAAGACTTCTTAGATGCCTTAAGCTACTAGATTGCCCTAGAGTGGGCCCGCACAATAAGCTAAAGGATCATCCAGGACAGTATTCTAGGGCTCGAAACGCTTAATCTAGACCAGGTTTTAAGGGTCTTTAGTAGGTTAATGTATAAGTATACTATAAGATCAGGTAAAGATAACCTAGGTGTTTTTGCAACCTTTAGTACCTGCTTAGACGCTCTATCTAGCCAAAATAACACGGGCAGGAGCTCTAGGAACAACGCCAGCAGCTCCTTAGGATACGTCTGCCCTTGTAAACAAAAAGGCAAGACCCACAAATAGAAGCCTACTAATTGCTGTTTCCTTAAAACTGCTGTTAGAGGGAGCTCCTTACTACCTGTTCAGATGAGCGAAAAGAACAAGCAAGAGACTCGCTAGAGGCTCAGATACCAAGAGCACAAGAAAACCTAAAAGGTAATAGAGCGGCTCAGATAGACTACAAACGCTCTATTAGCTATTACTTCAGCCGCCACTAGCCAAACTAAGAAAGTGGAGTTTCCTGGCAACGTCTAAGCAGCTCTAATTAATCTAAAATTAATAACAAATCTAGTGGAGAACGTGGGATCTGGGGTATACAACCTTATGGATTTTAACGCTTATCTATTAACAGATAGTACTATTTTGGACAATAGAGCTGCTACGCACCTAGTTAACAGCGCCAATCAGCTGGTACCTAGATCTTTCTGCCCCGCTAGGCCCACCAACACGGTAGAAGCAGGTACCTAGGCGCTCCCTATATCCAGACAAGGAGCTTGTTTATTTAAGAACGCTCTGTACAGAAAGCGCAGCCTATACACTAAGGACCTGCTTCTTTAGAACATTGTAGTTGTAGAAGGATTCCATGTTAATATAATCTTAGAAGCTTGCCTCTAAGAGAAAGGAGTCTAGTACCTAGGTCTAGACAGCTCTCTTTGTGTAGGATACATTAAAGATCTTAATAGGAGCGTCGTATGTGCTATTCTTAAGCGCGCTTACAACCTTACTTTCCTTAAATATAAGCCACTTTCTCTCTATCCTCCTATCCTTAACGCAGTAACAACAAAGCGATCCTATAAATCTTACCCACGCAGCTCGCCTAAACAGCTGTGGCACGCCTAAGCTGGTCATCTAGGCCTAGAGGCTCTTTAAGCGCTGGTAACAAAGGCGCGCGGCGTGCGTATTAACAGGACGCTCTAAAAAGATTGTAAGATTTGCTTAATAACCTACACTAAGCAAGTAATATTACAGAGAAAGAGAGAGAGACCAGCACAACCGTTTTAGAGAGTTAGCTGGGACCTGTTTAATATGCTGTTAGGCAGAGGAGGCAAATTATAGACGCTTGTGATTAAGGAGTACTATAGTAGGAAGCTCTTTGTGTTTACTTTATAAGGTAAAACGCAACTAGAGATCTTACAGGTCCTTACGAACTTTATAAGCTAGGTACGTACCTAGTACAAGCTCTAAATCTGCAAAATTAGCTAAGACAATAACACAGTAACACTTCTATAGAAAGGGAGCTTAGCATATAAGCGCTAGGCGCTTAATTAGGGAATAGATATAGATCCCTCTCCTCTATACACACACAAGCCAAATAGAGGAGCAGAAAGAGCTAGTTAAGAGATAATCACAAAATCTATTAAGATGAGGAGCGGAGAAAATCTACCCTAGAAGCTCTGGCTAGAGATTGTTGTAGCGGCGGTATAGCTCTATAACATAAGCCTATCGCACGCACACAAGCTACAGAGCCTAAATAAGGAGCTTAATCTCTAGTTTACTTAGTATTTCTAATAGTATAAGCTAGAGCAGGTAAGGGTAGCAACAGCAGATCTAAGACCTAATTGGAGCGGGATTTACGCCTACGGCTGCCAAGCCTACCCCTTAAACAAGGAACAAGTAGCTAGGCGTAATCAGAGGGGCTTTAAAGTCACTCTAAGGGGGCATATTGGCTACCTTATAGGGTACTAAGCATCTAACATCTATTAGATATAGGTCCCTATAATTAACCAGGTTATAACAACACGCAACGTAACCTTTAACAAGGAGCTCTTTTATAATAGAGTAGATAAATCTACTACTATAAGCGCTAAAGAAGCAGAGGCGGTAGTAGAAATCCTCTATGAACCTGGCGAGATTACAAACGCGGGAGAAGTAATCAAGCTCCCCAACAGAGACCTGACGCTCGGCGAGTCCTCTGAGCATCAGCTCAGGGGTGACACTTGGGAGCAATCTTAATTGCTAGATAGCCAGTCTAGTAACAAAGGAGCTCCTGAGACAGAGACTGTACGCGCAGTAAGCTTGGCTGGCAAGCTGCTAGAGATCCGTGCAGAACGACACCAAGAAACAGGCCTCCTATCCCCCGACCCAACGCCCAAGCCAGAGCCACTAGCCTTAGGCGGGGAAGCTCCTAAAGAGGAGAATCTAACTAATGGCTTACAGGAAGTGCACTTACCTAATTAGGAAGGGAGCGCGCTAGTAGATAACAAGGATCTTAAGGAAGAAGATCCACCAAGACCTGTATTACTGATTGTTCTAATACCTTCTTAAAGGACAACAGGAGCAGATAAGGCAGTAATAAGACGCTTGTATTAACAAAGAGTCTGGGGTCTAGCCACAAGGCAGAGCCGCTAGATAGATAACTGCGAGCGCAATGAACCTGCTAATGATTATAAGGATAGAGTAGGACAGTACTTAGTAATAAGCTCTATAAGAAAGCACGGGTACTCCTAGCTTATCTACCTACTATTTAAACATGCGAACAAATATAGTATAAGTAGAAGAGAGCTTGTTACTATCTACGCGGTGCTCGCGGCGTCTGTCTTAAAGAAGGAAAAAATCCCTTTAGAGCAGCGCACGCACTGTAACAAGCTCCCACCTTTGCCAAAGAAATGGAAGGATCTCGCCTACTACCTACTAGGAGCTCTATTTCGCCAGGCTTGTAAGAAAGAGATAGCCACACTTATAGAAAAGAGAACCTAGAAAGAAATAGACCAAGCGAGCGCCTTAGCTAGGCCTCTGCTTCTTAAATAGGTCTTTATATATAAGCTAGATTAAGATAGTTACTTCCTTAAATATAAGGTAAGGATCTGTGTACGCAGAGATCTACAGGCTAAGGATTTAATTGTCTCAACCTACGCCACAACGCTCGCCTCTAGGTCTTTTCGCACTATGGTGGCGATAGCTGCCCAGTTTAACCTGGAGCTCCATCAGTATGACGTCGCAGGCGCGTTTCTCAACGCTAGCCGCTAGGACCAACCCTAAGTGCTCTGCGAGCTGCCAGATAGCTTTACAAAACCTAAGAAGGTAGTCCTACTTCTACAGGCTCTATATAGGTTATGTGATTTACCAGTTCTATAGTACAAAGAGCTCTTAGCCACTCTCTAGAAGCTCGGCCTAATTGCGTTAAAAGAGGAACCTTGCTTGTTCTATAACGCTAAACGCTAGATAGTGCTACTGTTCTATATAGACAATATTCTGCTAGCCTATTATAAGGACAATTAAGCTGCTGCAAAGCATCTTATAAGCTTATTAATGGCTAAATACCAGATAGAAGACTATAGAGCTGCTAAATAGTTTCTAGGAGTGCGTATTATCCGCAACAGAACTGCTAGAACTATTACACTTGCGCACGACGCCTATATTAACAAGCTTGCTACCAAATTTAGAGTAGTAGAGAAGGGATCCTTGCTAACAGTCCCCTTCCTAATAGAAGAGCTACTTAAGCATAATAGGCAAGCGTTAAAGCAAGAAGTTAAAGTGTTTTAAGAGCAGGTGGGATCTATCCTCTACACAGTAATTATAATCTAACTAGATGTAGCATATGCCGCCTCTTAGCTGTCCTATTATCTTACAAATCTAGGAGCTGCTTACTTTAAGGCAGCAGCTTAGGTTATAGCTTACCTCTATTAAACGAAGCACCTAGGGATACAGTACAGAGCTTACTAAGGTAGCTAATTGCTCATCTATAGGGACGCGTTATTTACTAACAATTAGGAGACTAGACGCTCCTCTTAGGGGTATATCGTGCAGCTCTTTAGTGGTCTAATTATCTAGAAAGCAGCACGTTAATTAACAGTGACAACTTTAACCACTAAAGCTGAGTTGTTAGCGTTAGAGCATGTGGCTAAGGAAGCAGCAGCTCTTAAACAGTTTCTACACAAACTTTAGCTAGACTTAGGGGTGCTATAGGAGATTTTCTGCAACAACTAACAAAAAATCTAATTAGTAGTAGAAGAGAGCGAGCGGCTTACTACTTGGCTGCGCTATGTAGATATCTAGAATATGTAGTTAAAACAAGAGTACGCCAGGGGAAATCTCTAGGTAACGTACCTTAAAACGAGCGAGATGCTAGCCAACAGTCTTACAAAAGCGCTCCCCAGACAGGCTCACGAGCGCTTTGTCTCACACCTAAACCTGTTTAGCATCAATTACATAGAAAAAGAGCAGGTTAAGGGAGAGGCAGAAGATTGTGGTATTGCTGGGTAGGACAACCATCTCCCTAAATAGGCAAAAGAGCACCTGTAACTACCAGTGGCAGCTCTTTTAAGCGCTTAACTAACAGCTACAGGGCTTAGTAAATTCTTTAAACTATATATAGGGAGGACAGCTCCCTCCCCATAGGTATCCAGCAGCTCTAAAACCTAACCTAACTAAGGAGGGTACTTAGAAGAAGTACCTATCCTTGATTAGGCCCTTTACTACGCAGAGAGCGCAGCGCAGATTAGTTGCCTGCTACAAGCTTATTAGCTAATAAAAAACAACAAGTTATAATTGCTTACGGAAGTCGTTACTCTACCTAAGCAAACAAGCTTGTTAACTAGCTTAATCCTAAAGGGCTTAAGGCGGATGTTGCTAAACGAGCTGTCAGACTACTATTTATAAGCGCTATTTAAATAAAACCTACAGGAGGCGGCACAAATGCCCTTAGGCGCAACGCCAGGAGCGCCTTCCCTGCCTACTAACACGATTAACGCACATAGGCACTGAACTGTTTACTATAAGCACGTTGACGCAGCGCTTGCAGGGAATAATCCTGCGAGCGCCCTGCGACAGGTCGCGAGCTAGTAGGGGGGGCGCAGGCAGCGCGCGAGGTAGCGGCGGCGGCAGCGAGGCTGTATAGGCGGCGGCGGTAAGGGCAGCAGCAGCAGCAGTAGCAGCAGCAGCAGCAGAAGGAGCAGCTAAAGCTGCAGGCGCAGGCTTAGGCGCGGTTGTGGTTGTGGTTGTGGTTATGGTTGTGGTTGTGGGTGTGGGCACAGGCGTGGCAGAGCCGCTGGTGGCACAGGCAGCAGCTTGGGCGGCGGTAGCAGCGGTGGTGCGCGCAAGGTGCTTAAATTTAGGTTCTCTCTATAGGCCAAAGTTAGCAAAACCTCTAAAAAAAGCTAGTAAAACAAGGCCAGGAAGCTTAAACAGATGCTGTTTAAAAAAGCCTTTAAGGCTATAGAAAGTGCTAAAGCTAATAAAACTACTTAAAAGAGCTAGTAAACAAAGACAGGAAGCTTAAATAGACGCTCCCCTAAGCTATTACAACTATAGAGGAAACGTAAATCTAGTAAAACAACAAAGAAGCATGTAGGGTAGGTCTAAGGAGCGTAAAACTAGCAATTAGTATACTTACAGCTATATTAATAGAGATAGTTAAAGAAACAGAGAAAAATAAGTAGGTGAGCTAGTTATATAGATCTCTAAAACGCCTAGTAAAAGTAAGAGTAAATGCGACTTTCTCTAGGCAGTACAACGTTACTAGCTTAACAGTAAACAGACAATTACTAGTCTATACTATCCCTCTTATCTAATAAGGTTTATAAGAAACAAGTATAGGAAAGGATACTTAGTAGCTTAGTAATAAGGAATCTGCAGCTAAACAAGCGTCTACTACCTACTTCAGCCACTTAGTAGAACAATTAGAGTCAGCAACAGGTTACAATTAAACTAAGACTACTAGAGAGCATTAAAACTACCAACTATAAGCTTAGAAATCTAGTATAAGAATTTAAGAGCCTAATTACCTACGCAGCAGCTCTTAGAAGACAGGCAATCCTGGCTAGGATCACCTAGGGGGTGTGTCGCGCAGCTAAGCCTATAGATGACTAATAGGGTGCTCCCCTATCTAATTAAGCTTGCAGATTATTGTTAAGTGGCTCCTTTCTCCACAATTAACTACTGAGCTCCTGAGGGTTGCCTACAAAGCTTAAGTAAGCGAGATTACGTAATAACTAAATTTCCTTTGTACTTAAGCAATATGTTACACATTAAATATATAGACACTAATTAAATTAATCAATCACCTAAGTATAGTCCTCTAAGCTCTGTCACAGTAACTTATTATTGTAGTTTATTCTTAGACCCTTTATAGCAATGTTGTCTATATACAGCATACAACAGAATAGAACTAGATTCTAGAGCACTTTTATTACTACCTGTATAAACTCTACTATAGAGTTTATTATTCCTATTAGAAGTGTGTATTAATGTATAAGCCTATAGCTTAGGGTTATAAACGTAGTTAGTAGGCAAGAGTCTAGGTGTATCTCTACTTAGTTGTATCTAGAGAAGAAGTTAATAAGGGATACAACCTAATATCCAGCAAACTCTTCTAAGAACTTAATAGGATTAGGCAGCAAGTTTACATCTCTTATTATAACCTTATTAATCTGTTATGTATTATTAATAAGCTAATATCTAGTATCCTTTTTCTAAACTAAGAACTATAGGTTGCTGTATAGGCTCTTGCTGTACTCTAAGACTATATAGTTAAGTTGTTCCTAGATTATTTGTTCTACTACGCCCCTAAGTTTCTTTAGGACTCGAAAACTATTCTCTTTCTAGGCAGCATGTAGTACTGTCTTAATTTATACTAGAGGGTAGATATCTGTATAGATTTGCCTAGACTTAGGGAAATTAAAGTATAAGGCTGCTTCTTAACAGTACAATACTTTAATTAACATCGCTTTTTCCCTAGGCTACAGCCAGTCTGCTATCTTTATTTTCTTAAGTTGTTCTAGGGTAAATCTAGTACCTAATAGAAAGCTGGTAGTGCAGTCCTTAATATACCTCTAAAACTGCTACTAGCCCTAATCTAGGTTTGTTAGCTGTTAAAATTAAGCCCTTTCCTACTAGTCTTAGCGTCCCTCTACAGCATACAGGGTTACTGTTAAGTTTTAGACTAGTTAGACCTTCTTAGCTTTAGTTTTATACGCAGTGCTGCACCTAAGTTTAATAGGATATTAAGTAGCTTCTCCCTTTAATTGTGCTAGTTCTACCTAATAAAGATAGTTTAGGTCTAGAAGTATATGAGATAGTACCTTATTATATCTACTCTTAGAGAGGTGCTAATCTTCCTTAATTGTAGTGCATAGCAGATAGTAATCCAGCTATAGCCTACCTAGTTTTGTAGTAGCGTATCCTAAAAGCCTATTAAGTCTTTATCTGTTTGCTGCTAGGGTTTTTTAAGGTTCTAGAGAGTTAGGCCTAACGCTTGCTCTCCTTGTCCTTTTAAATGCATTAACCTGTAGGTAATTATTCTAACTATGTTATCTGTTGCCCCTATAAATGTTACATGTAATTTGCAGTCTTTAGAGTAGATAGTACAACTTATTTATCTATCTACCTGGTACTAGATGGTGTATTGTGCGTCTGCCAGGTATAGGTTCCTAAGGCTAACTAGGCTTAACTACAAATTTAGCATAAAGAAGTTAGTTAGGATTATAATGTTCCTAATTATAGCTAGGGCACGCTAAATTATCCTAGCAAAGGCTTTAAAGGTGCTATTAGCAGCCTGCAGGCGTAAGGACGCTATTTTGTTTAGTATAGACGTTATTACTAATCTAGCTGCTTAGGCTTTCTTTAGCTAAATAGTGTTAAGATCTGCTCTAGAGTCTAGCAGTACTAACATCTAAGTATTATTAATAGCTATTAGGGCTTATAGGCACTCTATTTAGACATGCTTAAAACTATGTTCCTAATTATACTTTCTTTACTCCTCTATAGTTCTTTCTTATTCTTCTTCTTTAAGGTCTATACTATAAGCATAGTAGATATTAGGCGCTAGGCCTAGGGGTACCTCTGCTAGTCTTAGCAAGCTACTATGGGGCTAGTCAGCCTAGACTATATAAAGGTGTTAGAGGTTATTACTAATACTCTAGCAATTAGTATTGTTACTACACACTACGTACCTTAATAAACCTGCTATTATCTTAAACCCTATCCTTCCTTATAATTACTTTATATACTCTTTATATTCTAATTGCTTTTATATTATAATTAAAGATAGACCTAAGCTACTATAAGTCTTAAACTAAATTATGTAGGCTTACTGTCTTTAGAGAGGGACTAAGATAACCTACCTGTAGGAGAGCTAGTAGAGCATAAGGTAACACCTCCCTCTGTAGATAAGGAGATACCTTAATAGACACTAAGTGTCTATAGTGCCTTAAGAGGATCTGTAGGTCCTCTAGGTGGTACACCTTACCCTACAATCTGTATCTGTAGGGCAGCTTTAGCTAGAGAGGGTTAGAATGGCCTAGAAGTAGGTAATTAATAATAGGAGTTAGAAAACTTACGTAAATAGTTGTAAAAGATAAAAGACTAAAAGGAACTTTCTTTTCTTTGTAAACTTAGACGTAAATATAACAAAGAAGATCTAGTAACAATCCTATCCTTCTAAAAACTACTAGAAGGAATAGAGAAAATATAATCTTCTTTTTTTATAAATCTTTTATAACCTAAACCCCTATAGAAGTATATAAAGCGCAACTGCGCTAAATATAACAGTTAGGAGAGAGATTATAAGAGGTACTTCCTCTAATCCTTAATTTATTTCCTTATAGAAGAGTAAAAGATTAACTTTAGTGTAAGGTACCTCTTAGAGAACCTAAAGATGTTATAGTAGGCCTACTGCACAACTAAGTACTATAATTAGCTAACCTAGAAACTAACATAGTAAGAGCTAAAAAGAATTATACTAGATACTCTAGGAATACTAGCTAAATATAAGTAAGCAGCGTATAAATCCTTAAATTAATATAGGTAGTAGAAATCTTAGTCTCTTATAGATCTGTTAGACTTTATACGTCTACTATAGGAAGAACTAGGTAACTTATATATACTAGAGCTCTAAGTTCTAGAATATATTACTATACTGCTCCCTAGTATATAAAAGGACTTATTCCTAATCTTCTATAAAAAAAGGGATACAATCCTAAAGGTAGAGAAATAAGCTAATATTATTAACTAGAGACTAGGTTATTATAGCTAAAAGCTACCTAAGAAGACTCTAGCTAAGGGTAAGAGAACTAACAAAGGACTACAGAAGTACTAATTTAGTAACTCTAGGTTAAAGGGGAATTTAAAAACTCTAGAAAAGTTGTTTAAGTCTAAGAAGTTCTGTAAGGAGCTAGTAAAGGGTAAAAAGAGCTAAGACAGGCTATATAAGGGCTAAAACGCATACCTTAAGTATAGAAAAACTAGTTACTACTACCCTAACTGCCTAAAGCCAAAGTTAAATTAGAAAGACCCTACTCTAGATAAGTTAGGAAAAGATAAGGGACCTAAAACCTAATCTCCTCTCTTGTAGCCTATATTAAATTATCTAAAGAGAAGTAGAAGAATATCTCTCTTTATAAGGTAGTGTACCTAGAATATATATACCCACTAACAGTTAAAGCATCTATAGGCAACGCAGAGAATATAGAAGCCTTAATAGATAGAGGGTTATAATTAAACTTAATTTTAGTTCTCCTAGTAAAGGAGTAGGATCTAGAGGTTACACTTTTAAATAAAATAGTAGCTAAAGATGTAGGCAGAGCAGAATTGCCTATCTATAGAGTAACTACAGCAGAAGTATCTATTATTAACTCCTGTAGAAGACAGGAGGTCTAATAGATACCTTTCTTAGTTACAGACCTATAAAGGTATAAGATATACCTTAAATTACCCTAAATTAACTAAATAAACCTTAAGCTAAGCTATTTAAGCTAGCTTATGCTCTTCTAAGGGAAGAAGTATAGGGACTCTCCTAAACTAAAGAAAATAGTGTTAGAAGATACTAAAGAATTTAAACGCAGTATAAGAAGTCCCTTAGCAGACGTCTATATATATATAGTAAACTTAGTAGGTATATATAACCTAATATCTGCTAAAAGGGGCCTAATTCTAGAAGTGTATTATAATTATACGCACTTAGGATTAGAAGATAATGCTTAGGTCCTACTAGAGCATAGAGAGTACAACCTGGCGATTAAAATTATAGAAGGAGCTACTTCCCCCTACTAACTGTTATACAGGCTATTGTTATAGACTTAGACCTTGTCTAAGCCTTAAGCGAGATAGGGCGGTTATGTGCCCTACAGACATATTAGAAGGACACGTAACGTGTTACCTTTTTAAGAGATACAATACTATATTAACCCTTATTACATCCTACCCTAAGGCTAGTCTATAACATTTGTATCTCTTCTTCTAGGAGAACAGCTAGCACTTGTACTATGTTAGCTAGCTCCTAGAATAACCCCTTAGACAAATCTATCCCCTTAACCCTTTAGGAATTTATAGCCTAGATATTATAGTTTATAATAAACTTATAGTAAGCCTTATTATCTGCTAATAAGCGTATAGTATTACTTAAGCGTAATAACACTAATATACGCGCGTTTGTAGAGTCCCTAGCATAAATAGCTAACGCCTGTACTAGACCTACGTCTATAGTCCTATTGTCCTCCTTAGGAGCAACGCTGTACCTATTAATGTCTACCCTAGCCCCTAACCCGCCCTATAAGGCGCTGTTTTTAGTGGCTACTCTAGGCCCGCATGCCCCTATATAGACATCTGTAGCCTATAGAAAATCTCTTCCTATAGGCAAGGCCTTTACTAAAAACAAATCCTTATTTAAGGTATAGTAGGTTATAATAGAATATAAGCTATAGGCAGACATATCTTTTATTAGTAGGCTATAGGACATATTTGCCTTTATATAGTCCTAGCTTAGTGCGTCTGTGTAACAAGATATAGCTCTATTCTATAAAAAAGGAGTACCTAAGGTGTATAGAGCCTAGAGGACTTCCTAGTATACCTAGAATTCTGCTACAGCAACAACTACAGCTAGGAACAGGCCTAGGCAAAACTAGAAAGCGTCTGTTAAGGCCCTAACAAGTTATTCTTAGACTTTTCTATCTATTTTAAGCAGCTGCTAGTGCAAAGTAGCAGCCTCTACTAGGACAGAGAACAATGCCTATTAAAGCTCTACTAGGCCCTAAACGTAAACATCTACAATATAGTAATAAACTAAGAAGTAACTTATATAGATTATAATAAAGCTCTTATAGAGTATAGGTCTATTACTATAGACGTTAAGACTATAGCTATAGAAAACTAGCTGCGCTATATCCTTACCTAGGCGCTGCCTAAGTGTGATAAGGATAGTAATATTAAGATAACAGTTATATCTGCAGTTTACAGTAGCAGCAGTGCTAAGCATAGGGGTTAGAAGCGTTTTGCTCCTAACTAGGCTACGTAGGTTCCTAATAAGGTATTTTAGCAACGCTAGGAGGCTAACCTGTGTACCTGTTGCAGTAAAGGAAGACACATTTACTAGAATTGCGCTAACGTAGTAGTAACTACAGTATAGGCAGTAATAATCTTAGGTAAGAAAGAGGCTAGTTTATATAGGGGAAACTAGCTACTTCTAATATAAGTCTAAGTTAGGAGCGCTATAGGAGCATATTAGTAGAGGAGACTACTAGTGTAGGGGCATTGTAGGCTGCTAGGGGAGCTATTACAGACTCTATAGACAAGCACCTATTCTGCATTCTATTATTTATTAATAGGGTAGTTTAGGCAAACGTGCTAGTAGACTTAGGGTGTAAATACTTTAGTATAGGAAGCAATAACTTTACTACACGCTTAGGAGGAGACTTTATTAAGGTGCTGCTACAACACTTAGTATAAGTAGTAGGCAGTAGTAGGAAGTCTATAATCTCCTGTTTAGTCCTGTTTAGGTATAACTTAGATAGATAGCACTTACAGGCTGTAGCCTACGTAGTGCTAGGTCTAAGCTAGGATATTATTTTAGGGAAGCCCTAGCTCTAACAAGAGGGTATAGTGTTAGACGTAGAAAAGGGCATACTAAGGATATAATAGGCAGGGAACCTTATTATCTATAAATTCTTACAGTGTACTGCAAATGTTTACGTAGCCCTCCTATTAGTAACTAAGTTTAATAAGACCTTGGCTGATAGGCTCTAGAAGCGCCTGCCTAGGGACTAGTTTGTCTCTACAAGCCTCTATAACATTACTAAAATCCTCTTAGTTTAATCCCTAGGAGCGTAAGGGATGGCAGAGAAGGTAGACCCTCTTCCCCCTAAGTTAGTCTAGTTTTAGGACCTATTTAATAAGAGTAAGGCCTCTTACCTTCTTCTATATAGGGGCTAGATAGATTACTATATACAGTTATAACATAACTAGTCTAGAAAGGAAGAGCCTCTACCCTAGGGCCCTCTGTACAACATACTAAGGGACCAGCTACTTAAGCTATAGAAACAGGTGTTAGTACTAATAGACAAGGGGTAGATCTGCACCTCCTCTTCCCTAGTAAGGGCCCTAGTTATGCTAGTTAAAAAGTCCTTTAGCAGGTAGCGTATGTGCGTAGACTATTACGCACTTAATAGTATTATAATTACTAACTAGTACCTGCTCCCTCTTATTAAGGTGACCTTACGTACACTAGGGGGTGCCTACTAGTTCTCTAAGGTTAATATCTATTTAGCGTTTTACTAGATTTGTGTTATAAAAGGAGATAAACACCTTACTACGTTCTATACCTGTTTTAGGCTCTTTAAGTAGCTAGTCTGCCTGTTTAGCCTAGCTAGAGTACTAGCGTCCTTCTAGCGTTACATTAACAGCGCGCTTTAAGAGATATTAGGTAACTATGCTACTGTGTACCTAGATAATGTCCTAGTTTATAGTAGCAGGTCTAGGACAGACTACTTAGGGAAGGTTAGTAGAGTCCTTACGCTCCTACGTAATGCAGGGCTGTATTTAGATCCTAAGAAGTGCGTATTTATAATAAAGGAAGTACACTACCTAGGATATATTATAGAAGCTAGAAAGGACATTTATTATAATCCTAAGAAGGTAAAGGCTATCTATAATTAGGAAGCCCTACAGTCTTTACGTAGGGTCTGCAGTTTCCTAGGGTTTACGAACTTCTACTAAGACTTTATCCTAGCCTTCTCTAATATTACTGCCTTACTTAATTAACTTATAGGGAAGGATATCCTGTTTAGGTAGGGGCAGGAGGAGGATGCAGCGTTCTACTAGCTAAAGAACGCATTTATAACAGAACTAGTCCTAGCCTAATAGGACCCTAAGTAAGAAACACTATTAGAGGCAGACTACTCTAGTAAGGCGCTAGGCAGCTGCCTTTCTTAATAGTATAGGAAGGTACTTTGCCTAGTAGTATACTACTCTACTATACTTATAATAGAATAACAGAACTACACTATCTATAATAAGAAGTTAGCTGCTGTTATAAAGTGCCTAGGGGTCTAGGCAGCTAAATTAGGGTCTATTACTAGGCTGTTTACTATCCTAACTAACTATAAGAACCTCTAGTACTTTACTACAGCACGTAGGCTAAGTAAGAGGCAGCACTAATTGTCAGCGGAGCTGTTAAAATTCTGTTTCTACCTTTGCTTCTGCCTAGGACGCTTAGCAGCCTAACTAGATGCGCTAAGCTGCTAGGAACAGGACTATAATAGGAGGTTAGGGGGGGTCTATAGAATAATAACGCTAGTTTTAGTATTAGTAATTAGTATACTAGGCCCTAGTACACCTCTACTTTTTATTAACGCGTATATATAATTACTATAGGATAAAGGTGTTTAGCAGGACGCAGAATATATAGCGCGCCTGTCTGCTATCTATAATAGAGCCTACTAGTTCCCTCCTAAGGCTAAGACTACTTAGTAAATTACAGATTGTACGCTTAGTTCTTATAGCACGCTGCTGTAGCACAGGGTTATATAGGTTCTGTATTAGAAGCTACTTATAACTATAATAATCTAAAGGGCATATAAATCTAACCTAATAGGCTATCTAGGTGCTAACGCCACGTTCTACTTAATTAAACCCAACTTCTACTAGAAGGGGATGTTACAGGACGTTTAGCGTTATATCTGTAACTACTACTGTTTTAGTACATATATGTCGCAGCGCTAATAGTAGGGCTTACTCTAGCTGTTGCCTATTACTAACTGTTTTTAGTTCTAGATTCCTATAGACTTTATAGTTAACGTTTCTTAGGCTAATAAGAACGCACTGCGCTATCTCTTAGTTATTACAGATTACCTCTTAAAGTATGTACAGCTTAAGGCAAAATCTTCTATAACTACAGAATATTATACTAAGGTCTTCTGTAACACGTGGTAGTAGTTCTAAGGCTTTCCTATCTCTATAATCCTAGACCCTAGCTTAGACTAGTTAGGACATTTTTAGACAACACTATATAGCCTTATAGGGGTAGACTAGCTACTCTCTACAGCCTATTACCCCTAGACAGACAGAGGGACAGAGCAGGCTAACTAAAAGGTGTAGGTAGTTCTATAGGTTATAGTTAACTTTAAACAGAATAACTAGCCTAACTACCTTCTAGCCTGCTAACTAGCTCTTAACAATTGCAATTCTTTAGTTACTAGGGTTAGTCCTAACCTACTCCTCTACAGCTATAATATAGACCTTCTGCAGATAACAGTGCTCCTAGCTATTAGCTAGAACACACTACAGAGACAGGTAGTCTATTTCCTAGACTAGCTCTAGTAGGGTATAGAGCTTACCTAGGCAGCTATAGCATAGGTATAACAACACACCTAGGATATAACAGACTGCAGCTATAGGCCTATAGAGCAGTACTACGTAGGAGATAGGGTATAGTTTTCCCTCTACAACGTAAAAACTAACAGGCTAAGCTAGAAGCTTAACTGGTTACAAGCCTAGTACATAGTAGTTGCAGTTCCTACCCCTCTAACTATTACTCTAGATTTACTAGGTAACCTCTATAAGATAGTGCATGTAGACCTATAAGAACGCGCAGCTTCTAACCTGTTACTAACACAGCACCTGCAGGAAAGTAGACTAGGCCTGCTAGTTGTCCTAGAGGAGGACAACCTAACCCTAGCTAAATAGGAGGTAGAGTCTATCCTAAAAGAAAAGAGGGCCTGTAGGCAGAATAAGTTATAGGTTCTCGTTAAATAGAAAGGATATACAAAGCTAATATAGGAACTACTAGAGGCGTTATAGGATATAATAGTATAGAAGGTCTTTATAGTAACATATACAGTATATTAAGAACATATATAAAGAAGAAGAAACTTTTATTATCTATAATAACCCTTATAGGGTCCTATTAGGAGATACTGCGTAGGGTATACAGCCTAGCGTAGAAGAGCTTAGAGACCTTACAGCATTAGTATAACGCCACCTTAAGCTCTATACTACTAGATAAACAGTAGTAAGCCTTAATACTTAAAAGAGATAGAGTTAATAACAGATAGAGAGTAACAGGCAGTAGTAGCTATGTTCTTAGCCTATTTCTGCGTAATGTAGTAGTAGTAGTTAACCTTATAGTTGTTGTTATTATCTAACTTATCTGCCTTAATAGTGCTGCTATGCGTTAGCTATAATATTTTCTTAAAGTTATAGTAGGGCGTGTATAGCTCTATAACAGATAGTAAGTAGTAATAGTAGGTAAATTAGCACAGCTCTATAGAGGAGGAAAAGTAGTAATAGTATAGGGGTATAGGTAACTCTATAAGAGAGGGAGCGTAGCAACAGCGTAGGGGTATAGGTAACTCTACAGGGGAAGGAGAGTAGTAACAGCAGGGAGGTAAGCAGAGCTAACAGACAGACAAGCAGCGCTTATTAGGGGAGTTAGAGCAGTAGTAGTAGGATAAGTAGGACAGCAGAGCGTACTCTAGGCAGCAGCAGAGCATAGTAAGCAGGCGCTTAACTTAGTTAATAGCATCCTTTAGATTAAGTTAGCTACGCACTTAATATAGGTAGAAAAACTTACAGTAGTGTAGGCCTAGACTGCCTCTATCTAGTTTATGCGCTTAGTCTAGAACTAGAAGGCTAACCCTATAGTAGCTATAAACTACTAGAGGTATTTATTAAGCTAGTTACTACTATAACACCTAGATAACAGTATAGCAGAGAGGGCAACCTAGGTACTAGGCTTAGCAGGGGCACAGGCAGCGTAAGAGGTAGTTAGCTGCTTTACCAGCGTAGGGTTAGCTAGGGCTAAGTTAAGGGTAGCCTTATACACCTGCCTATACTTATAGTAGGCGCCTAATAAGACTATTATATTAGAAAGGAAGACCTATAGAAGCGCTAAGGGGGTAACTTACAGTAGAAGACAGGCTAACGCCCTTAGTTAGCCTTATTAGCGCCTACACCCTAGGTGCTAGGCGTCTTAATATAGGCGTTACTAGCGCGTACTAACACCTTAACTTTAGTTAGTTAGGAATAGGGGGCTAGAACAGAGACATATACTTAGATGTACTGCTTAAAGTTACACTAGGTATAGTAGAGCTTAGCGTTTATAGTAAAGAGGTTATTATTGTATATGTAAGTGTACTTACGCTTAGCACAGGTATAGCACATCTTACTAGCGCTAGGAATATAGTTAGCTGTAGAAGGTTAGTAGGTAGGTAGGTCTATAACAGAATTAGGACATGTATAAGGCTAACTAGTAAGGATAGTAAAGAGGTAGCATAGGCAGCACAGAATAGCGCTAGCAGAGACAGAGACTAGGTCCTTATTGTCTAAATTACCCTTAACCTTATAGTTGCCTATATAACAGTAGTAAGCTTTCTACATATACTCTTAGGCCCTACAACTAAACTAGAAACTATAGAAATAAAGATACTAGGGGTATATTATAGGTAGAGGGAAGGGACTGTAGCAGACTATAACTGCCCCCTCTAGGTAGACTACTAGCTCCTTAGCTAGTGGCCTAGTAGCTATAACTAGAAGCAATAACAGATATAGTAGGTTAAGCGTAGGCGTAATATAAAAAAAATAGGGTAGGCATAAGATAGGTAGGTTAGGTAGGAGCGTAGAGTGGTATAGTGGCTAACTTAGGTAGGTGCACTAGATAAAACAAAAACAACCTAGGTGTGTGTAGGGACTACCCTAGGTAAACTACAGACTAGACTAGTAGCTAACTTACTAAGAGGCAGGCCCTTACGCAACTACAACTAGCTCTAGGGTTTACCTACTACTAGCGTCTCTCTAATCTACGTAAAACGCAGAAAGGACCCTGTAAAATACATTTAGCTAGGGAGAGATAGGGAAAGGAGGTATATTATAGGCTTAGACCTTGTCTAAGCCTTAAGCAAGATAGGGCGGTTACGTGCCCTACAGACATATTAGAAGGACACGTAACATGTTACCTCCTTAAGAGATACAATACCATATCAACCCTTATTGCATCCTACCCTAAGGCCAGTCCATAACAGCTATCTACAATAGAATTAGAGATACTTAGGAAGTATCTAGCAGAATATCTACAACGTAGCTAGATATAACACTTAAGGTTGCTAGTAGGAGCGCGTATTCTCTTTTTTAAGAAGAAAGACAGTAACCTATAACTGTGTGTAGACTATAGAGGTCTTAGCAAGATTACAGTTAAAAACTACTATCTATTACTACTAATTATAGAGTTACTAGAACAACTAGCGTAAGCTAAGTTCTATACTAAACTAGATGTATATAAGGCATATTACTATTTCTAAATTAAGAAAGGAATAAGTAGAAGACTGCTTTTAAAACTAGGTATAGACATTTTAATTATATAGTAATGCTGTTTAGACTAAAAAATACTTCTGTCTAATTTTAGGCCTATATAAACAAGGCACTAATAGGATTAGTTAATATAACTTATATTATGTATTTAGACAACATATTAGTATACTCTAAGACAGAAGAAGACTATATTAGACATATTAAGAAGGTCTTAGAGAGGCTCTGTAAAGTAAGCCTCTATATGGGCTTAGATAAGTGTAAATAGCACTGTTAACGTACAGAGTACCTTAGGTACATAGTCTTACCTAAAGAGGTAAGTATTAACCTAGATAGGGTTAAAACAATCTAAGAATAGCTAATCCTGCGCACTGTTTATAATATCTAAGTATTTATAGGGTTTATAAACTACTATTCGAGGTTTATTATAGGGTTTTCTAAATTAGCCTTACTATTAACTAAATTGACCTAGAAAGGGCTAAATTTGGCTAAATCTAGTTAAGTAATAAGGAAGAAGGAGAGTTAGCCTCTTAGGCTAAGTAAAGAAACCTTATAAGCTTACTAGAATATAAAGGATTTATTTATTAACATACCTATCTTAGTTTATTTTATACCTAGGAGACAGACTAGGATAGAAGTAGATGCCTCTAGAGGCGCTATCTTAGGATTCCTTAGTTAACTAGTCCCTAGGGAGGAGAAGCTAGCCTAATAGAGGCCTGTAGACTTCTATTTAAAGAAGTTAATCTAAGCTAAGTACAACTATAATACTTATAACTAGGAACTTCTTATAATTATCCAGAGCCTACAGTATTAGCAAAGATACTTAGGCAGTACCTTCTTTAAGATCTTAATAGATTATTAAAACCTAAAATAGTTTATAGAGACAAAAGCTCTTAGCTATTAGTAAGTAAGGGCATATTTAGTATTATCTAAGTTTAACTTTATAATTACTTATTACCTAGGGTCTACAAACCTAATAGATAGACCCTTTGTCAGATAACCGACCTTACCAAGCCAAGTTGGGGGTTTAGGGATAACCTTAGTTAACTTAGGGGCTAGCGGCACATACACATAAAATAAGCCATTAAGACAGATAATTATAAATTAATTACCTTTATTATTATCTTTGCACATTAAGCATATTATCTAACAATTAAGAGTCTTACTAACACCACTAAAATACCCTTTTAATATGTTGCTATTAACTATATATAATTAAATAATAATTCTTATGGATTATATAACCTACACACCTTCGTTATATTAACTGCAGACCTACTGTGCCTCTCTAGACATATAGAAGAAGATAGACCTAAACTAGACTATCCCTCTAAGGACTAAGCTAAAAGTACCTAACGCCCTAGACATTACTAACTATAAGAGGACGCCAGCCCTTAGCAATAATAAACAAGGAAACCCTTAGCTTCCAAAAATCCTATCTAAACTATTAGCTAACAGCCTAAAGGTATAGAAGGAAGATAATAACTATTAGAAGAGCCGCCTTAAATCCTGAAAAATAGCGGATAGAGTCTACTGCAAGGAACAAACTAACCTAAATAAGGTAGTAATGTTTATCTAAAGCTTAGTATCACCTTACCTTATAAAGAACTGCTACTAACTAGGTAAATTCATTTAAATATAGCTTATTAGCCTTAAATACATAGTTAGTATTAATGCTTAAGAAGAAAAATTACGCGCACGCTACTAATACCTAGTAGCCCTTTAACTAATAAGACAACCTAGAAACTAGAATACCTAGCTCCTTAAGTATAATTATGCTGCAACTAACTCTAAAATAGAGGGTATTACTAAAATATACAATATATAAGACACTATCTAAGACGTCTTAGATTTAGTAATAAAGATAGCACTAACTTAGGCAATAATATTCTAGGACTATAGTAGATAAGAACAAAACATAACTTATAAAGAAATAATAAAACACTTCTAAGAGCATATAAGTAAGAACTACTCTAAGGGGAGATAGTAAAGGGGCACCTTTGCTGCAGGGAATAACTTAACTCTTACTACTAGTAGTAAATGTACCCTAGACACTAACAGGGACGCCTCTTATATTGTTAAAGACGTATTATCTACTTCTACTACACAGGGGAGTTAGGGAACACCTTATTAAAAACAGAACTTTAGTTAAATAACTATATCTAAGCAGTCCCTAAGAGGGGATACAGCAGCAGCTAGGGAAGTAAAATGCCCTACTTATAGACAACGCTATAGACTAGAAGATTACTACTACGTCTATAAAGATAAAGCACTAGAATAGTTTACCCTACGTAATAGAATTGCTAAAATAGTATAATTAAGGATAGAACAAAATGCTAACCTTTAAGATTAGGTTAGATCTGCAAAATAAGCTTACACTAAGACACTAGCTAGTAAGACATCCTAAATACTAGAGGCACCTCTAGGATAACTATAGGGACAAAAGATATTAATAATTAATATAAGTCTAGTTAAAGAATTATACAATATAGAGCTACTAAGCTACCCTCTTAGGAACTCCTTTATCCTTAACTTAGGATTATCAATCTATATTATAAATAATAAGGACTAAATATAAGACCTTACTCTACCTACATTAAACCACTACCTATAGGCAGGAAACTCCTAGGTATAGATATAGGGATATAGCACTCTCTATCTCTATCTATTAAATATAAGCCAACTAACTACTCTTAAACTACACAACGTAGCATAGTGCCTAGACATACTTTGCAACCTTGTCTCTTTCTAACAACTACGTTAACAGGGCATCTAGTAGGACACAAAAGGAGATCTAACTTAGCTTAGATAAGTAGACAACACAGCTATTATATCCTTAGATAAACAACATAGATAATAGGTACTTAGGGAACAGCTATAGACAGTATTTGTAATACAATTAATACAAAGCTAAATACCTAAGACTGCTACTACTCTGCTATAGCACAAGCAAATAGGGCACTCTAGAGCTGCTACTATTAAACACCGTATCTAACAATCTTAGGGGGTAAGAGTTAGGGGTATTACTACAGTCTAATGTGATACTTGCAGACAAGCTAAGACTAAGAGGTAAATTAGTTAACACTACAAATAAGTAATAAAGGACTAGGAGAACGTATAGTAATTAACTTCTACTTATATAAAGAAGGAAGCTTTACTAAGAGAAAGAGCTAATTGTTTACTGTTAATAGGCAATCTAGCTTCCTCTAAGACTTCTATCTTAAAGATAATTAACTAGGAAAGATAATTATCTACTTCCTAGACACTTTTACACAATTCCTTTTAAAAATAATACAAGATCTAGGTTAAGGTAATTAAGTGTAATAGTAAAATTACTATAATAAAACTAGAAGTATTAAGATAGTGCGCTACACAATTAATTAGGCTTAAGCCTTCTGCACTAGACACCTAACTACAGAATAGAGGTGCTAAACGCTTAGGGGGTATAATAAAAGATAAGGTACGTACTATAAGATTAGACGCAAACCTACTATATAAAATGTAGTTAGAGATTATAAGGGCAGCAGTGTACCTTCATAACTAAACACTAAGGTTATTAAATAACTAGAAAAAACCCTATAATGTGTTCCTTACCTATATAGCTTAACTAGCTAGCCTAAATATATAAAGTAAGAAACTAAACTAGGCATATCTAAAAGTATATAGATATAAAGCCTTTGCTCTTATAAGTAATACCCTTTAAGGAAAGTTATAACTCTAGTAACTAGACCTAAGAGTATAGGTAGGATACCTAGTAGGATACTAATCCTTAAACATATATTAGATATAGATTCTAACCTTAGTAAAAGTTATTAGTATAAGAAATATAATCTTTAATAAGAATACTGTCTTTAGTAGCTAGACTTAGGACCTAATAGACAATCTTATATATAGTACTCTTAAAGAGATAGCAATATAGACAAGAAGCGTAGAGCTTCTACCTCTACCCTAAAATAAGGCTAAAATCTAGTTATTCTATAAGGACAATACTATTACATACTTAAATACTATAGAAGATTAATTAGGTTATAAAAATAGACAGAAAGCTAGACATATATATCTAACCCCTCCTCTAACTCTGCTACTAGTTGCGTTGTTAATAAACACGTTGTTGTTATTCTAGTTAGTAAGAGGTAACAGCTAATTAGGAGTTAGCAGGTGGCAGTAGTTAACTGCTAATTAGTTAGAATTAACGCTAGCGCAATCTTAAAAAACTTTATAAACTATCTTGTAGAAAGCTACATTTATAGCTAGTATATATAGATAATGCGTAGGCACATACTAGGGTAATAATATTAATAAGGCTAGGTTAAAACAAATGCTAATAAAAGGGCTTAAGCCTTATGAAAGCTAACTTCTACTAGAGCTAACAGCACAATTAAACCTAGAGGGCCAACTGCTTTACTAATAGTTTAAAGAAGCTAAGTAAGAACACCTTAGCAGCTATTAGAACATAAAGTTATAGTCTAAAGTACCCCTAATAAAGACTAAGGTAGTAGGACTCTAGATACTTAACTGTATATAGTTATACATGTATAAGCTTAATAACAACTACTACCTACTTAAATATAAGGTGTAACTAGTAGTCTAAGGTAACTAGTAATAAAATATTACTTCTAAAGATACCTACGCAGTAACACTAGCTAGTAGGTCCTTTAGAATGCTTATAGCAATTTTAGCAGCACATAACTTAGAACTTAAGTAGTTTAATGTTGTAACCGCCTTTATTTATATATTAATTAACAGAGAGGTCTATATAAGGATGCTACCTAGGTATTAAAAACTAGGCATTGTCCTATAGCTACACAAGGCACTATATAGACTAAGAATCTCTCTACTCCTCTAGCAGAAGGAATTTCCATCTACTCTAACAAGCTATAGATTTGCAGTTGTTCCCTATAAACCCTACTGCTTACTTAAGAATAGATTTATAATTTTCTCCTATATAGATAATAATATTATAGCTTATTACCTAACTAGAAGATATAAGGCAGATAAGGCCCTTAGATATATTACTAACAAATACTCTGTTATAGGAGGAAACAATCTGCAATTATTTCTAGAAGTGGAGATTACCTAAGATTAAGACAACCTAAGGATCCTTCTCTTATAGGCGTTATACATTAACAAAATTGTCTCCCTAGCAGACGAGACAGACATACGACATAACACACTAATATTAAGTATTAAGCTTCTACTAAATAAAGGGGAAGCTGCAGCATTAGAAATTAACAAATACTAAAGAAAGATTAGATCTCTCCTCTTTACTGCAGTTACTACTAGGCCTAATATTGCCTTTACTATATCTAGGCTAGCATAATTTCTAACTAACCCTAGGCAGCAGTACTATAACGTAGCAGATTAAGTACTATTGTACCTATAAGGGACACAAGACCTATCCCTTACCTTTAGAGGCAACAAGCACCTAGTAGTTACTAGTAATGTATTATTTACTAATAATACTCTTAATAGGAAGAGCTCTTAAGGATATACTATTAAACTATACAGAGGACTTATTACCTAGAGAGCTAATAAATAAGACACAGTTACTACATTAACAACTAAAGTAGAGCTACTTGCCCTAGCACAGGTAGCTAAGAAAGCTATCTTTATCTTAGAACTATTATTAGAACTTAGCATACACCCCTTATAATTAACAATTATTATTTAATATAATAATACCTAACGTACTCCACAGGTAAGCGGATTAAACGGGTAAGCGGATTACTCTGCCAAGACCACACCAAATTTCTACCCTATTATAGCTTGCATTAGCCCACTTTGGCCTTGTATACAGTAGTGCAGTACATAATATTATTTAGAAACATCTTCTACAGCCTTCTTACATGTACGTAAGTTATGTCTAACGTTGTAGCACTTTATACAGCGTCTTTAGGTTACTTCCCCTCCTTTAGCGCGCACTCGCTTCTTTGCCTTCTTACCATCACCACGCACCCTAAACTTAGTTAGAGTAGTTAATTAAAGGCCTTCCTTAGCTGTTAGGACTCCCTCCTGCTGTAATTGCTTTCTTTTATGCAATTTACGTCGCATAGCAGCCTTATTTGCTGCTTGAAGCCTAGTAATCTCCCTTTGAGCTAACACTAGCTTATGCGCTACTATAGCTGCGCCTTTAGCAAGCTTTTTAAAGGCCTTAACCATTAAAGTTAGTGAGCTGCTTGCATGCCTTTGAATCCTCTCTTGAACCAGAGTTAATTGCGACCCTAATTGCAGGGTAGTGCTTGGGGTTTAGGACTGCTAGGGCTTATCTTCTATAGTAGGTAGCGGTAGGGTATGTAGGCGGACATTAAGACCTATTATAACCCGTTCTGGGTTAAGGGGGACTATTCTAGCGCCTTAGAAGCCTCCTTAGATATTGCTAGAAGTAAATGTCTCCTTATAGGCGTCTATAAAGCATGGTAGGAACTTAGTTTTAGTAATATAAGTAATGTAGTTATGTATAAGATTCTTAGCTTAGCGCCTATATACCTTCTTTAGAGGAGCAAAATAACCTACATCTAGTAGTTGTAAGAGGTAAGATAAGTGTAGAGGCATACACAGTGTAACAATCTTTGCTTCCTTACAGTATTGTTAGAAGTTAAGGGAGTTATAGCTCTTGTGGCTGTTAATAAGGAGCAGCTAGTGTACTCCTTAGGTGCGCGTCTTTGTATAGGCATTAAAGTGCTTTAACTAGTCTAGACCAAGGTTGTTGGTAGTCCATCCGTTCTTAGAGACTCTAATAACCCAGTTATGGGGCAGATTGTCCTCTTTGTACCAGGCAGAGAGGTGGTTGCGGCCTTTAAAGATGATAAAGGGTAGGATAGCCTACCCTGTGCCATTAATGCCCTGTATGACCATTGTCTACTCTTAATTGCCCTACTGCACTGCCTTTAGCCGTCCTTAACGCCCTAAGCCTGTAACAACTACTTCTGTTAATATCTAGCCTATCATAAAGCCTGTCTTATTAAAGTTGTACGTGTTATTGTCCTAGATGCTATACTTAGCGTTAACATTCGCTACAAGCCTAAACTAGCCCCTAACAATCTCTAGATCCTTATAGAGGGCTCTCTTGTAGTTGTACTTGCAATTAAACCTTACTTTAAGGTTAGGGCGGCGCTTAACAAACGTGTTAGGCTAGTTTATGCTAACATAGCCTATATTGTGCTTAGCACGCAAAGAATTAGCTATATTAGCTACAGCAGCTAGCTAAGGGGCAAATCCTCGTGCATCCAGCTTAAGGATGTAATTAGCAATCATGTCCTCCTTAGTCTGGTCTATAATCTGTTAAACTGGCGTATAATTAGCTTATGCAGGTTGTCCTGTGTATTAAGCGTGTAGTGTACTGTAAGGCGCGTTATATATAGCTGCAGCGCGTTATATAGTAAGCGTCACGTCTTGTTTAATTGCCTAGAGCGCAAGCTGTATCGCAGCTTCTCTTAAGGGCGTAGATTGATGTTGTTGTTGAGGCATTGCGTGGTAAGGTGGAGGTTTGGTGTGGTCTTGGCAGAGTGATCCGCTCACCCGTTTAATCCGCTCACCCGTGGAGTACGTTAGACTATCTAATTAATTAATAAGGAAGTCTTAAAACTCTAAACTAAACTACAACATGTAGATATTTATAACTACCAGCTGAAATAAGAGGTAAATAAAAGCACTATAATAGTAACCTATGTTCTATCTACTAAGATGTTAGCTAATAGACTTATAAAGGCTCTGCCTGCAAGCAAGTAGTTAACCTTTCTAAGGTAGCTAGGACTAAAGAAACATACTAAACGAAGAAAGCCAGCTAACACCTAGATAGAATTACTTAACTAAAAGCTTGCTAACCTAGAGGTATAATAAGAGCTAATTGTGTCTAGCTTTAATAGGGCCTTAAAGCTGAGGGGGTGTGTTAGATAACTAACCTTGCTAAGCCAAGTTAGGGGTTTAGGGTTAACCTTAGTTAACTTAGGGGCTAGCGGCACACACACATATAATGAGCCATTAAGACAGATAATTATAAATTAATCACCTTTATTATTATCTTTACACATTAAGCATATTATCTAACACACTTATAGTGTCCTAATTATATAAGAGAAGTATAAGACCCCTTATAAAAGTACAATAAGGCTTTTATATAACTGCTTAGGAGATCCTAACTAGGAGGAACTCTAATACTCCTCTAGTAGCAGCTATAACCCTTTATTTATCTGTAAAAGGAAGAAAGGATATAAGGGATCTTAAAAGAGAAGAGTTAAGAGAGAATAGTTATACAGAGCTAACAACAGACTTAGACAATATAGACAAACTCTCTAGTACATAAAAAGAGTTAAGTAATGTTAAAATAGGATAAAATAACCTAGAAAAAGACAATATAGCTAAGGAGAAGCGCTTCTAACTTATACTTATAAGGCTAGAAGATAAGGTGTAGGTAATTAAAGAATGTTATTATAACCTAATATAAGGACACTTTAGAGTAGAAAGGACCTTAGAGAAGATTTAGCACAGATATACCTTAAAGGGCATTACTAAGGATATATCTAACTACTACCACAACTGCTTAGTATATAGGAGATTAACTGCTACCTAACTCAAACTGTATAGGTTATTATAACCTTTACTAGTGCTAAGCTAACTATAGAAGGACGTAATAATAGATTTTATTACAGAATTACCTCCTAGTAAGGTAGCTAGGCTGGTGTTTAACTCTATACTAGTAGTAGTGTGTAAATTAACTAAAATATTACACTATATACTAGCTAGGGCTAATTAGAATAGAAAAGATCTAGCGCACGCCTAGATTAGAGAAATTATCTGTTTACACAGTGCGCTAGCATAAATTATCTTAGATTAGGAGTTGTTAATAAACTAAAAGACATAGGAAACGTTTAACTACTATTGAAACTTAAGACAAGTCTTAACAGTGGCCTACTATCCCTAGACAGATGGTTAAACAGAAAGGTAAAATCAGACTCTTAAACAGTACCTACATTGCTACTATACTCTAGAATAAGACAATTAGGCCCTATAGATTTTAATTACAGAATTTATTTATAATAATAGTATTTACGTATCTATAAATATAACACCCTTTTAAGCCTGTTACAGTATAGATCTAAGAGGTACAGAATAGCCTACTTTAGTATTAAAAGGCAGAGAATCTCCCCTTATAAAGGAATTAGCTGCTAGAGTTTTTTCCTAACAGGCTACCTATAAGGTAAATATAGAAAAGTTAAATAAGTATTAAAAGAAACACTTAGATAAGAAACAACTACTAGCACCCTATAAAGTAGGTAATAAAGTACTAGTCTCTAGTAAGAATATTAGGACAGTACGCCTAAAAAAGAAGGTAGACAAGAAATACCTAGAACCTAGGACTATTATAGCCTAGATTAGCCGTAGTGCATATAGAGTAGACCTGCTAGAAATAGAAGAGATTTACCTAGTATTCTATACGTTACTACTAGACCTATATATATTAAGAAGTTAACTCCTAACTATATAGGAATAAATATAAAAACCTATAGTTAAGAGGGAAGAGAAGGTGTAGGATATAGAAAAAGTTCTTAACAGAAGGTAATTAGCTAATAGACAGTAGGAATACCTTATTAAGTAGGACAGATTCCCTAACTTGGAAAATTCCTAGGAAATTAGCACAAATATTTCTAAAGAAGCGTTAAAATAATACTAGAAAATAATAAAGTAACTGCTTAGACTACGTAATAAGACATTAAGGTTAAAGTCTAAAAAAGGGGGAGACTAAAAAGGCTAAATACCTTTAATTGATTTTTTTTTTTCCTATAGGGGATTCTGAATTAATAAGTATTTAATAGTTAATGCTAGGGGAAAACATAACCCTACCTAACTTTAAGAAATACAGACTAGCTAAAGCAGATATATTTTAGCCTATTATAGCTAGTTCTAATATAAGGAGATAAAGAAAGTTACATGCTATATCATATAGTTATAATTATAAGCAAATATAGGAGAATTAGTATAGAAGAACACCTTTCTAGTATTATTTAGACTATCTAAGATTGTAATGCACCTAATTGTTATATTAGCCTAAAACTATCTACTAACTATAAACTTAGGTATTATTAATCTAAACCTTCTATTATAGGGAATATCTACTAACCATAACTGCTACTATAGGTATAAGTAGTAGCCTTGCAACTATAAGGCTTCTTAGCAGCAGTAGCAGCAGCAGCAGCGTTAGGAGCAGCCTGCTCTGCAGCTTCTTACTCCTCCTGCTCCTCTTAGAGCTAACTAAGTGTTATTCTAGTACCTGTAATCTAGTACTTTAACTATAAAAGAAGTTAGATATTATTAAAATAGGTTAAAACACTCTATAATACTTTCTTACAGGGGGTAATGGGCGCGCCTAGATTAGACTCTCTACTACTCTCCTCTAACATCTTCTTTTGCTTTATATTAGCCTTAACAGTGCTAGCCTTAGATTAATCTTGCTTCTTAATATAGATACTAGACAAGGTTAACTTACGTGCGTAAGTGTTGCTATCATAGAGTGTAAGTAGGTCTTTCTATAGTAAATAGTTCCTATAAAGGTTAGATTATACTATAATAAGCTAAAAAGAGACAAAATATACTCTTAAATTATACCTAGCAACAAGCTAGCCTAGTTAATAATAGACTTACCTATTGTGGTCTTCTTATTAATAGACATAGGCGCAGTAGTAGCTGGTTTTACAGAGGTAGTCTTAACGCTAGCTATATTAATAATAGCAGCATAAGCAGTAGTAACTACATAACAACTAGAGTGAAGGTACGCTACATTACTAGAAAGCCTTAAATAGCTATTAGCGTACTTATTAGGGCCCTAAATATGTTAAAAGATGCTAAAACAAGCTAAAAGGAGACAAAACACGTACTAATAGGTAATTCTTATTACTATTATAACACTCTCTACAGCAGTAGGCCTAGGTATCCCTTTAACGTAGGCTAGTTTACAAAGCTAGGTTAGTAGAGAAACAACAGTCCCTATAGACATTACTATTAGTAATATAGTAGAGATAGAGCATACAGCACTGCTTAGCAGTCCTACTATTCTTAGCAATGTTAATTTTGCAGTAAGCGGGTATTGTAAAGAGTGTACAAAGCGATTATAAGGGAGGATAGGGTTAAAGAGTATAGTAGGTGTATTAAGGTACGTAGTGTGTAGTAATAAGACTAATTACTAGAGTATTAGTAATAATCTCTAACACCTTTATATAGTCTGGGCTAACTAGCTCTATAGTAGCTCGCCAAGACAGGCAGAGGTACCCCTAGGCCCAGCGCCTAACAATGCCTTCCTTCTCTAGATTATTTAGCTTAAATAATAGTATAATTAGTAATACTGTATTATTTTAGCCTAGCTTTAGACGTGTTTACTCTGTCTGTCCTGTTATAGCTAATTCTTACTAGGTTTAGGCGTTTTAGACGCCTTGTAAGGCTAGATAGGGCTTAATACTAATTCTGCCTTTACCTAGTAAAAGTTAAACAGAAATCCTCTCTTACCTCTTACTTTACCTCTAGGGTCTAGGCAGCTGTCTGCGCAGTCTAAAGCTCTAACTAGGTAGCTAGCAGCATATAAGCTATCTATACCCCTATTTTTATTAGTTACTACTATATCCTACTTTATTTTAGTAAGTACTAACCTATTCTGTCTAGCACTTTTATAAGGATAGCTAAGGGATTTTTTAGGTCTTTCTAGCACGTTCTAACACGTTTTAGCAGATAGCGCTGGACAACACGCCCTAGTAACCTTCTTAGACTATTCCTAACCGCTACTGCCTACTACTAACTGTTACTAACTGTTACTAACTACTATTTGCTATAGCTGTTATGTCTATACCTGCTCGCTATATGATTAACATTGCTAAGAATAGTAGGACTGCTAAGCAGTGCTGTATGCTCTATCTCTACTATATTACTAATAGTAATGTCTATAGGGACTGTTATTTCTCTACTAACCTAGCTTTATAGGGTAGCCTGCGTTATAGCGACGCCTAGGCCTACTAATACAGAGAGTGTTATAATAGCAATAAGAAATGCCTGTTAGTACGTGTTTTGTCTCCTTTTAGCTTATTTTAGCATCTTTTAATATATTCAGGGCCCTAATAAGTACGCTAACAGCTATTAAAGGCTTCCTAGCAATATAGCGCGCCTTTACTCTAGTTATTACGTAGTTATTACTGCTTATACTGCTATTATTAATATAGCTAGCGTTAAGACTAACTCTATAACACCTGCGACTACTGCGCCTATGTCTATTAATAAGAAGACTACAATAGGCAAGTCTATTGTTAACTAGGCTAGCTTGTTGCTAGGTATAATTTAAGAGTATGTTTGTTAGATAATATACTTAATGTGCAAAGATGATAATAAAGGTGATTAATTAATAATTATCTGTCTTAATGGCTCATTTTATGTGTGTGTGCCGCTAGCCCCTAAGTTAACTAAGGTTAACCCTAAATCCCTAACTTGGCTTAGCAAGGTTGGTTATCTAACACACCCCCTTAGCTTTAAAGCCCTATTAAAGCTAGACATAATTAGCTCTTATTATACCTCTAGGTTAGCAAGCTTTTAGTTAAGTAATTCTATCTAGGTGTTAGGTAGCTTTCTTTGTTTAGTATGTTTCTTTAGTCCTAGCTGCCTTAGAAAGGTTAACTACTTGCTTGTAGGCTGAGCCTTTGTAAGTCTGTTAGCTAATATCTTAGTAGATAGGACATAGGTTACTGTTATAGTGCCTTTGTTTGCCTCTTATTACAGCTAGTAGTTATAAATGTCTACATGTTGTAGTTTAGTTTAGAGTTTTAAGACTTCCTTATTAATTAATTAGATAGTCTAGGTATTATTATATTAAATAGTAATTATTAATTATAAGAGGTGTATGCTAAGTTCTAACAATAGTTGTAAGATAAAGATAGCTTCCTTAGCTACCTGTGCTAGGGCAAGTAGCTCTACTTTAGTTATTAATATAGTAACTGTATCTTGTTTATTAGCTCTCTAGGTAATAAGTCCTCTATATAGTTTAATAGTATATCCTTAGAAGCTCTTCCTATTAAGAGTATTATTAGCAAATAATGCATTACTAGTAACTACTAGGTGCTTGTTACCTCTAAAGGTAAGGGACAGGTCTTGTGTCCCTTGTAGGTATAATAGTACTTAAT
The DNA here is from genome assembly GCF_004011695.2 of Ascochyta rabiei. Lineage (NCBI taxonomy): Eukaryota > Fungi > Ascomycota > Dothideomycetes > Pleosporales > Didymellaceae > Ascochyta > Ascochyta rabiei. The sequence continues at coordinate 878,937 of NC_082417.1, forward strand.
CTGCTGCGTTATAGTGCTGCTGTCTAAGGTTAGTTAGAAATTATGCCAGCCTAGATATAGTAAAGGTAACATTTAGCCTAGTAGTAACTGCAGTAAAGAGCAGAGATCTAATCTTTCTTTAGTATTTGTTAATTTCTAATGCTGCAGCTTCCCCTTTATTTAGTAGAAGCTTAATACTTAATATTAGTGTGTTATGTTATATGTCTGTCTTATCTGCTAGAGAGATAATTTTGTTAATATATAACGCCTTGAAGAAGATAATCCTTAGGTTGTCTTAATCTTAGGTTATCTCTACTCCTAGGACCTATTACAGATTATTTCCTCCTATAACAGAGTATTTGTTAGTAATATAGCTAAGGGCCTTATCTGCCTTATATCTTCTAGTTAGGTAATAAGCTATAATAATATTATTCATATAGAAGAAAATTATAACTCTATTCTTAAGTAAGCAGCAGGGTTTATAGGGAACAACTGCAAATCTATAGCTTGTTAGAGTAGATGTAAATTCCTTCTGCTAGAGGAGTAGAGAGATTCTTAGTCTATATAGTGCCTGATGTAGCTATAGGACTATACCTAGTTTCTAATACCTATGTAGCATCCTTATATAGACCTCTCTGTTAATTAATATATAAATAAAGGCGTTTATAATATTAAAATACTTAAGTTCTAGGTTATATGCTGGTAAAATTGCTCTAAGTATTCTAAAGGACCTGCTAGCTAGTGTTGCTGCGTAAGTATCTTTAGAAGTAATGTTTTATTACTAGTTACCTTAGACTACTAGTTACGCTTTATATTTAAGTAGGTAGTAGTTCTTATTAAGCTTGTACGTGTATACGTACATACAGTTAAGTACCTAGTGTCCTGCTACCTTAGTCTTTGTTAGAGGTACTTTAGACTATAACTTAATAGTCTAATAGCTGCTAAGGTGTTCTTACTTAGCTTCTTTAAACTATTAGTAAAGTAGGTAGTCCTCTAGGTTTAATTGTGCTGTTAGCTCTAGTAGGAGTTAGCTTTAATAAGGCTTAAGCCGTTTTATTAGCATTTATTTTAACCTAGCCTTATTATTATTATTGCCCTAGTATATGCCTATATATCTACCTTATATGCTAGCTATAAATACAGCTTTCTACAGGATAGTTTATAAAGTTCCTTAAGAATGCGCTAGCGTTAATTCTAACTAATTAGCAGTTAACTAGTACTACCTGCTAACTCCTAATTAGCTGTTACCTCTTATTAACTAGAATTATAATAATGTGTTTATTAACAACGTAACTAGTAGTAGAGTTAGAGGAGGGGTTAGATATATATGTCCAGCTTTCTGTCTATTTTTATAACCTAATTAATCTTCTGTAGTATTTAAGTATGTAATAGTGTTGTCCTTATAGAATAACTAGATTTCAGCCTTATTTTAGGGTAGAGGTAGAAGCTTTACGCTTCTTGTCTATATTGCTATCTCTTTAAGAGTGCTATACATAAGATTGTCTATTAGGTTCTAAGTCTAGCTACTAAAGACAGTATCCTTATTAAAGATTATATCTCTTATTCTAATAACTTTTACTAAGGTTAGAATCTATATCTAATATATATTTAAGGATTAGTATCCTACTAGGTATCCTACCTATGCTCTTAGGTCTAGTTGCTGAAGTTGTAACTTTCCTTAAAGGGTATTACTTATAAGAGTAAAGGCTTTACATTTATATACTTTTAGATATACCTAGTTTAGTTTCCTACTTTATATGTTTAGGCTAGCTAGTTAAGCTGTATAGGTAAAGAACATATTATAGGGTGTTTTCTAGTTGTTTAATAACCTTAGTGTTTAGTTATGTAGGTATACTACTGCCTTTATAATCCCTAGCTATATTTCCTATAGTAGGTTTACGTCTAATCTTATAGTGTATGCCTTATCTTTTATTACACCCCTTAAGCGTTTAGCACCTCTGTTCTGTGCTTAGGTGTCTAGTATAGAAGGCTTAAGCCTAATTAATTATGTAGCACACTATCTTAATACTTCTAGGTTTATTGTAGTAATTTTACTATTACACTTAATTACCTTAACCTAGATCTTGTATTGTTTTAACAGGAATTATGTAAGAGTGTGTAGGAAGTAGATAATTGTCTTTCCTAGTTAATTATCTTTAAAATAGAAGTCCTAGAGGAAGCTAGATTGCCTGTTAATAGTAGGTAATTATCTCTTTTCCTTAGTAAAGCTTCCTTCTTTATATAAGTGGAAGTTAATTACTATACATTCCCCTAGTCCTTTATTACTTGTTTGTAGTGTTTAACTAATTTACCTCTTAGTCTTAGCTTATCTGTAAGTATTACATTAGACTGTAGTAATACCTCTAACTCTTACCCCCTAAGATTATTAGATAAGGTGTTTAATAGTATCAGCTCTAGGGTGCCCTATTTGCTTGTGCTATAGTAGAGCAGTAGCAGTCTTAGGTGTTTAGCTTTGTGTTAATTATATTACAGATATTGTCTGTAGCTGTTCCCTAAGTACCTATTATCTATGTTATTTATCTAAGGATGTAATAGCTGTGTTGTCTACTTGTCTAAGCTAAGTTAGATCTCTTTTTATGTCCTACTAGATGCCCTGTTAACGTAGTTGTTAGAAAGAGATAAGGTTGTAAAGTATGTCTAGGCACTATGCTATGTTGTGTAGGTTAAGAGTAGTTAGTTGGTTTGTGTTTAATAGATAGAGATAGATAGTGCTATATCCCTATATCTATACCTAGGAGTTTCCTGCCTATAGGTAGTTATTTAATGCAGGTAGAGTAAGGTCTTATATCTAGTCCTTGTTGTTTATAATATAGATAGTTAATCCTAAGTTAGGAATAAAGGAGTTCCTAAGAGGGTAGCTTAGTAGCTCTATATTGTATAATTCTTTAACTAGTCTTATATTAATTATTAATATCTTCTATCTCTATAGTTATTCTAGAGGTGCCTCTAGTGTTTAGGATGTCTTACTAGCTAGTGTCTTAGTGTAAGCTTATTTTGCAGATCTAACCTAATCTTAAAGGTTAGCATTTTGTTCTATCCTAAATTATACTATCTTAGTAATTCTATTATATAGGGTAAACTATTCTAGTGCTTTATCTTTATAGACGTAGTAGCAATCTTCTAGTCTATAGCGTTGTCTACAAGCAGGGCATTTTGCTGCTCTAGCTGCTGCTGTATCCCCTCTTAGGGACTACTTAGATGTAGTTATTTAACTAAAGTTCTGTTTTTAATAAGGTCTTCCCTAACTCCCCTATGTAGTAGGAGTAGATAATACGTCTTTAACAATATAAGAGGCGTCCCTGTTAGTGTCTAGAGTAGATTTACTACTAGTAGTAAGAGTTAAGATGTTCCCTGCAGCAAAGGCGCCCCTTTACTGTCTCCCCTTAGGGTAGTACTTACTTATATACTTTTAGAAGTGTTTTATTATTTCTTTATAAGTTATGTTTTGTTCTTGTCTACTATAGTCCTAGAATGTTGTTACCTAGGTTAGCGCTATCTTTATTACTAAATCTAAGAAGTCTTAGATAGTGTCTTGTATATTATATATTTTAGCAATACCCTCTATTTTAGTGTTAGTTGCAGTATAATTATACTTAAGGAGCTAGGTATCCTAGCTCCTATGTTGTCTTATTAGTTTAAGGGCTGCTAGGTATTAGTAGCGTGTGCGTAATTATTCTTCTTTAGCATTAATACTAACTATATGTTAAAGCCTAATAAGCTATATTTAAATTAATTTACCTAGTTAGTAGCAGTTCTTTATAAGGTAAGGTAATACTAAGCTTTAGATAAATATTACTACCTTGTCTAGGTTAGCTTGTTCCTTATAGTAGTCTCTATCCGCTATCTTATAGGATTTAAGGCAGCTCTTCTAATAGTTATTATCTTCCTTCTATACCTTTAGGCTGTTAGCTAATAGTTTAGATAGGATTTTTGGAAGCTAAGGGTTTCCTTGTTTATTATTGCTAAGGGCTGGCGTCCTCTTATAGTTAGTAATGTCTAGGGCGTTAGGTACTTGTAGCTTAGTCCTTAGAGGGATAGTCTATTTTAGGTCTATCTTCTCCTATACATCTAGAAAGGCACAGTAGGTCTATAGTTAATATAACTAATGTATGTAGGTTATGTAATCTATAAGAATTATCATTAAATTATGCATAGTTAATAGCAACATATTAAAAGTGTATTTTAGTAGTGTAAGGAAGACTCTCTATCTTTGATAATATGCTTAATGTGCAGAGATAATAATAAAGGTAATTAATTAATAATTATCTGTCTTAATGGCTCATTTTATGTGTGTGTGCCGCTAGCCCCTAAGTTAACCAAGGTTAACCCTAAACCCCCAACTTGGCTCGGTAAGGTCGGTTCTCTAACAATGTTCTATCTATTTTTAGCTTATTATAGCATAATCTAACCTTTATAGGAACTATTTATTATAGAATAACCTACTTATACTCTATAATAGCAACACTTACATACGTAAGTTAACCTTATCTAGTATCTATATTAAGAAGTAAGATTAATCTTAGGCTAGCGCTCTTAAGGCTAAGATAAAGTAAAAGAAGATGTTAGAGGAGAGTAGTAGTAAGTATAATCTAGAAACGCCTATTACCCCCTATAAGAAGGTATTATAGCACGTTTTAACCTATTTTAATAATATCTAACTTCTTTTATAGTTAAAGTACTAGATTACAGGTACTAGAAAGACCCTTAGTTAGCTCTAAGAGGAGTAGGAGGAGCAGGAGGCTGCTAAGCAGGCCGCTGCTGACGCTGCTGCTGCTGCTGCTGCTACTACTAAGAAGCCTTATAGTCGCAAGGCTGCTACTTGTACCCATAGTAGTAGTTATAGTTAGTAGATATTCCCTATAATCGAAGGTTTAGATTAATAATACCTAAGTTTGTAGTTAGTAGACAGGTTTAGGCTAATATAGCAATTAGGTGCATTACACTCTTAGATAGTCTAAATAATACCAGAAAGGTGTTCTTCTATACTTATTTTCTTATATTTGCTTATAATTATAACTATATTATATAGCGTGTAACTTTCTTTATCTCCTTATATTAGAAATAGCTATAATAGGCTAAAGGATGTCTACTTTAGCTAGTCTATATTCCTTAAGGTAAGGTAGGGTTATATTTTCCATTAGTGTAAACTATTAAATACTTATTAATTAAAAAACTCCTATAGGGAAAGATTATAATTAAGTAAAGGTATTTAGCCTTTTTAGTCGCCCCCTTTTTAGACTTTAACCTTAACATCTTATTACGCAGTCTAAGCAGTTACTTTATTATTTTCTAGTATTATTTTAGCGCTTCTTTAGAAAGATTTGTGCTAATTTCCTACGAATTTTCTAAGTTAGGGAATCTGTTCTACTTAATAAGGTATTCCTACTGTCTATTAGCTAATTACCTTCTATTAATGACTTTTTCTATATCCTATACCTTCTCTTCCCCCTTAACTATAGGTTCTTATATTTATTCCTATATAGTTAGAAATTAACTTCTTAGTGTATATAGGTCTAGCAGTAATGCATAGAATACTAGATAGATCTCTTTTATTCCTAGTAGGTCTACTCTATATACGCTGGGGCTAATCTAGGCTATAATAGTCCTAGGTCCTAGGTATTTCTAGTCTAGCTTCTTTTTTAGGCGTACTATCCTAATATTCTTACTAGAGACTAGTACTTTGTTGCCTACTTTAAAGGGTGCTAGTAGTTGTTTCTTATCTAAGTGCTTCTTTTAATACTTATTTAACTTTTCTATATTTACTTTGCAGGTAGCCTGTAAGGAAATTACTCTAGTAGCTAATCTCTTTATAAGGGGAGACTCTCTACCTTTTAATCCTAAAGTATGCTAATCTGTGCCCCTTAGATCTATACTGTAACAGGCTAAGAAGGGTGTTATATTTATAGATGCGTAAATGCTTTTATTATACGTAAATTCTGTAATTAAAATCTTTAGGGCCTAATAGTTTTGTTCTAGAGTATAGTAGTAATATACGTACTGTTTAAGAGTCTAATTTTGCCTTTCTATTTAGCTATCTGTCTAGGGATAATAGGCTAATGTTAAGACTTGTCTTAAGTTTAAATAGTAGTTAAAGGTTTCCTACGTCTTTAAGTTTATTAGCAGCCCCTAATCTATGATAATTTGTGCTAGCGCGCTGTGTAAGCAGATAATTTCTCTAATCTAGGCGTGTACTAGATCTTTTCTATCCTAATTAGCCCTAGCTAGTATGTAATGTAATATTTTAGTTAATCTGTACACTACTACTAGTATAAAGTTGTACACTAACCTTACTACCTTACTAGGAGGTAATTCTGTAATAAAATCTATCATTACGTCCTCCTATAGTTAGCTTAGTACTAGTAAGAGTTATAATAACCTATATAGTTTATATTAGGCAGCAGTTAATCTTCTACATACTAAGCAGTTATAGCAGTAGTTAGATATATCCTTAGTAATGCCCTTCTAGGTGTATCTGCGCTAAATCTTCTCTAAGGTCCTCTGTGCTCTAAAGTGTCCTAACATTAGGTTATTGTAATGTTCTTTAATTACTTATACTTTATGTTCTAGCCTTATAAGTAAGATGCGCTTCTCCTTAGCTATATTGTCTTTTTCTAGGTTATTTTATCCTATTTTAATATTACTTAACTCTTTTTTAGTACTAGAGAGTTTGTCTATATTGTCTAAGTCTGTTGTTAGCTCTGTATAACTATTCTCTCTTAACTCTTCTCTTTTAAGATCCCTTATATCCTTTCTTCCTTTTACAGATAAATAAAGGGTTATAGCTGCTACTAGAGGGGTATTAGAGTTCCTCCTAGTTAGGATCTCCTAAGCAGTTATATAAAAGCCTTATTGTACTTTTATAAGGGGTCTTATCCTTCTCTTATATAATTAGGACGCTGTAATGGTCTATCTATAGGGTTTGTAGACCCTAGGTAATAAGTAATTATAAAGTTAAACCTAGATAACACTAAGTATACCCTTACTTGCTAATAGCTAAGAACCTTTATCTCTATAAACTATTTTAGGTTTTAGTAATCTGTTAAGATCTTAAAGAAGGTACTGTCTAAGTATCTTTGCTAATGCTGTAGGCTCTAGATAATTGTAAGAACTTCCTAGTTATAAGTATTATAGTTGTACTTAGCTTAGATTAGCTTCTTTAAATAGAAGTCTACAGGCCTCTATTAGGCTAGCTTCTCCTCCCTAGGGACTAGTTAACTAAGGATTCCTAAGATAGCGCCTCTAGAGGCATCTACTTCTATTCTAGTCTGTCTCCTAGGTATAAAGTAGACTAAGATAGGTACATTAATAAATAAGTCCTTTATATTCTAGAAAGCTTATAGGGATTCTTTGCTTAGCTTAAGAGGCTAACTCTCCTCCTTCCTTATTGCTTAACTAGATTTAGCCGAATTTAGCCCTTTCTAGGTTAATTAGGTTAATAGCAAGGCTAGTTTAGAAAACCCTATAATAAACCTCTAATAGTAGTTTATAAAGCGAACCTTATTATCTATAAATCCTTACAGTATACAGCAAATATTTATATAGCTCTCCTATTAGTAACTATGTTTGATAAGACCCTAGCTAATAGGCTCTAGAAGCGCCTGCCTAGGGACTAGTTTGTCTCTACAAGCCTCTACAATATTACTAAGATCCTCTTAGTTCAATCCCTAGGAGCGCAAGGGACAGCAGAGGAGGTAGACCCTCTTCCCTCTAAGTTAGTCTAGTTTTAGGACCTATTTAATAAGAGTAAGGCCTCTAGCCTTCCCCTATATAGGGGCTAGATAGATTACTACATACAGTTGCAACGTAACTAGTCTAGAAAGGAGAAGCCTCTACTCTAGGGCCCTCTGTATAACATGCTAAGGGACTAGCTACTTAAGCTACAGAAACAGGTGTTAGCACTAATAGACAAGGGGTAGATCTACGCCTCCTCTTCCCTAGTAGGGGCCCTAGTCCTGCTAGTTAAAAAGTTCTCTAGCAGGTATCATATGTGCGTGGACTATTACGCACTTAATAGTATTACAATTACTAACTAGTACCTACTCTCTCTTATTAAGGAGACCTTGCGTACACTAGGGGGTGCCTACTAGTTCTCTAAGGTTAATATCTGTTTAGTATTTTACTAGATTTGTGTTGCAGAAGGGGACAAGCACCTTACTACGTTCTGTACCCGTTTTAGGCTCTTTAAGTAGCTAGTCTGCCTATTTAGCCTAGCTAGAGTACTAGCATCCTTCTAGCGTTATATTAACAGCATGCCTTAAGAGACATTAGGTAACTATGCTACTGTGTACCTAGATAATGTCCTAGTTTATAGTAGCAGGTCTAGGACAGACTACTTAGGGAAGGTTAGCAGAGTCCTTACGCTCCTATACAATATAGGGCTTTATTTAAATCCTAAGAAGTGTATATTTATAACAAAGGAAGTACACTACCTAGGATATATTATATAAGCTAGAAAGGACATTTATTCTAACCTTAAGAAGGTTAAGGCTATCTATAATTAGAAAGCCCTACAGTCTTTACGTAGGGTCTAGAGTTTCCTAGGGTTTACTAACTTCTACTAGGACTTTATCCTAGCCTTCTCTAATATTGCTACCTTACTTAATTAACTGACAGGGAAGGATACCCTTTTTAGGTAGGGGTAGGAGGAGGATACAGCGTTCTACTAGCTAAAGAACGCATTTATAACAGAACTAGTCCTAGCCTAGTAGGACCCTAAGCAAGAAACACTATTAGAGGCAGACTGCTCTAGTAAGGCGCTAGGCAGCTGCCTTTCTTAATAGTATGGGAAGGTGCTTTATATAGTAGCATACTACTCTGATATACTTATAACAGAATAATGGAACTATACTATCTATAATAAGGAGTTAACTACTGTTATAAAGTGCCTAGGGCTCTAGGCTGCTAAATTAGGGTATGTTACTAGGCTGTTTACTATCCTTACTAACTATAAGAACCTCTAGTACTTTACTACAGCGCGCAGGCTAAGTAAGAGGCAGCACTAATAGGCAGAGGAGCTGTTAAAGTTCTATTTCTACCTTTACTTCCGCCTAGGACGCCTAGCAGCCTAACTAGATACGCTAAGCTGCTAGGAACAGAACTATAATAGGAGGTTAGAGGGGGTCTATAGGATAATAACCCTAGTTTTAGTATTAGTAATTAGTACACTAGGCCCTAGTACGCCTCTACTTTTTGTTAACACGCACATGCAATTACTGTAGAACAAAGGCGTTTAGTAGGATATAGGGCATATAGCACGCCTGTCTACTGTCTATAATAGGGCCTACTAGTTCCCTCCTAAGGCTAAGACTACTTAGCAAATTGTAGATTGCACGCTTAGTGCTTATAGCACACTACTGTAGCACAGGGTTAAGTAGGTTCTGTATTAGGAGCTACTTACAACTAAAATAATCTGAAGGGCACATAAATCTAACCTAACAGGCTATCTAGGTGCTAACGCTACGTTCTACAATATTAGACGCAACTTCTACTAAGAGGAGATATTACAGGACGTTTAGTATTATATCTATAACTACTACTGTTTTAGCGTATATATATTACAGCGCTAACAGTAGAGCTTACTCTAGCTATTACCTATTACTAACTGTTTTTAGTCTTAGATTTCTATAGACTTTATAGTTAACCTCTCTTAGGCTAATAAGGACATACTGCGCTATCTCTTAGTTATTATAGATTACCTCTCTAAGTATATGTAGCTTAAGGCAATAACTTCTATAACTATAAAATATTGCGCTAAGGTCTTCTACAACACGTAGTAGTAGTTCTAAGGCTTTTCTAGCTCTATAATCTTAGACTGCAGCTTAGACTAGCTAGGACATTTTTAGACAACGCTGTGTAGCCTTATAGGGGTAGACTAGCTACTCTCTACAGCCTACCACCCCTAGACGGACAGAGGGACAGAGTGTGCTAACTAAGAGGTGTAGGTAGTCCTACAGGTTATAGTTAACTTTTAAACAGAACAACTAGACTAACTATCTTCTAGCCTGCTGACTAGCACTTAACAATTATAACTCTTTAGTTACTAGGGTTAGTTCTAACCTACTCCTCTACAGGTATAATATAGACCTCCTACAGACAACAGTGCTACTAACTATTAGCTAGAACACACTACAGGGACAGGTAGTCTATTTCCTAGACTACCTCTAGCAAGGTATAGAGCTTACCTAGGCAGCTATAGCATAGGTGTAAAAGCACACCTAGGACATAACAGACTATAGCTATAGGCCTGTAGAGTAGTACTATATAGGAGATAAGGTATAGTTTTCCCTCTATAATATAAAAACTAACAGGCTAAGCTAGAAGCTAGACTAGTTACAAGCCTAGTACAAAGTAGTTGCAGTTCCTACCCCTCTAACAGTTACCTTAGATTTACTAGGTATTCTCTACAAGATAGTGTATATAGACCTACTAGAACGTATAGCTTCTAACCTGTTACTAACACAGCGCCTATAGGAAAGTAGACTAGGCCTGCTAGTTGTTCTAGAATAGGACAACCTAACCCTAGCTAAATAGGAGGTAGAGTCTATCCTAAAAGAAAATAGGGCTTGCAGGCAGAATAAGTTATAGGTTCTAGTTAAATAGAAGAGATATACAAAGCTAATATAGAAACTACTAGAAGCGTTATAGGATATAATAGTATAGAAGGTCTTTATAGTAACATATATAGTATATTAAGAACAGATATAAAGAAGGAGAAACTTTTAATATTTATAATAACCCTTATAGGGTCCTATTAGGAGATACTGTATAAGGCATAAGGCCTAGTACAGGAGAGCTTAGGGACCTTACAGTAACAGCACACTGCTACCTTACTTACACACTACCTAGTAACTAGTAGTAAGCCTTAAGACTTAAAAAAGATGTTATTATTTACAGATAGGGAACAACAGGTAGTAGTAGCTATGTCTAGGGCCTAGTTTTACGTGTTGTAGCAGCAGCAGTTAACCTTATAGTTGTTATTGCCACCCTTAATATCTGCCTTAATAGTGCTGCTACGTGTTAACTATAATATTTCCTTAAAGTTGTAGTTAGGCGTGCGCAGCTCTATAGGGGAAGGTAAGTAGTAACAGTAGGTAGGCGCACGCAGCTCTATAGGGAATGGGAAGCAGTAATAGTAAGAGGGCGTAGGGGACCTTATAAGGGAGGGAGAGTAGCACTAGTATAGGGGCGTAGGCAACTCTACAGGGGAGGGAGAGCAGCAATAGTAAGGTAGCGAGCAGAGCTAGCAGACAGACAGGCAGCGCTTATTAGGGGAGTTAGAGTAGTAGTAGTAGGATAAGCAGGATAATAGAGTGTACTCTAGGCAGTAGTAAGGCATAGTAAGTAGGCGCTTAACTTAGTTAATAGCGTCCTTTAGATCTAGTTAGCTGCACACCTAATACAGACAGAAATTCACACACAACAAAGTAAAATTTCAACATAGGGCCCTGCACACTAGAAAAACAATAGAATCTACCTTAACCCAGCAAGGATATACTATCCTAAGCTTCCTAGAGCCTCTAGGCGTCTAGTTGCTGCACGCTGCCTAGTTATCTAACCTAATCTGTTGTAAAAACTTTTGGATTTGCAGAGCACAGACCTCCCTAAAGAAAACAACAATCTTATCTTATCTTATCTTCGAAGATCTTACCTTAACAAACATAATAACTAACAAAACATCCTATCCCTACTAGATAGCAACAAGCCTTTCCTTAGCTTTCTGCTTTTAACCCCTTCTTTCTACTCCTAGAGGTCTACTAGTTAGGCCAGTAAGAATAGAATAAAGGCAAGAATAGTAAAGCTAAGACTGCCTTTTCCTTGTTTTTTAGCTCTGAAAAGCGGATAGAGACTAGGTACCTCTTTCTGTGCAAAAATAAGCTCTCTTCTAGTTATTTCTTAGTCATTTTATCTTAAAAAAGAGAAGGAAAACCCTACCTAGGACCAGGACCTAGGACCTAGGACTATGGAACCGGAACTACCACCTAATAGAGACTAATCTCTAAACACAGGGACAATAGAAATAAGCCCCCCTAGCTCCCTAACCCCTCTAGGAGAGATGTACCAGCCTATACTAATCCTAAGACCTCTATCTATACCCTTGTTGTCTATACTACACCTGTAATCTACTCTAGGAATACACTAACCTAGTATATTTAACAGGACCACAACGTTACCTCTACCCTCTGCTCCCTCTAAACAACTAGCTAGTAGACCTGCTACTCTAACAGCACCTAGGCTTCCTCCTTTCTAATTTAATATAGCTACTAGGCCTATAAACTAAGCTTCTATTGCTAAAACAGTAAAAGAAGCTCTATCTATTACCAGGACAATAGTTATCTAGGCTTCTTCCCTAGCTACCTTGAATAAGGAACAATTAAACCTCCTAGACCTTCTAGAAATCTTTTAAGACTACACAGAAAACAACACGATAAACAAACAAGGCCTCTGTATCCTAGCCTCCTAAGTATCTAACCTTAAAAAAGTGTCTAAATTAATTAAAACAAGAGCAAAACTCCTTTAGAAACCTACCTTAGCTACTAAGACTACTACTGTTTAACCTTCTACTTAGCCTACTTTATACGCATCTACAGCTTTAGCTAACCTTCCTAAGAACACAGACTAGCAAACAGTTACAAAGAAGAAGCAACCTACTATTGTAAAGAACTCTCTAAGTGCACGCTAACTAGTTCTTACACTAGAGCAAGAACTACCCTCTTTTACCCCCCCTAGAGATGTGTAATACTTTTAACAAGGCCTTTACAGATAAAGGAGTAAGCCTCCCTATAATTGCTTCTGCTAGCCTAAGTAGAAGGAACAATATTGTTCTTACTATAACGCCCTCCTTTACTGCAAAATACCTACTTAAAAACTAAGTAATCTAGCAATTAGTTACTACCTATAAGGAAGTCCTTCTAATAGAACTATAGCACAAAGTAATCCTACACAACATCCCCACATCTCTAGAAACAAACCAGGACCTAGAGGTGCTTAAGTTAGAGATAACTACCTTTAACAAAGGCCTAACAATAGTAGGAAACCTATTCTGGCTAACAAGCTATAAAAGGAGACAGAAGTAACAACTAGGATCTGTCTATGTAGCATTTGCAATAGAAAAAGAAGCCTAACAAGCTATACGCAATAGAGTATACCTACTAGAAGCTAGTATAAGAATAGAGAAGTTTATTCCTACACCTCCTACTACACAATACTAAAAATGTCAGCAATTTAGACATATAGAGAACAGGTGCCTTAATAGAACTATATATAAGATATACGCAGATAAACACCCTACAACACTATATAAGTGTAATACGTGTAGCACTACTAGTAAATCCTGTGTACACACTATATCTAAGTATATAAACTATAAAGAAGTATATATAGTAGATAGTATTTAATATGTAGCCTATAAGGCTATAATAAACACACAAACACACCTAGAATGCTAGATAACCTAAGGATTCTATAAGTAAATCTAAACAAGAGCGTATAAGCTACAGAGAGCGCCTTATAACTTGTAGTAGAACTTGCTATAGACCTTGTCTTAGTACAAGAACTATAGCTTACCCCTACTTAACAATAACCTTTAGACTATTTAGACACACGCTCTGTAAACTACCCCTCCTTTAAATAAATCCTACCTATACTACAGGACTATAGCATAAGGCTATGCGTTCTAGCCTACGTCCTACGTTTAATACTAGTACAAATCACCCTAACAGCAGACTTAAACCCTAACCTAGACTTTCTAGCTATTACAGTCTAGCAGTCTAGGTTAATCTTTACAATCTATAATATATACAACTAAACAAACATATAAGAAACAATAACAGTAGAAAGAAAGCTTCTAAATAGCTAAACTCTGCCTAACTTAATCCTGCTAGGGGACTTTAACACATACCACCCTTAGTAGGACCCTACAATAACTACTATAATACTAAAAGCTAGTAGTTTTATTGCTTAGATAGAAGAGTAAAACCTAGAGCTACTAAATAACCCTAGTATAGGCACCTTCTACAGGCCAAACATAAGTAGGGAAAGTGTTCTAGACCTTACCTTTGCTACACACAGGCTTGTAAACTAGATAGAAGACTAGCAAACCCTAGCAGGCATAGGCTTAGACCACCTAGGCATCCTGTTCACAATTACTATACCTAGAACACAGCTCCCTAACAACCCTACTTCCTGGTTCAACACTAAGAAGGCAGACTAGGACCTATTTTAGAAGGAGCTAGTAAAGGAATTAGGAAAAAGCTCTGCCCTAAACACTATAAGCCCTAGACACTCTACTAGCACCTCTCTACTCCTTATCTAAGGAGAGGACAGAGAGCTAAAAAAGCAGCTTAAAGCAATAGGGAAGGAGCTTACTACAGCAATGATAAACGCAGCTAAGACTGCAATCCTACAAAGCTCTACTAGTGCAAGAAGCAAGCCTTAGTGGAACCTAGACCTAAAACTACTAAGGACAAACATGCTTAGCAAATAGCGCCTCCTACAGAGAGAACTAGCTACTAGCCCTACAACTACATACATATGGAAAAGAGTCTACCTAGTTACTAGAAATATCTACCTACAAACAGTAAAAGCAGCAAAACGTAACTACTAGAATTAATTCCTAGAAAAAGAGGATATAAAATTAATCTTTAAGGTATTATCCTATACTAGAACTGTAGGTAACTAAAGCATACCTGCTATATAAGGCCCTAGGGGAATAGAGAACTCCTTTTAAGGCAAGTGCTCAGCACTAAGAGACACTCTCTTCCCTAAACTACCTTCCTCTCAGCCTATAGAATGGAGGACCTACTAAGAAGGTAGCTAGGAATAGCTACCCCTTACTAAAGAAGAGCTAGAACACGCCTGCTCCTCACAAATCTAAAGTAGCTCCCTAGGACTAGATGCAATAAACTAGGAGATAATTACTACAGCATATAAAGTAGAAACAGACATATTCTTCTATGTGTTCTCTACACTATTTAACTATAGATACTACCCTTAAATCTAGAAAAGAGTAATAGGAGTTATCCTAAAAAAGCTAAACAAACTAGAATATGCAGCCCCTAAAGCCTACAGGGTAATTGCTCTCCTTAGCTGCCTAGGCAAAGTTGTAGAAAGACTAGTTGCTAAACAGCTTAGAATACTAGCTAAAACAACTACCCTACTACACCCTTTACAACTAGGTAGAAGAGTACAAAAATTAGCTATAGACGCCTCTATACTACTGCTAAACTAAGTGTAAGAATAAAGGAAACTAAAGCATACAACAACTACAGTGTTCCTAGACATTAAAGGAGCCTTTAACCACGTCTTACTAGGCTAACTACTTACTATCCTATAATAACTAAAGCTACCCTGCAGCCTAATAGCCTAGATCTAATCCTTCCTCTCTAGACGCCAACTACGACTGTCTTTTAATAGAGAAATAGAAGAATTTAGCAATATAAACGCTAGAATCCTACTAGGAAGCCCTGTTTTACCTATCCTGTTCCTGATATATATTAGACCTCTATTCCAGTTAATTATAAACTACTTACTATCCTACCTAGACAACCTAGCTATTACAGTATTATCTACTAGCCTAAAATAAAACATCTGCCTACTAGAAAGAGATATAGCTAGTCTATTTGCAAAAGGATCTAGCTGTGTAATACAGTTTAATGCACTAAAAACTAAACTTATCTACTGTACATTAAGCTAAAAAGCAGAAAACTATACTCTTACCCTACTAGACAGTTCTACTATAACACTAAAAAAGACTGTTAAATGGCTAGGAATCTACTTTAACAACAGGCTCTCCTTTAAGGAGCATGCTGCTACAAGGATTAGCTAAGTAAGAAACGCCTTCTACAGAATGTGTAGACTAGCAAACAGCAGTAAAGGCCTTATACCTACTGCCCTCTAACAAATATACCTAGCCTGTGTTACTAGCATAGCAGACTATAGATGCTAAGTCTTCTAGAAGTAACAAGCTAGGATAGTAAAACAACTATAAGGACTACAGAACCTAGCACTAAGGAAAATCTTAGGCACCTTCTAAACCTTACCTATAATTCCCTAAGAGGTAGAGGCAGCACTAGCTCCTCCTATAATAAGGCTAAACACTGTAATAAGAAAGTACGCGTTTAGAGCTAGAAATCTCCTAAAGAACTACCCTATCTATACTGCTACTATATAGCTAAAATCCACCCTATAAAATACAGACCTAGACTCTAGCATAGAGCAAAGAGAGGTAAACTATACTAGGCTAAGAATAGAACCTCCTATATAGCTTATGCAAATTACATAGTCTATAGAAAAAGCTATGCCTAGTATAAGAGAAGAGAAACTAAAAGACTTCTACTTCTGCCCCTAGAACAAGGCTATTGCATACTAAACAGAAATCTTAAAACTACTAAAAGAAGAAGAATCAAAAGCACACAAAACACAGATGCTATAGAAAGTAGGAAGTAATTTACTAGCTATCTATACAGACGCTTCCTCTGTAGAGGGAGGCCTAGGGATAGGAGTAGGAATTACAGTCCTAGACTACAACTAAGAGCTAAAGGAAATCTACACTATAAACTATAATATTAGTAAAGGCCAAATTGTATACAACAGAGAACTAGAAGGAATAATAAGAGGCTTTAAAATTGCAGCTACTATAGCTACGACAGGACAGAACGTCTAAGTCTTTACAGACAACTAGGCAGCTATCCTAAGACTAAAAACTCCTTTAAACAAGCCTAGATAAGCTTAGCAAATACGCTGTATAAAGGCAGCTAAAACTATTAAAGATAAAGGAGCCATAATAAGCCTTAAATGGACCCCTAGCTACTAAGACATTGCAGGAAATAAGAAAGCAGAACTTTTAGCAAAAGAAGCAACAAAAAGGAGGCCTACCTCTAACGCTACAAGCATTGCTATAACTAGAATCTAAGTAAAAGCTATTATAAAAGACAAATAGGTTTACAAACTAGTTACCTATAAAGCTAAAGCAATCCTAAGGAAAGAGGACACCTACACAGTAAAATACTAGCTAGGACTAATAAACAGGATAAAACTACCTAAAAATACTAAACAAGAGATAGTAAGTGCCTACTACTAACTAAAACTAGGATATAGATAAAATAAAGCATACCTCTACAACCTATAGAAGGTAGATAGTAACAGATGTATCTGCAGCCATACACAAACAACTTAACACCTCCTACTTAGCTGTAAAGAATATAAATAAGTAAGAAAAATAATGCAGGACAACCTATAAGGACAATAACTCTTAATAAACCTACTACTCTACACAACCTAGGGAATCCTAGCTACTCTAGCTTTTATTTTAGACACTAGAATAGGCACCTGTAAGTGGTACCTACAACAAACAATAGACACCTAAAAAATGCTGTTAACCCCCTAGAGCATAGGCTCTTACTACAGGACTCTAAACTTATATTTACTACCTTTTACAACCACGCTCCTTATATTACTAGAGTAGCTTAACTGCTCTCGTCTTATATAGTCTTAGACTTACACAGGACGTTAAACTTATTAATTAATCAATTAATCAGACAGAAATTCTTATAGTAGTGTAGGCCTAGACTGCCTCTATGCAGTTTATACGCTTAGTCTAGACCTAGAAGGCTAACCCTATAGTAGCCACAAACTGCTAGAGGTAGGCATCTAGTTAGTTGCTGATATAACGCCTAGACAACAGCGTAGCAGGCAGAGCAACCTAGGTACTGGGCTTAGTAGGGGAACAGGCAGCGTAAGCGGAGGTTAACTTCTTTGCTAGCGTAGGGTTAGCTAGGGCTAGGTTAAGTGCAGCCTTATACACCTGCTAGTGCTTATAGTAGGCACCTAGCAAAAATTTTACGTTAGAAAGGAAAACCTACAGTAGTAATAAGGGGGTAACTTACAGTAGAAAACAGGCCAACGCCCCTAGTTGGCCTTGTTACTGCCTACACCCTAGGTGCTAGGTGTCTTAACATAGGCGTTACTAGCGCGTGCTAACGCCTTAGCTACTGTTAGTTAGGGATAAGGGGCTAGAACAGGAACATATATGTTAATGTACTGCTTAAAATTACACTAGGCATAGTAGAGCTTAGCGTTTATAGTAAAGAGGTTATTATTATACACATATACGCGCTTACACTTAGCATAGGTATAATAGGTCTTACTAGCGCCTAGAACGCAGTTAGCTGTAGAAGAAATTAGTAAGTAAGTAGACCTAGAACAGACATAGGCACTTATAAGACTAGCTAGTAAGGATAGTAAGGAGGCAGCAGAGGTAGCACAGGATAGCGCTGGCAGAGACAGGGACTAGGTCCTTATTATCTAAGTTACCCTTAACTTTATAGTTGCATATATAACAGCAGTAAGCTTTCTATATACACAGTTAGGCCCTATAACTAGATTAGAAACTATAGATAAGAAATACTATAGGTACGTTATAGGTAGAGGGAAAGGACTATAGCAGACTACAACCGCCCCCTCTAGAGGGACTACTAGCTTCTTAACTAGTGGCCTAATGGCTATAACTAGAGGCAATAACAGACATAGCAGGTAGGGTAAGAGCGTATACAAAAATGTAGGTAGGTATGTTATAGGTAGGTTAGGTAGAAGTATAGAGTGGTATAAGTGTCTAACTTAGGCAGGTGCGCTAGGTAAAACAAAAACAACCTAGGTGTGTGTAGGGACCACCCTAGGTAAACTACAGACCAGACAAGCAGCTAACTACTAAGAGCTAGACCCCTGCGCAACCACAACTCGCCCTAGGGTTTACCTGCTACTAGTATCCTCTAGGCCATGCTAAATATAAAAGGGACCTAATAAAAAGTATATATAGCCTAGGAGGGATAGGGAAAGGAGGTATGTTATAGGCTTAGACCTTGTCTAAGCCTTAAGTAAGACAGGACAATTACGTGCCCTATAGACATATTAGAAGGAAACGCAACGTGTTACATCTATAAGAGATACAATACCATATCGACCCTTATTACATCCTACCCTAAGGCCAGTCTATAACAGACCTAAGTATTATCCTATAATCCTAAGTGCGTATATTTGCAAGACACTTCTAGAACTAGGCCCTTTTTAGCAGATATTAGGTTGTATGTACCTACTAAGTTCACTATATATATATAAACGTCTACTAAGAGACTTCTTATAGTGCGTTTAAACTCTTTAGCATCTTCTAACGCTATTTTCTCTAGTTTAGGAGGGTCTCTATACATCTTCCCCTAGAAGAGTATACTCTAGCTTAAATAGCTTAGCTTAGGGTTTATCTAGTTAATTTAGGGTAATCTAAGGTATATCTTATACCTTTGTAGGTCTGTAACTACAAAAGGTATCTGTTAGACCTCCTGTCTTCTACAGGAGTTAATAATAGATACTTCTGCTGTAGTTACTCTATAGATAGGCAATTCTGCTCTACCTACACCTTTAGCCACTATTTGATTTAATAGTGTAACCTCTAGATCCTACTCCTATACTAGAAGAACTAAAATAAAGTTTAGTTATAACCATCTATCTATTAAGGCTTCTAGATTCTTTGCGTTGCCTATAGATGCTTTAACTGTAAGTAGGCATATATATTCTAGGTACACTACCTTATAAAGAGAGATATTCTCCTTCTTCTTCTTATATAATTTAATATAGGCTACAAGAGAGGAGATTAGGTCTTAGGCCCCTTGTCTTTTCCTAACTTATCTAGAGTAGGGTCTTTCTAGTTTAACTTTAGCTTTAGGTAGTTAGGGTAGTAGTAACTAGTTTCTCTATACGTAAGGCATGCGTTTTAGCCCTTATATAGCCTATCTTAGCCCTCTTTGCCCTTTACTAGCTCCTTACAGAACTTCTTAGACTTAAATAACTTTTTTAAGGTTTTTATATTCCCCTCTAACCTAGAGTTACTAAATTAGTACTTCTGTAGTCCTTTGTTAGTTATCTTACCTTTAGCTAGAATATCCTTAAGTAGCTATTAGCTATAATAACCTGGTCTCTAGTTAATAATATTAGCTTGCTCTTCTACCTTTAGGATTGTGTCCCTTTAATTATAGGAGATAAGAAATAAGTTCTTTTATATACTAGGGAGCAGTATAGTAAGATATTCTAGGACTTAAAGCTCTAGCATATATAAGTTGCCTAGTTCCTCCTATAGTAGACGCATAGAGTCTAATAGATCTATAGGGGACTAAGATTTCTACTACTTATATTACTTTAAGGATTTATACGCTACTTACTTATATTTAGCTAGTATTCCTAGAGTATCTAGTATAATTCTTTTTAGCTCTTGCTATATTAGTTCCTAGGTTAGCTAATTACAGTAGTTAGTTATACAGTAGGCCTGCTATAACATCTTTAGCTTCTCTAAGAGGTACCTTACGCTTAAGTTAATCTTTTATTCCTCTATAAGGAAATTAACTAGGGATTAGAGGAAGTACCCTACAATCTCTGTTCTAATAGTTATTTTTAGCGTAGTTACACTTTACGTACTTCTATAGGGGTTTAGGTTATAGAAGATTAACAGATAAGAAAGATTGTAGTTTCTCTACCCCTTCTATTACTTTTTAGAAGGATAGAATTATTACTAGATCTCCTTTGTTGTATTTACGTCTAAGTTTATAAAGAAAAGAAAGTTCCTCTTAGTCTTTTATCTCTTATAACTAATTAAACAAGTTTTCTAACTTATACTATTAATTACCTACTTCTAGGCTATTCTAGCCTTTTTTAGCTAAAGCTGCCCTATAGATATAAATTCTAGGGTAAGGTATACTGCCTAGAGGATATATAGATCCTCTTAAGGCACTATAGACACTTAGTGTCTGTTAGGGTATCTCCTTATCTGCAGAGAGAGGTGTTACCTTACGCTCTACTAGCTCTCCTACAGGTAGGTTGTCTTAGTCCCTCTCTAAAGGCAGTAAGCCTAGATAATTTAGTTTAAGATTTATAGTAGCTTAGGTCTATCTTTAATTATAATATAAAAGTAATTAGAATATAAAGAGTGTATAAAGCAATTATAAGATAGGATAGGGTTAAAGAGGATAGTAGGTGTGTTAAGGTACGTAGTGTGTAGTAATAAGACTAATTGCTAGAGTATTAGCAATAAACTCTAACACCTTTATATAGTCTGGGCTGACTAGCCCTATAGTAGCTCGCTAAGACAGGCAGAGGTACCCCTAGGCTTAGCGCCTAACAGGTATAGACATAACAGGTATAGTAAAGAGTAGTTAGTAATAGTTAGTAACAGTTAGTAGTAGGCAGTAGTAGTTAGGAACAGTCTAAAAAGGTTACTAAGGCGTGTTATGCGGTGTTATCTGCCAAAACGTGTTAGAACGTGCTAGAAAGACCTAGAAAATCCCTTAGCTATCCTTACGCAGGCAAAAGGGTAGGGGGTACCCTGGGGTTGGGTAGGGGTTAGGTACGGTCTGCACGGACGTTAGGTAGGGGTAGAGTAGAGGTAGGGTCTACATAGGGTAGGGGTAGGGTAGGGTATGCACAGATGTTAGGTAGGGGTAGGGTAGAGGTACCTCTAGCGTAGGGTAGGGGTAGGGTACAGTCTACACGGACTAGGGGTAGGGGTAGAGGTTGGGTAGGGTAGAGTTAGGTAGGGGTTAGGTAGGGGTTAGGTAGGGGTTAGGTAGGGGTTAGGTAGGGGTTAGGTAGGGGTAGGGTAGAGTAGGTTAAAGTTACCTAATCTTCTATTATACTACAGACAACATGCTTAATAGTATACTACTTAGAAATGCTATATATATAAAGAACTTAGTTTTAAAAGATTTAAATAGAGGATAGAATTCTAGGATTTTCTTAAATTATAACAGCTATTTATTATAGAACTATGTATCCTAATACTATAGTGGCCTTACTCTCTTTTACGGTCGCCGTTCTCGCTAAGATAGAGTTAATAGACTAGTTTCTTTAGTACTACTACTGTGTTACTCTTCTTCTATAACCTCTGTTTCTAGACTAGAATAAGCTAGTAGCTTAAAGAGATTATCTAGCTTATCTAAAGCTGCCTCCTCCCCTTCTTATATCTGTGCTAAAGCAAGAGAATCCTTTAGAATTATAATTTAGCATATTATAGTAGCAGATAACCTGTGCTATTAGTCCCTAATTACATCCCTAGCTGTGTTAAACACCTATTTAACTCTAACTTCTATTATTAGTACTATAAGTATATATTTTGCTACACAAGCAAGTTATAGATAAGTTGCAGCGTTAACCTTCTACTAGTCTAGTAGATTAAATCTATCTCTCTGTTGTATGTAAGGGGTACTAAGATAGGCCTCTCCTTCTTAGCAGGTGTAAGCTACCTCCTTGTTATTATTAGACAGGTTTAAACTCTAACTGTAGGATAAGAAGCTCCTATTAGGTTGCTAGACTAATGTTGCGGGTTCTTAGAACTAATTATCTTCTACTAACTGTTAAATAGGGTTGTAAAGTACTTATAACGTACCCTACGGGCGAGTTGGACAACAGGCAAGTCGGACACTTTTGCTAAGCCCCTACTAAACACCACCCTAATATGGCCTAAAATAACCTAGTTTAGTGCTGTAACGTGCAGTGTAGTCTGTAATACTGTTTAGAAACTACTTCTACCTCTTTCTTACACGTTCGCGCGTTATGTCCTGTCTAATTACACTGTCCACAGCGCCTTTAGGAGGGCTTACCTCCTTTAGCGCGCACCTGCTTCTTTGCCTTCTTCCTATCACCACACGCCCTAAACCCCTTAAGAGCTGTTAATTGCTAGCCCTCTTTAACTGTTAGGGTACCTTCTGCCTAAACTTGCTTTCTTTTGTGTGATTTTTGTTGTGTAGCTGCCTTATTAGCAGCTTAAAGCTAAGTAATCTCCTATTGCGCCAACACTAGCTTATACGTAATTATTGCTACCTCCTTTACTACCTTCTTAAACGCCTTAACTATAGAGGTAGGCGAACTATCTATATGCCTCTAAATCCTTATCTTTACAAGCGTTAATTGCGACCTAAGCTTAAGGGTGTTGCTTAGGGTTTGCGACTGCCAGAGCTTGTTGTTAACAGGTAGTGGTGGTGATAGAGTGCGCAACTTTACATTAAGGGCCATTATAACCCAGTCTAGGTTAAATAGGACTAATCTAGCACCTTAGAACCCTCCCTAGATATTCTTAGAAGTAATTGCAGCATTGTAGGCGCGTATAAAGCATAGCAGAAACTCTGTCTTTATAATGTAGTTAATCTAGTTCTATATAAGTATTTTAGCTTAGCGCCTATACGCCTTCTTTAAAGCAGTAAAACAACCTATATTAAGGGGCTATATAAGGTGTAATAAGTAAGGAGGCAAACAGAGAGTAATAATCTTATTATCCTTGCAGTATTGCTGGAATTTAAGAGAGTTGTGGCTCTTATAACCATTAATAATAAGTAAATAGTAGGTGCTAATAGTACGCTCCTTTGTATGCCTGTTAAAGTGCTTTAACTAGTTAAGACCAAGCTTGTTAGTAGTCCAGCCGTTATCAGAGACTCTGATAACCTAGTCTTAAGGCAGTTCTTCCTCCTTGTACTAGGCAGAGAGGTAGTGGTAGGCCTTAAAGATAAGGATGGCTGGAATGGCCTATCCTTTAGCATTAATGCTCACTATAGCCGTAGCCCACTCCTAGTGGCCTAGCTGGATAGTTTTTGGCCGACCTTGTCGTTCTAAAGCTGTAACAACTGCTCCTAGGGAGATCTAGCCTATTATAAAGCCTGTCTTATTAAAGTTGTATATGTCTTTATCCTGTATGCTATACTTAGCTTTAGTGTTAGCTACTAGGCTAAACTAGCCCTATAGAACCTTAGGATCCTTATAGAGGTATCTCTTATAGTTGTACTTGCAATTAAACTTAACTTTAAGTTCTAGGTGTTGCTTAACAAACGTACTAGGCTAGTTTACGCTAATAGGGCCTAGATTACGCTTAGCGCGCAAAGAATTAGCTATAGTAGCTACATTTAAGAGCTAAGGGGAAAATCCTTGCGTATCTAGCTTAAGAACATGTTTAACAATTACCTCCTCCTTATTATTGTCCAGCTTCTGTAAGTTAGCTATAGAATTAGCGCATAAAGGTTGTCTAGTGCGCTAGTTGCTTAGTATGCTTTAAGGGACCTTGTAGATAGCAGGGGCGCGTTACAGAGATAGAGTCGCGTCTTGTTTAAGAGCCTAGAGCGCAAGCTGTATCTGCGCTTCCTTTAACGCGTTTAAATAGTGTTGTTGAGAAGACATTAGTGTAGGAGGAGGTGTTTAGTAGGGGCTTGGCAAAAGTGTCTAACTTGCCTGTTGTCCGACTTGCCCGTAGGGTACGTTATAGAGCAACCTAAATTATTATTATTATAACAATCTAGGTATTATAAGAATTACTCTTAGTATATATACTTATCTTAAACTTCCTAGGTATTATCCTTATAACGTAGTTAGTAATAGTATATAATAAACTGCTGTAATAACATTACCTTATATATAGTAAGCTTCTAGCTTAGATCTAAAATGGTTGCATAGTTAAACAAGAACCTGTAACTATCCTCTGTTTTTAAATAGTACTTAGACAGCTTAACACAACCCTTTTACGCAGCTGCTTTTACAACTTCTAGCTATTCTAAGTTATTAGCGTAACCTAGGTTATTACTAAGCTCTTTAGTTATCTAATCTAAGAAATTAAATAGCTAGTTATATATTAGCTAGATGTGCTAGATAGGGCGCTTATAAGTCTTACTAAGGGCACTAGATACCTTCTTTAATTGCTGTAGTATGATTGTAACAGCCTACAGGTGCTGCCACTTAGTTACTGCTAGTTAAAGTTTCTTAAGATCTTTTAATTAGCTTCTACTACCTTGTTATATATAGAAGCACCTTCTCTACAGCTTAGTGCCTTTAGTGCAATTTCTTGCTCTAACTATTTGTTAATGTAGACCTAAAGCTTTAGTGCGCGCTTACATATATCGTAGGTAGAGTTCTACCTAGTCCTAACATCTTATATAACTAATAGTTAATAATTTACTAGAATATTACTCTATAGTGCAAGAAACCTCTTGTATTATTGTGGTGATAGATCTATTACAATGTAGATAGCTTAGATCTGTGTTACACTTAGTATATAATAAAATAATATAATAAATAATTTCTACCTTCTAGAGAGAGTTTAGAACAGACATGCTGTTTTTAATACCCCTAATATAGCGTTGCTGCAGTCTTTGTGCATGCTCTAGTTCTAGTAATACCTTAAGTTAGAGATAGTAAATAATGTCTTATATAACAGGGTTAATTATATATACAAGATAAGGAATAGTGTTCTCTCTGCTATCCTAAGTAATGTTGTTCTGCTGTAGGAACCTGTTTAAGGTCTGTAATAATGCACTGTTATTACTAGCATTATTGCAAGTAATAGTAAGCAGTTGTTTTGTAGTTTTAGTTTCCTAAAGAAGTTAAAGAACTTGCTGTGCTATAGAGGATTCTGTATGTTTTCCGCGCATAAGAATAAAGTCTAAAAGGACTTCTTGTAACTTCTAGCTCTTGTTTATATAGTAACCTTTAACAGCTAGGAAGCTAAGGTAATTACTTACAGTCTAGGCATCTAATGCAATAGACAATTTAGTACTAGAACTAAGATCCTAGAGAAGAGCGTGTTTAGCAGCCTTAAATTAGCTCTAGAACATCTGGCTATATTTATAACAGGTGGATTTTACAGCTTCTAGCCTTAGAAAGTAGATATATTGTTAGAATAACAGCTGTTTAATGGTTTAAAATAAGAGGTTCTTGTTAACAACTAATTGTATAAGCTCTGTTTTAAAGGCTAAAGTAGAGTATGCAGGATTAGAAGAAAACTAGTTTTTATTTTGCTAGCAGGCAGTATATAGATATGATAGGAGGTTTAATAAAGTATAAGCAGGATTCTTAATTTATTTGCAGGCTTGTAAACTAAGGTGTTAGACAAGATGCTTAGTCCTACAGCCTTTTATAGCTAGGTGCTAAAGAACTAACCTATAGTTATAACAGTATACGTATAGATAGCTATCTTATACCTAAGAGTCTTTGCTATATCTACTCTAGATCTAGCCTAAGTAAGTTAGTGCATCCTAATGTAGCTTTTTAGAAGCAGGATTGCTTCCCTATCATGTAATTGTCTACTACTAATCCTATGCTATAATAGTTGCCTTACTATTACTAGTATTAGGGTCTAGGGATACTAGCCGTTTAATAAGATATAATTGTTTTAGAAACGCCCCTTTAACAAGTTGTGTAGTAGAGAAAGTAAGAGATAGAAGAAGCTTAGGTAGAGTAGAAGGTGTGTCTACTAGTAGTAATAACATATATGTTATATGTAGACATAACAAATATAGATATTTAATCCTAAGGCAACAGGAGAATAGAAAAACTTTTTAACAAACTGCCTAGGACAAGCCTGAGCCCTAAGTCCCTAACAGCAAGATTGTTTTATTTAGTGCTAGGAACTAGTTGTTTTACTGTTTTCTTAGGGTTAGCTTAGATATCTTAAACGAGTTTCTAATTACGTAGAGATACAAAATAATAAATTAAATAGAAAAAGTAGATCTTGCAAAAGAGGCTATGTATGTGTTAATTAGCTGTTATTTTAAGTTAAAACATTAGCTCTATATCTAATCTAGATCTATCTTATTATTGTTATTAGATCCTTTAGATCCTAATTCCTCTAAATCTTTTTTAGCTAATAACTTATAAAATTGCTTATTAGTCTTATACACATTTAGCATAGATTAATAGTACTCCTCTAGCTTAAAATTAGACTCTTTAATCTCCTCCTTACACTTATTATTGTTAGGTGCTGGAATAAATAGGTAATAGCTAACAAGCTTAGTATCCTAACTAATCTTATCTAAGAGAGATAGAGGTTTAGTTTAACTATAGTAATTAGTAAGTGTATGTAATAATATAATTTAATAACTTACAGCTAGGTATTATTAGTTGCAACTGCTATGCTCTTAGGTGACATATTATTACAGAAGGCCTCCTATTCTTCCTTCTCCTTCTTACTCTTAAAGGTGTTATCTTTAAGTTTTTAAAGACCTTACTAATACTCTTAGCAGAGCAGTTTCTTAACAACGCTGCTATTAGAAAAGAGCTGTTTGTTACCTTAGCCTACAGTAGTCTAACTGGTAGTAGAACTATCTTAAGCAAGTTCTGCATGCTTTCTAAGGGCCTGTTATTGTGCGCAAAGATCTATTTTATGCTTAAGATTATCCTACTTCTTATAAACAGTCTTAAGCTTATTTTTAAGCTACTTAGCTGTTCTTAGTTAGTAAATGTTTGTAATAAGAAGCTGTAATAACTAACTACTAGCAGATAACTTAAAGCGTTGCTAATCTACATGTTCTTTAGTCTAGGCTACTATTACAGCTTAAATATTAAGATCTGCTAAAGTATAAGACTAGTCTTAACCTAACTTTAGCCTAGCCTAGTATTTTACTGTACAATTAGCAGCATTTACCTTATTAATAATTTCCTTCTCTTTACTACGCAAGGTAGCTTAATTTCTTTGTTAAACTGCGTGGATACTGTCGCTAAGCTCTCCCTTAAATAAGACTTTTGTGCTAGTCTTTTGGCCTGTAGCCCTAATCTAACTATAAGAATTAAGGATTTAATTAATGTTAAAGTCTCTTAAATAGAAACCCTAGTATTATTAGCACTAACTGTTATAACAGGCTGTAATAACTACCTTATTTAGTTAATCCTACTTCTTAGCGGTGAAGCTAGCTGGTATACTGGTACCTGTAGTGCTAGCAAAGGTTAGCATATCTTCCTCCTCCTCTTCCTTCTTAATATTATTAGCGTTAAGATTAATTATACTAACTATAATAGGAGGTAGTAATAACGTGTAGTATTGTATAAACAGAAGGTATTCTAGATGTAGAAGGTGTTATAGAAGAGTAGGGCTGTAGTAAGCTTTTTAGTAGCTGGTCTGTGCTTAACCTGTCCTAGTTTTGCTAGCATAAAAGCAACAAACGCTAGCGCTGTTACAATAAAAAACATTAAAACCCCTTCTAATAATATTAAAACAGCTTAGAGCTAGGTGCAACCTATGTTAAAAAAATGCGCTTAGTAAATATGCAAAATTTGTAGGTTATTATAGTTTAGTATTACATATCTGTTTGTGCATTATAGTTGCAATAATCCCTACTTATAATGGATTTTGGTTTTCTTATGCTAGGCAGCATCCTCTACTAGCGCTTAAACAACAAACGCTAGTGCTAAAGCAATAGGAAACATTTGTAACATGTCTTATAATATTAAATTAAATTAGAATTAGATACAGCCTAGGCTAAAAGAATGCGCTTAGCGTATTTGTACTATCTGTAAGTTATTACAGTTTTTTATTATATACCTGTTTATGAATTATAGTTATAATAATCCCCTACTTATAATAGATTTTGGTTTTCTTGCGCTAGGCAGCAGCCTCTACTAGCGCTTAAACAACAAACGCTAGCGCTAAAGTAACAAGAAACATTTGCAACGCGTCTTAT
The DNA here is from genome assembly GCF_004011695.2 of Ascochyta rabiei. NCBI lineage: Eukaryota > Fungi > Ascomycota > Dothideomycetes > Pleosporales > Didymellaceae > Ascochyta > Ascochyta rabiei. Next base: position 907,403 of record NC_082417.1, read on the forward strand.
AATATTAAATTAAATTAGAATTAGACGCAGCCTAGGCTAAAAGAATGTGCTTAGCGTATTTATATTACCTATAAGTTATTATAAGCTTTTATTACAGTTACGCTAGTATATAATAGTTGTAATAACTTTCTACTAGCTACAGATTCTAATATTCTTGCTTTAGGTAGTAGCCTAAACTTTAGCAGCGCACAGACCTCTGCACGCGTTATTACACTAACCTATCAACAAACTTTACTATTACCTTTCACACTATAATACTACACTATTATAACAGCTATACTACTATAATTTTACTGTGTAACCTAGGCGTACTATAATATTACAGCCTACTATTACAGCTATTACAGCCTGTAAGCTATTACACCTGCTATTACACTTATTTTCACAGCCTACTACTACAGCCTACTATTACAGCCTACTACTATAGCATACTATTACAGCTAACTATTACAGCTAACTACCTAATTACTAACATGGCTAGAGGTTGTAGGAATAAGGCTGTCCTAAGCTAAGGATTAGCTGTAACTAGCAGCACGCTAGTAAGGAAGCCCTTAACAGCTAAGTCTGCCCGCAAGGCGCCTGCTCAGCTACTAAAGCGTAGGTACTATTACAAGGCTGGCAGTATATTATTACATTCTATTATTATATTTAATAACTAATACTAAGGTAGTAGTTACGCTGCGTAATATCTGTTAATACTAGAGGTTAAGTAAATTATTAATACCTAAGATGCTATTCTTACGCATAGTTTAGGAAGTTGCTCTTTAACTAAGAAATAATCTTTAGTTCTAGGCTAGCGCTCTAGAGGCTCTTTAGGAGTCTACTAAGTCTTTCCTTATTAGTGTCTTTAAAGGTATGTGTTAGTTTCTTATAGAAGAACATAAAACTAATATCTAAAGATATAAACATAAACGCTATCTATGCAAAGTAAGTTACTATTTAGGTAAAGGATGTAGCTCTTACAAAGCAATACTACTAGAGGCTTATTAGTGCCCTCTACTAAATAATTATATGTTATAAGAGGGGAAAAAGAAAGAACTAGAGTTTTATAGAATGTTTGTATAATATATGCTGCTAATAAATAAATAAACCTATATATAATAATTGTCAGTAATAATATTAAAAGCTTAACAACTAAAGTTTTTAAATAAAAATGGCTTTAACAGGACAGATGTGTAGTTACGTAATGTACCTAACTTCTACCTCTACTCTATATAGACCCTACCCTACCTATACCCCTACCCTATATAGACTCTACTCTACCCCTACCCCTACCCTATATAGACCCTACCCTACCTCTACCCCTACCCTATATAGACCCTACCCTACCCCTACCCCTACCCTATGTAGACCCTACCCTACCTCTACCCTCTTAGCATAGAATTAGCGTAGGTAGAGGTAGTGTTAGGACTTCTGCTAAGGTAAGATGGTAACCTACTAGTATGTGTCACAACCTACTAGCAGATTCCATTAAACCTAGTAGAAACCTTCCTTTACTTACCTTTACTTTTACTTGCAGAGAGTATAGGCCTTACTACTATAAGTAGGCCTCTCTCTCCGCCCTCTTGTAGCTCGCTGTCTGCTATTTTGTTCACTCCTCTTTTAAATCTATTAGTTTACTAGGTTGCTACTTTTATGCTTGTAAAGTCTGCCTTACATAATAGCAGACCTAACAGCTAAAAAATTTAGCTTTCTCTTAGGCTTCCGCCTTTGTTAAGCTAGTAGTTAGCTACTACTGCTTAAGGTTGCACTAAGGTTTTAGTCTAGTGCGCTATCTCTTTACTAAGTATTAGCCCTATTTAGAGTTCTTTTCTTAGTCCCTACCCCTAACCAGCGCAGGTAGTAAGTGCCTGTTTTTAAGTACAAATCAGCCTCCCCTACGCGTCTTCTAAGTACAGATTACCTATCTTTAATATTTAGTAGGCTAAATTATTACTTTTTTTAGGCTCTAGAGTACTAGCCTTTCGTTTTACCCCCTAACCAACTAGCACCTTTTAAGTGGTCCAGCGCCTCCATTTAGCACCTTTTAAGCGGTCTAGTACCTATTTTTTTTAATCTACTAGCGCCTTCTAAGAGGTCTAGCGCCCCTAAGTATCCCCTACCCCTTTATTTTAAGAAACACTTACTCCTTTATCTTTTACTAACACACAGCTCTTTTACTAGAATTTGTCTTTTACTTATATATAGTACTTTTACTACTAAACATCTAGGCCCTACTACTACTTAAAGGCACTAGGTGCTCTGCTTCTCCTCTAACTACCTACTACTACTACACTTACCTTTACAGACACAACTCTTTAACTTCTATTAACATCTTTACACATTACAGCTATATTACTAACTAATAAGGATAATATTAAGCCTAACTCTATGCTACCCCCCTAGCCTTCTTCTACTTCTGCAAAGAAGACTTCTTACAACAAGTCTTACCTATACTACCTAGAAACCCCTATAGATCCTAAGTCCTTTAATTGTTAGGGTAGTAGTGCTATTTCTAATTACGTATAAGACTTTAGCTATAAGACACGTAAGAAAGCTGCTACTCTAGGAACCTTTGTTACACGCAGCAGCCTATCTACTTTATCTACTAATTAACTAAAGTCTTAGACACAGAAAGACAAGCAAGCTACTATTAAAACAGAGGATACTGCCACAGAAATCTACTAACCTACTCCCTACTCCCCTTAGGGACAGGCTTCCCTGCAGAAACTTACTAGCGCTACTCTAGGGCTATAGAAAGAATCCACTTACGCCAGCAAGTAGGACACCTCTACTATAGCTCTACAGTTTTGCTATAAGGACTCTTTACGCGCTATATCCTCCTAGGTCCCTTTAAACAACAGTCTCTCCTAACAGTTTTAGCACCTTCCTACTACTATAGTTAAACACTTCCTAGTTAAATACTTTAGCCTAGGTAACTAACCTTTAGAGTTCCTTATCGCACTACTTACAGATTTTAACTTCTAGTCCCTTAATCCTCTTATTTAGAATCTAGGGCTGCCTCTGCTGTCTAACAACTATCTAGATAGGTATTTTATACACCTTACCTACAGATAATACTCTATACTCTCCACCTTCCTTCTAGGACTTCTTAGTAAATTTAATAGCGGTCTACACGCGCTATCCCAGCAACTAAATAATAAGTAACTTAAGCTAGATTAGGCTAAGCACTTTTACTCCTAACTAATTAACTGTAATAATTAGACAGCTTCTTAACTAAACAACTTGTAAGCTAAGTTTACTTAGCATTAGCAGCAATCTACTTAACTTACTTAGTATTACTAACAGCTTAAGCTAAAAGCTAATTAAGGCTTAGCATAGGAATATCTAGGAGGCTAGGCTAATAACACCACTAACTAACCCCCCTCCCGCTTTAGACACCTCCTCTGCTCAGCTTAGCAGTCCTCTAATATCCCTAAGCCTAAAACACTAGGCTTAGTAGGCACCTATACTAGCATACTATTACAGTTACAGCTTTATAACAACACACCCGCTATAATAGACTAATTCTGTACCCCCCTAACATAGGTTAAGGCGCCTTCCACATACACGCCACTAGGGAGCACTACCCTAGTTACCCTAACTTCTACTCTAGCCAGCGCTTATTAATTCCTTTAGTCCTTAGACTAATACAACAACTAACTAGACAAGGCTATAAAGAAACTATCCTATTTTACAAGCCCTAAAGACAACTTTAATAATTAGTTGTTTAACTGCTTACACTTTATGCGCGCTAATAGTTAGAACTATTAACATCCTACAGACTAGGCTAATTTCTTCTTAATCTATACTAAAGAACCTGCCTGCGCTCTTCTATAGGATCCCTTTAGTTTTACCTACTACTACTCTAACCCTATAGATTACATCTATTGTCTATAGGAAGTTTATAGAGATAAGGATATCTATAGTTTAGCTAAACAAGCCTTTAACCTATTTACATTCCCACAATACCCTAGCCTAGAAATTGCTGATGTTGCTATAGCGTTTTTAGTCTTCCGCACTAAGATAGAATATTTTGCCTAGCAGCTTAACTAGATACTAGAAACACATTACTATAGGCTGCAGACTAAACTCTCTAATCTTACGCAGCGATAGATAGCTAATATAGCCTGTAACAAATTACTGTCTAGGCTACGTAACTACTATAACTAGCTTAATACCTTCTTCTATAACTACGCTTATATTCCTTCTAAAGTTAACAATAAGGATATCCTAGGAGATAGGCAGAATTGTTTTAGTCCTTGCAACTGTTAGGCCACTTGCGAAAGCACTACTACTATCTCCCTAGGGTCGCCTGCTGTTCTGCAACCTGCACTAGGCCAAGAGAACAAGGATACCTACCAGCGTTAACCTAAGGAGACTAGTTTTATAACTAATATATTTACGTGTTTTAACTACAGAACTAAGGGTTATAAAGCAAATTAATGCCCTGCTTCTTCTAAGCCTAAGTCCTATGCTACACTAGCAGCTGCACCTAAGGACTCTACCACAAACTAACATATCTCTACAGACTAATTCCCACTATCAGATAGTAAAGATAACAAATTTAACTCCTTAGACAAATACGCCTCTAATTCAGAAAACTAGGTACCTTAGATAATAGTTACTACCTAAGGACTGTTTCCTAACAAGTGCGCTCTTTTAACCCTTTTATACCCTATTTAGACACTACTAAGGCTAGCTTAATTATTTATTAGGTTAATACTACCTAGACAACTACTAAGAAACCTGTTTAGACAGGCAGCTAATTAGCTTTTTAGGCTTCCTTAGGCTGTAACAAAAACGCCCCTTATAGTGTCTACACACTAGCAGACAATAGCGCTAACACCATCTTTATCTCTAACACCTTCTTAAAGAAAACAGGCGCCCTTTAGCTTATTCCTCTAATAACACCTATTGTCTGTTAAGGATACAATAGCAAACCTACAGAAACTATTACACATTAAGTAGAGTTTTACCTTAAAATTAACTTACACCTTAAGTGTACTAGCGCCTATGTTATAAACAATTATAGATCTTTTTACCTAATCCTTAGATTTAGGTAGAGGGCTATTTATAACCCTACTATTTCCTGGTAAAACTGCTCTATTACCTTTGCAGACAAGTATTGCTCACAGTACTGCAACTTAACCACTTAAACCCCTGCCCTACTTTCCGAAGGTTCCCTGCTAGATGCTAAGCCCCCACTACTATTAAAACCTAGTTCTAGCAACTACTACAAAGGGCAATCTACTTAACCTAAATCTATACTTCCTAGATTACCTTATGCTTACACAGCATAAAAGACATGCAATATCTATATTATATTAGCCTCTACAGCAAGGCTATACAGGAAATATACTAATTACTTCCTTATCTTACTATAAAGACTTTAAGTTATAACTGCTAGACACGCTTTAGCAGATGCTAATTTTAACAAATTCTTCTAACTAAGTTAGGACCTGCCCCTTTCTAACTTACTTACCCCTAAAGAACTAAAGGAATACGCTAACTTTATCCTAACATTTAATAGGGAAGCTGCTAAAACTCTCCCTAACTACAGTAACTTTAACTATAAGATAAAGCTTAAACCAGGTACAAACCCTCCTAATTATCGCCTTTAACCTTTCTCTAGACAGCAAATAGAAGCTATTAAACACTATATTAAGGAAAATAAGGCACAAGGTTTTATTAAATGCTGCAACTCCCCTGCTTAAAATAACCTGCTTATTGTTGCTAAACCTAGGGGTGGCCTGCAAATCTGTGTGGATTATTAAAAGCTTAACAACGCTATTATTAAGGACTAATATCCTATTCTATTTTTCTGCAAAACTATAGTATAACTTAACTAGGCAACTATATTCTTAAAATTTAATGTTATCTACGCCTTTTATAGAATTTAGATAAAGCCTAGCTTAGAATAGCTTACAGCATTCCGTATACAGAAAGGTACATACTAGTACAAAGTTATACCCTTTAGACTATGTAACACCCTAGCAACCTTTTAGCAGGTAATTAACAACTTATTATTTAAATACCTTAATTAATTCTGCACAGTATATTTAGATAACGTCCTAGTCTTTTTTAACTCCCTAGCTAAACACAAGGACCACGTTAAGAAAGTTCTTAGCAGACTTAAAGATTAAGGATTTTACGTAGATCTAAAGAAATCTAAATTCTATAAGAAACGCGTTAAGTTTCTAGGTATAATTATTACTAACAACAGCGTACAAATAGACCCTAACAAAATTAAAGCTATCTAAGATTAGAAGATGCCTAAAATAGTACCTAACATTCTCTCCTTTCTAGGTTTTACTAGATTCTATTAACATTTAATTAAAGGGTACTTATTATTTGCTCTCCTCTTACCACAAGCTGTTAAATCTACTGTTGTTTCTAGACCTTCTAAGAAAGATCCCTTAGTAATCTAACGTTCTGTCTAGTACTAAGACTTTAAGCCTACCTAAGCCTACAAAGACGCCTTTTATGCCTTAAAAAGCGCCTTCTAACTAGATATTATACTCTAACACTCTAATCCTACACAGCTAGTTATTATTTATACTAATTCCTCTAGCTAGGCTATAGGAGGAATTATAAAGCAACAGAATTAAAAAGGCAACCTGTAACCTATTGCGTTCTCTTTAAAAAAAACACTTATCTGCAGAATGTAATTATAACATCTACAACATAGAACTTATAGCTATTATTTAAGCCTTTAAAGAATAGGAAGTAGAACTTATAGGCTCCCCTTATACAATACAGGTAATAACAGATTATAAGAACCTAGAAACCTTCATAAAGACTAAGAAGCTTAACTAACACTAAGCTTAATAGTTACTATTTCTCTCCTAGTTTAATTTTAAAATAATATACGCACCTAGACCTATAAATAGTAAAGTAGATACGTTAAGCCAACGTCCTTAGGATATCCCTAAGGACAAATAAGACATACAGTTATTAGATACACACTAAATTATCTTAGGACTACACAACCTAGACCTAGGAGTTGCGCTAACAATACAAGCTACTCTGCAAGCTCTCTCCCTTACTACTAGCAGACGACCTAAATTCATCTCACTAGAAGTTCAGGCAATAACAACGTTCTGCGCTACTTAAACACCCTTAGCAGAGCCTAATAACTTAGAAGATAACTTTAACCTAATAGACAACGTTTATAGGATATTACTACTAGATTTACTACTATATCTAGAAGATCCCTAATCTACTAAAGACATACTTACTAACGCATATGCGACTAATACAGCTATACAGAAAATCTTTTCTACCCTAGATTAAAACAACTACAAACTAAGCTCCTAGTTCCGCAAAAATAGCTACTACATCTCCCTAGCTAACTGTCACACTATTAGTGAAGGCTCCTCTAGACGCCTGTTCCTAGACAAGACTTGGCTCTACATACCCCCTAACGCATAATTATAATGCTAGATATTTAACTTATGCTATAACTATAAGATTACAGGCTATAAAGGTCCTAAAGCCACTTTATATCTAATAATTAGGTGCTACTATTAGCCTGGCATGCCTTAGTCTATTAAAAAATATTACTAAGCTTGCGCGGTGTGTAAATGTACAAGGCCTTCCTAGAAAGACTGTAACAGTTTCCTTAAACCCCTACTAATCCCTAACACTAGGTAGTCAGATATCTCTGTAGACTACATTTAAGATTTACTAGCTTTGTCTCATTACAGCTAATTATACACAAACCTGCTTATTATAGTAGATTGTCTTACTAAGCAGTAACACTTCTTCCTGTTAGTTAGCTGCTTTTTAAAGGAATTCGCTTACTACTTTATAGAAATTTTTTGCCTCTATAGACTCCTACGTACCATTATATCTAATTAGGGTACTTCCTTTATAAAATAATTCTAGAAACAGGTTTGCAAACGCCTTTAAATCTTAGCTAAGCTATTAACTTCTTATTACCTATAAACTAATAGTTAAACTAAATAAGCTAATTAAAGCCTTGAATTCTATTTGCAAAAGTACGTTAACTACACACAAAATAATTAGGCTTTATAGTTGTATCTTGCCAAGTTTTAAGCTAATAACACTGTTAATGTGTCTACTAGACTTACACCTTTCTTTGCAGATCTTAGGTATTATCCTTACAGCAGTATACACCCTAGTAAAGGCTATACCTAAATAGAACTATTATTAAAAGAAGCTAAAGACTAAATCTTGCGCGCTAATAAGTTACTCTGCACCTATACTAACCATGTAGAATATCTAAAGATTTAGCTTACCTAGGCACAATAAGAACAACAAGCCTAAGCTAATGCTTATCGCTAACAGACTCTAAAATACGCAGTTAGCAACCTAGTTTAGGTTTCTACACGCAACTAGAATACTACCTAGCCTTTAAAAAAACTAAACTATAAGTATGCTAGGCTATACTTAGTTACTTATGTTATATATAACAGAGCCGCATACAAACTAGACCTGCCTACAGATATAATATTAAAAGGCGTATTTCTAGTATTTTACCCTAACTTGCTCTAGGAAACAAGCTAAGACAATCTACCAGATTAAGCACTACCTAAACTAACACCTGTAGAGGTTACTAACAACTAGGGTTTAGTCTCTTAAGAAGAGTATGTTAACTTATTTCTTAATTACAGAAAGCAACGCAGTACATAGGAATACCTTATTAAATAGTCTAATAACCCTAAACCTACCTAGGAACCTGCTAAGCAACATCTTAACTACTATAACGCTTTCTTGTTTCACTATAACAATCCTAACAAACTAGTTCTACTAGCACTCTAAATGCCAACAGACTAGGAGCCTCGCCCAGAAGACAACTTTAACAACGGCTAGTTTAGCAATCTTAATAAATCTAGTTAAAACAAGATAGGCTAACAAAAGCGGATATATTACTTAACAGAATATTAGGCTACTTTTAACAGGCTCCTTTATAGGTTAAAAACACGCCTAAAGACACGCTAAACATAATCTAGACCTGCTTAAGCTTGCCCTTAGGCTACTATAGTTTAGCAATCAACTATTAATAAAGGTTAACCTTAAAGTTAAGGATAAATCTAGCTCTAATAAATTAATAAATCTCTTTACACTACTCCCTTATATAAGCTCTAAGCAGAAAGGGGTATAATTTATGTGTCGCAGGGTTTATACAGTAGAAAAAATCTTAGAGGTTTTTTTTATATATAAGGATTTAGAGAGACCTGTGCAACACTACTAAAGGTATATACCTTAATTGCACTCTAACCACTAACAGGTTCTTACATAGGATTTCTACATCCCCTTTTCCTTTGTTTTTCTTTTACTCTTACTTAAAAAACTGTTAGTATTAGACTCTTACAGTTACTTGTACACAGACTTTAGCTTAAGAGACTTTACTATTTGTAAGGAGGGGCACGTGTTAGGACTTCTACTAAGGTAAGATGGTAACCTACTAGTATGTGTTACAACCTACTAGCAGATTCTATTAAACCTAGTAGAAACCTTCCTTTCTGCCTTTACTTTCACTTGCAGAGAGCACAGGCCTTACTACTATAAGTAGGCCCACCTTCTGCCCTCTTGTAGCTCGTTGTCTGCTATTTTGTTTACTCCTCTTTTGAATCTATTAGTTTACCAGGTCGCTACTTTTATGCTTGTGAAGTCTGCCTTACAGGTAGGGTACAGTAGGGGTACATTACCTAATGTACCCTACCCCTACCTAACCTCTACCCTTTTACCACCGTAGCTATCCTTACAAAAGTGCTAGACAGAATAGGTTAGTACTTACTAAAATCAAGTAGGATATAGTTGTAATTAATAAAACTAGGGGTATAGATAGCTTATATGCTGCTAGCTACCTAGTTAGAGCTTTAGCCTGCGCAGACAGCTGCCTAGACCCTAGAGGTAAAGTAAGAGGTAAGAGAGGATTTCTGTTTATCTTTTACTAGGTAAAGGCAGAATTAGTATTAAACCCTATCTAACCTTATAAGGCATTACAAATGCCTAAACCTAGTTAGAATTAGCTATAACAGGACAGACAGAGTAAAAACACCTAAAGCTAGGTAAAAAATAATATAGTATTGCTAACTATACCATTGTTTAAGCCAAACAATCTAAAGAAGGGAGGCATTGTTAGGCGCTGGGCCTAGGGGTACCTCTGCTAGTCTTAGCGAGCTACTATAGGGCTAGTCAATCTAGACTATATAAAGGTGTTAGAGGTTATTGTTAATACTCTAGCAATTAGTCTTGTTACTACACACTACGTACCTTAATACACCTGCTATCCTCTTTAACCCTATCCTCCCTTCTAATTGCTTCGTACACTCTTTACAATCACATATTCTATAGAGAAGGCTACGCCTAGCATAAAAGAAGAAAAAACTAAAAGATTACTACTTCTGTCCCTAGAACAAGGCTATAGCATATTAGGCTAAATTCTTAAGGCTACTAAAAGAAGAAGAAGTAAAAGCACATAAAACCTAGATGCTATAGAAATTAGGAAGTAATGTACTAGCTATCTACACAGACACTTCTTCTAAAAAGAAAGGCCTAGGTATAGGAGTAGGAATTACGGTCCTGGACTAGAGACAACAGCCTAAGAAAATCTACTTTATAACCTATAACATTAGTAAAGGCTTAATTACATACAATAAAGAACTAAAAGGTAGAATAAGAGGCTTTAGAATTACAGCTACAATAGCTACTGCAACACAGGACATATAAGTCTTTACAGATGACTAGGTAGCAATCCTAAGACTAAAAGCCCCTTTAAACAAGCCTAGACAGGCCTAGCAGATACGCTGCACAAAGGCAGCTAAAACTGTTAAAAACAAAGAAGCTATAATTAGCCTTAAACAGGCCTCTAGACACTAAGATATTATATAAAATAAGAAAGCTAACTCTCTAGTAAAATAAGCAAACTAAAAGAGGCCTACCTTTAACTTCACAAGCATTGCTATAACTGGAATTTGAGTTAAAGCTATTACAACAGAAGAGTGGACATACAAACTAGACACCTATACAGCTAAAGCAATCCTAAAGAAAATATGCACCTATATAACAAAATACTAGCTAAGTCTAATAAACAGGATAAAACTACTAAAAATTACTAAGAGAGAGGTAGCTAGTGCCTATTGCTATCTAAAACTAGAACATAGATATAATAAAGCATACCTACATAATATATAGAAGGTAGATAATAACAGATATATCTGCAGCTACATACAAACAACACAATACGTTCTGCTAAGCTGTAGAGCATACAGAGACGCAAGGAAAACAATGCAAGACAGCCTACAAGGACAAAGGCTTATAATAACCCTACTACTACACACAACCCTAGGAAATCTAGCTACTCTAGCTTTTATTTTAAAGACAAGAGTAGGCATATGTAATTAGTACCTATAATAAACAACAGATAGCTAAAATCCTCTATTTACTTCTTAGAGCATAGGCTCTTACTATAGGACTTTAAACACATATTAACTATCCCCTTTTACAAACACGCTCCTTAAGTTTCTAGAGTAGCTTACCTGCTCTCGTCTTATATAGTCTTACACTCACACAGGACGTTAAGGTTATTAATTAATTAATTAATTAATTAATCTGACTCGCCCATGGGGAACGTTTAGTTGGAGATAAGTTAAGCAAAATTCAGGTTAGGGACCTTTAGAGGGAATAGTGCTTTACATTAGTCTATAAGGCGCTATAGCGTATATAGTAAGACAGCCTATAATACATAAATATATAGTAAAGGTATTCTAAATACATTAGGGAAGTGTAGTATAATAGATAGTATAGTTTTCTACTACTGTATACTGTAGTATTAAATAGTAGTTATAGTCTTAGGGTTGTTTTAGCAAATGTAAGTTAACTACTTAGGTGAGCGGTTTGCTTGTAAAGTACATTTATTAAATAAAAGGTATTGGAGAAATGGGTTAGGCGATATACATGCCAAGAAACCGTGCAGGGGCCCCTACTAGAACCTAGATAAGACAAAAATCACCCTTACATAGAACAAGAACAGAACATTAATACATTTTTATTAACTTATTACTATTACTATCTAATCTAACAATTAGGAGTCTTACTGCTGCTACGATAAGCGCTAATAACAAGCAAAATAGCAACTAGCTAAAGCTAGAGGGACGCGACATTTATTCTCACTAACTTAAGCAACTAGGTCTCCTAGTACTGCTAACTTTCAATTAAGTGCTAGTTGTAAGATATATAGCTGCTAGTAGACTCTAAAGAGGTACAACTCTAACGCATACAACTAGAGGCGCTACTACCTCTAGAAATTACGCAATATAAACTAGTAATAAGCACAAGCAACACCTTAACTACGTTATTACAGACTCTCTAAGTAGGTTAAAGTAGAATATGCAGAACAACACATAAAGTTATAAATATATTAACAACTATACTGTAAACACCTATAATCCTAATATAGGTATTAGACCTCTTAGAAAAGAGAAAAGAGGTATATAAAGAAGATTGTAAAGACTATAAGCTTTACCTTAAGTTCTATAAGATACTTAAGAAAGACTATTAAGATAAGAAAAGTAAAATATCAAGAATAGTTAAGTATATTCTTATAATAGTAATACTATATTTACAGCTAAGCTACTGCGTAGAAAACAGAACGCTGTATAAATAGATAACTGCCCTCTAAGACACTGTTAGAGTAGACGTAGACAAAGAACAGGCGTAAGTACAAGAAAGATACTATGCTACACTTAGACTAATATAAACAACTGTAAATTAGGAGACATAGCTAAGTAAATATAATTCGTTAGTAACTTAGGCTAAGACCCTTAAGGTAGCTAAGGTTATGCAAACACAAGCTATTATTAATAATTTTCTAGGCTCTATATCTAAGATAGCATTAACCTAGACTACAGCGTTCTAAGGGCTAGGATGCAATAATTAAGCTATAAATAGAAAAAGAATAATAAAACTCTTCTATAATTATATAAGCCTTTAACATCTACTAAGAGGGAAGCCTAAGAGTGCCTTTGCAGTAGAAGAGGCATTATACGTAGTAAGTAGTAAATCTAACTTAAACCTATAAAGGGACGCCTTTAGTAGAGAACTAAGAGCGCTATCTAATAATAATTATTAAGGCTAGGGAAACCCTAGGTAAAGCAAAAGAAAGATAGATAGCTAAAGTGCTAGAACTAAGTAGTTCCTAGAAAGGAATATAGTAAGAGCTAAAGACATATGTCCTACCTGTAAACAGCGTTATAATATATCTAACTACTACTACGTAAATACAGCTAAGGTACCTAAGTAGTTTAACCTAAATAGAGGCGTTATAAAGCTAGTACAGTATACGCTTAAATATAACAGTAACTTACAAAAAATAATATAGGCAATGTCTTAAGGGACTAAGTAACTGCAAATAACGACAGCGTCTTAATTCATTACTCTACACATTAAGACGTCTTAAATACTAGATAAGATTATTAAGTAAATAGATAGCTAAAAAATTGCTTAGGTTAATAAAGGTAGTATAAAAGCAGTATATAGCGTAAGTAGTTAAGGATATCTATTAAAGGAGGTATTTCTCCTAGATTCTGGCTTAACTACGCATATCTGTAATAACCTCTTAAGACTTAGAGATGTACGCTAGCTAGCAATAGAAGATTATATCTAGACTAGGAACTCTAAGGTCTAAATATAAGGATATAGTACTGTTAATATATTAGCAGAGAGATCTTAAGGCAAATAAGTACTACGCTTAGACAATATTGCATAGTGCCTAGATTTCCTCTGCATCCTAGTATTATTTAGGTTACTCTAAAGACAAGGAATATAGTAGCATAACTAAGAAGATCTAACAACACTACGTTTAAGAAATAGTAATATTATAGCTATCCTAATAGAAAGCTTTAGATAGTAGGTTATTAAACACCTAAAGATAGCTATAGTAGCACTCTATGTGCGTATAAATTATAATAGAAGATTACTATAGAGAGTAACAGCTATAATGTAGCATAAGAGGCTTAGACATCTAGGACTATCTGTAATTAAGCACCTTATATATTAATCTAAGGGGTAAAGATTAAAGGTATTATAACAGTGTAATATAACATATATAGATAATTAAAATTAAAGTATTAAATATAAAGAACCCTATAATTAAAAAATAAAGGCCTAGGTAAATAAATAGCCATAGACTTCTATAAATATAAAGCAGAAAGCTTTAACAAGGAAAAGAGTTAAATGCTTATTACCTGCTAACACTCTTAGTATGTGTAGGACGTCTACTTAAAGGGCAACAGGCCTATAAGATCTATTATCTGTCTACTTAGGATCTTTATCTAGTTCTTAAAGAAACAGTTTAATATTATAGTTAAGGTAATTAAGACAGATAACAAAATTATTATAGTTAAATAAGAGGATAAGAGATAGTGCACGTCCCTCTTAATAAGACTTAAGCCTTCTGCTCTAGACACATAAGCTTAGAATAGAGGAGCTAAATGCTTAGGGGGTGTAATAAAAGAAAAGGCACGCGTAATTTAACTAGACGTAAATCTACTATAGGAACTATAGCTAGAAATTACTAGAGCAGTAGTATTCCTATACAATTAGACACTAAATTGTCTAAATAAGTAGAAATTACTATATAAAATATTCTTTACGCGCGCAGCTACTATAAATAGCATAGTTACTAGACCTTAAAAACTAAAATAGGCTTACTTAAGAGCATA